>NC_135523.1:9187500-9545000 GCF_051989575.1 Stigmatopora nigra
ATGATATTGACGTTGGACCTAAGGAATGTTTTCTCGTAAAATGCATTCATTCATTTTCTGAATTGCTTACCCTTAGAAGGGTCGCGGGTGATGCTGAATCCCATCTCAGCTAACATCGTGCACCATGGGAGGCAGAGGGGGACACTCGGAATTGATGGCCACTCAATCGCAGGGCACGTTGTTCAATGAGCCAATCATTCATGTCTTTGGAATGTGGAAGCAAATTAGGATACCCAGAGAAACTCCACACAACCCGGGGACATATGCAGTTGTTGGAAAATATTGGTATTCATGTAAAATATTGACAGTGTAGAAAGTTTCCTCTACACAGGAGGAAACACCTGGGATTAAACGCAGGACCCCAGAATTGTGAGCCGGACATGCTAACCACTCAACCACCAGGCTGTGTCTCATAGCAGAAAAAATATAATAAAGAATGACCATGTCAGTTTAATTCAATTATTTTCCATGCCGTTTATCCCCCCAGGGGTCACGGGGATGTTGGAGCCTTTCCCAGTAAGCTCTGGGAAGTTGGCGGGATACACCCTGAGTTGGTCGCCACCCAATCGCAGTCATGTCAGTTTAATTCTGGTTTAATTAAGACAGTGATTCCCTCATTTTAAAATGTCTTTTTAACTTTAAAATGTGTATTTTAACATGTATTATAACAGCATTTCATACACAATCTGCTAAAATGCATTTTTGGATACTGGCCTTTTAGCACATGCCACAACACATATGCTTGAGTTATATTTCATCATTGTGTGCATCTTGATTGTGTCAGCAAAATTTGAGGACCAGTCATTTTTGCCCTGTTCTTAGAGAATAACTTTATGCTCCACCCACTAAGCTGTTAGAATGGTGCACTAGGGGTTGACAGTGCAGCGTTCCTTATGAGGAGACATGTCAATTTACTGAATACGAAATTGCTAAAATCGGCATTATGCATATTAAAATAATTTGAAACTCAAATCTCCACCAATTTGTGTCCTATCTCTTCTTGTTCAACCCCCCTGACACATAAAGAAGACACATGCAAATTTAGTCTACTGCTGACAAAACAAAAATGTTTTTGGTGGGAAAAGGAAGAGGTGATTAGAAAGAACACACAGGGAGTTAAAGTTTTCTGTCTGTTGAGTTATGGTCATGTGAATAGATAGAGAACTAAATTTATGATATGTGCACACACCTTTGCCCTATTCTCCGGTTGTATGATTTCCATGATTTATACTTGTATGGGAGGCAGGTTCTCACTCTGTATAGATCGGGGCTTTGGAGTCTAAGGCCACTTGTTGTAGTCATGTTGTAAAGGAAAAATGTAAATCAAAGAAATTATAAAGGCCAGTAGTAGTTGTAGAGATTCTAGTTTACTCACATGCTGGATATTGTGGAGTTGTATTTGTCAAAGCAAGATCCCTATCCAAGTGTTCTGTTGATGCACTTCTAAGACAAAAGAGAGAGAAAAAATTGATGACCAATGGTTGAAATCAAACTTTAACATTTGGTACTATGCAAAAATTTAAGACACTGTGTCTGCTATAAAAACACAATCCGACAATGCGAGTTGATTCTTTGTTTCACAACAGGTACAGAGTTCTGTTCCTGTTATTTTGATTTTTTTAGGGCTAAGTAAATAAACTTGACTTTTTGAATTCTTTATTGTAATCCTAGTCCTCAAAATACTCTCTCAGCATAGTAGCTTGTCAACATGTATTTGCCATTTTTTTCTGTAAGAAAATCTACTCGCAACCTACTCAGGGTATCCCCTACCAACTGCCCATATTTGGATGGGATAGGAAGATGAGCCCCAGTGAACCTTGTGAGGATAGGTTGTACATATAGTGAATAAACAAATGAAAATAGTACGAGCAACTTTGTCTCTGTGCACATGTATTTTACCTGGCAATCCATGATGACTGTGACTATTGTAAACAATTTGATTGGATTGGATAACTTTATTCATCCCGTATTCGGCAAATATCGTTGAAACGTTTCACCCATGCTTGAGTGATTAGTGTGTTGGCCTCACAGCTCTGGGGTCTTGGGTTCAGATCCAGGACAGTCCACCTGTGTGGAGTTTGCATGTTATCTTTGGGCCTGTGTGGGTTTTCTCTCGGTGCATTCCAAAAATATGTGTGGTAGGCTGATTGTACACTCTAAATTGCTGCGAGGAGTGAGTGTGAGCGTGAATGGTTGTATCTCTATCTTTATCTTGGCTATTTGTGTCTCTGATCTGAAAAAAGTTTTCTTTTGAACTACAGTCACTTTAAATCAGTACGCTTGAAGCTACGGACCATGCATGTACAACTAAAGAAAAATCCTCAAAAAGACCTAGTGGCGTAGAACAATGGACAAGGGCATTGTATTTTGAAGTTTAGTCAGCACTGAGTGTCAGCCAACTAATGGACAGACAAGCCAAAGATGCTCTCAGAATGGGATCAAAGCCATTAGCACCTTTTAGAAAGGGGTTGGTAATGGGTCAGCCCTTCAAGATACTATGATGCAGAGTTGGGAGTGTTATTTACTGCTGGCAACCATGCTGAACATCTGGCTTGTTAGCATAGGCAGAATTCAAAGCCAACTGCCCTGATTAGATAACTCAGAATAGAGCAGATCTTTGTAGAAAAAAAAATGAAGTACAGTCAAGGAAAAAAAGCCTAGCCTAATCTACTTTAATTTACATTTTTATTTGGTTGATGTGATATCATTTAGAGCATTCAAAGATAGATAACTGAGTGCTGCAGTTACATTGACAATAAAGATTTAATCATTAACCATTTGTACTAATCTAAAATAGATTTGTATCATCTTTGAATAATATTTCTTACTGAATTTTCAGACTATCTAATTAGGTACAATTTATCAAATGCAAAGCTCATAAAAAAATTGTATTTACGGAAAAGGACTGGGTTGGTTAAACTTGGTGAACTTTGATATTTTTATGAACATAATATAAATAAGCAGATATGAGCACGTTACCACAAAACAAGTACTCTTCAAACACTTAAGATTTAAATACCTTCTTATATGACCACCATAGCAGGAAACCAAAAAAATGTACTACTTCTTTACAATGTAGTCTGTGACAACCTGGAAAGTTGCTTCAAAATGATTTGAGGAACAGCCATGAATGTCTAAACCGCTGACACAAAAGAATTAAAACCTTCTGCGTTGCGTCAATATTTTACATGAATGCAATTATATTCCAGTGACCGTATTAAACCCTATTGGCCATGTATTTGATCTAAGTCTCCCAAGTTCCAAATGGTATCCTTATTCTCCTCCTTGACGTCAGATTAAGGATGCCCCAGAGATACATGATATGGTTCTGGAAATATGCTTTGGCAGACTTTAGACAGTGAAGATACCATGAAGATAAGTTTATGGTTAATGTATTGAAATTGCATTATCTCCCTGGGCTTCTGTTGATACTCCAGTTTCCTCACAATTCCAAAAACATACATTGTAGAATGGTTGATCATTCTAAATTTCCCCTAGGTTTGAGTGTGAGCGTCTCCTCTTGCACTGCGATTGGCTGGCAACCAATTCATGGTGTCCCCTACCTGGTGCTTGAAGTCAGCTAGGATAGGCTGCAGCACCCCAATGGTCTTTTTGAGGATAAGGGGTTCCCAAAATGAATGAATGTTGAAATGCTTCACTGCAGCCATGTTTTGAAAGGAAAGGAAACATTGTTTTGCTTCTCTTGTGTATCTTACAGTATTTTTTGGGATATTGTAATTCCATTAATTTATTGTAACTTCTCCATACATACCATGCATAACTGCAGCCCAGACATACGTTTATACTCCTGGCATTGACACATATATTTGTCACAGTCTGAGCCAAATATATTTATTAAAAAGCATATTCAAACCTACCCCGTTTGTTCTGGACCAATCCTAAAAAAGTCCATCGCACCTTTTGGGCTGAGGTGAATACAAAGCAATGAACTCTGGTGCAGACAAAACAGCCAGACCGTGACCTCGCCAGAGAGGTGGTCTCGGTTCACTTCCATGCGGACCGTGGTGCGAGTGGCTATGTGTCAGTGTACAATTTTGATACTCTGTCTGAGCACTGACAGTGGATGACATATCATATGGCTTGATTCAATCGATATTTCATTAAAGCTTGACATGGGCAAAGGATTGTTGGTTTTGTTTTGATACTTCTGATGCCACAAGGCTTTCCTACTCTGCGAGACTTCCGAGTGAGTGCTTGTTTTGTGGTCTTAAAGGTTGTGACACCAACCCTGCTAGTTTATCTCTCTCTGGCTAACCATAGAGGGAAAGAACTAGAAAGCGAATGATATTTAGAGTTTTTATTTTGCAATAATTATGTAAATTGATAAAAAAGATATTTAGTTAAATCTGTTTCAATTGTATATGGTATTTTCAAAATTTAATTTGATGGTTATTGTCTATTATTATTCACAATAGGCAAATATATATATATATATATATATATATATATATATATATATATATATATATATATATATATATATATATATATATATATATATATATATATATATATATATATATATATATATATATATATATATATATATATATATATTTGTATATATATGTCATATATATATATATATATATATATATATATATATATATATATATATATATATATATATATATATTTGCCTATTGTGAATAATAATAGACAATAATCATCAAATTAAATTTTGAAAATACCATATACAATTGAAACAGATTTAACTAAATATCTTTTTTATCAATTTACATAATTATTGCAAAATAAAAACTCTAAATATCATTCGCTTTCTAGTTCTTTCCCTCTATGGTTAGCCATATATATATATATATATATATATATATATATATATATATATATATATATATATATATATATATATATATATATATATATATATATATATATATATATATATATATATATATATATATATATATATATATATATATATATATATATATATATATATATATATATATATATATATATATATATATATATATATATATATATATATATATATATATATATATATATATATATATATATATATATATATATATATATATATATATATATATATATATATATATATATATATATATATATATATATATATAAAATTTAATCCATAACATCCTATGTTAAAAGACACCTTCACACAACAAGTCAATTATAAATTCCTTGTCCATATGCCTAGACTTAGGGATGCAATGAATATACTTTTTTTGCAGTTTCACATTTCAAGTTTCTGTGGCATATAGTTTGAGTTTGTCAACTTACATGGTTCAACAAAGTGTTTGCATGAAAAACCTTTAAAATATTTTCCAAAATTGTATTCACCTGCATGAGATATTGTCAATCAGGTAAATTGGGTCAATCTTTTAATTAACCTCAACAAGTACCGACATGGATTCCATTTCTGTTAAATGTTGCTATTTTATGCCAAATGTTATAAAATTATGATGTCATGTTTGACTCCATATTTGCAGCATACATATAATTTTTTTACTATAAAATCATTGCATAGAGTTGGCTAAGATTTAATAAGAATTTCTCCTACCCGTGGTTACCTTGTAGTAATTGTAATACCTGTCAGTGCCTCTCTTACAATTTTATAGCTTTAATAATTACTTCTCCCCGAGGTCACATTCTCTACAATGCACTCAGTTCTTTTTTCCCAAGCTAAATCATGTGCAGTATCTAATATGATCACCTGCCAGAGTTATTTTATATCACAGTGCATCATATGAGTACTGTTACGTATACATTTGAGAACCTCAAGTTCTTTAAAGTACTCTTCAACATTTTCTTTATCTATAAGAGTGACATTCTTGCTGCCACCCACTGCATTTGCTCAGCATTCACGGCAATGCACTTGTCGCTGTTTTCTTCCTTCTCCGTGATCTTTATGCTCTGTTCATTTTCTTTCAACCCTTATCTTACCTTTAAAGCTTGCAATCAGAACTTAATGTGTATATATATATATATATATATATATATATATATATCTATATATATATATATATATATATATATATATATATATATATATATATATATATATATATATATATATATATATATATATATATATATATATATATATATATATATATATATATATATATATATATATATATCTATATCTATATCTATATCTATATATATATCTATATATATATATATATATATATATATATATATATATATATATATATATATATATATATATATATATATATATATATATATATATATATATATATATATATATATATATATATATATATATATATATATATATATATATATATATATATATATATATATATATATATATATATATATATATATATATATATATATATAAAATACAAATGTTACCTTAAAGTTCATCCTTAATATCACTGCAGGCACCAGCTCACTCAATTAATTACTTTCTTGTCACTTGTTTTTACACATGCACAGAAAATTTTAAAGACTAAATCACAACCTAGCTTCATCGCCATTAATTACTTGTTTCTTTTCTGATCTTAGAAGCTTCATGCCAATGTTTGCTATACACTAATCATAATGATCCTTTTCCATCAAATTTGCACACTGAAATTTTCAGCTGTTTATTTGTAGAAATGTGAAGTAGGGTCCAATGATGCTGTTTTCAATGAAGATGATTAACAAGGCTGTATGTAAAAACGAGATTCCAAGTCCTAAAATGTTACAATGTGCTGGAAATATATTCCCTTTTTAGGGGGTTTTGCATTGCACTCTTTCCAAATTTGTTTCATAGCCAGTCTTCGCTCTCTCTCAGTTCAGTTTTGTTGTTGTTACATCCAAATCTGCCACAGTCCAACTTGACGGACGTCTAGATGCTCATTGACATTGTGCCATTGTAACAGATATGTCTATAAAATAGATAACATAACACGAATACCTTTACAATTCAATTCTCTTGTCACCCATATTTAATCCTCTCTGAGGCAAAGGTTTGAAGGTGGTATGTCTCGTCTATGATCACATTTTTTCATTGCCTTTAAATTGAAAGTTCCGTGAATCTCAAGTTGTACGATTCAACTTTAGAGCTCTTTTACTTCAAAGTTTGCCCTTGCATATAAACCCACAAAGGCTTGTCTAAACTCTAGCTTTATTGCTGTCTTGAAGTGTCTAAACAACCTTTTCTTCCCTTTGTCGGTTTTGCTTTACCATCATTGCCATCTCGCCTGCAACCAGTTTGAATGTGCTCCCGAGAGCTCAGGTGTTTCTGTTACTTGGTGTATCCATCAAACCATGCTTTCATCCGCTTGCCAAATCCTCGGTTTGAATTGCTGTGATGCATTTCGATGGCGGTCAGACTGACAGGCCAAGGTTGATGGGCAGACAGATTGTCGGCTCTATGCGTGTATTGGTAAAATGAGTGGGTTGCAGCATAGAGGGGTGAATGCTAATCTAAAACTAGGAATAATATTGTTGCTTTTCTCTGTCTGTCAATTTAATACCCATCATTGGTTAATCACAAAGTGTCAACCTAAGCCGTCTCATCCATCAGTGTCACCTGTCCTTGTCTTTTACTGGGTCATACATCTGTCTCCAAATTTAAAAAAACATTTTTCACATTTGTTTCCCAAAAAACAAACATTGAGCATTTATACAAATTTTTAATGGTGGCAAGTTTTTCCCCACCGATTCAGTGCAATTTATATCAACACGTTTGCATTGTAAACTTGTCTTACTTCTATTTTCCTGTTTTTGTGTGCATGTAGACTTTTCTTATAGTGGAGATTTGGCAAGTTTACAAACGAAAAAACGATTGGATCTTTGATCCTATGAAACAGTTTGAATGAGTTTCTGACTACATTTTTTTCCTGCAAGAACTGAAAACAAATTTAAAGTTATTGCTTTGAGCTTTAGTGGTCTATGATACAGAGCTGTCTGAGCATTTGTCGTTCGTCATTCATGAACCGATCATGTCTAAAAAATTATGTAGGATGAGCCACTCTATGTATTTTTGAAACCTGCTTTTTATTATTATTATTATTGTTATTTTACTAACAGGGACATTTTATGTGCTGTAGAATAATTAGCCAGTAGAGGGCAACCTGTTGTACATTAGGAATTTGCTATAACAAGAGTTCTGCCTTGGCATTTGAGCCCAGAATGAGCCACCATTACTGTCCTGTTCATTTCATAATGAGACAAACTCATACTTGTTCAGTTTAAAGACCAATCTAGATCCAAGAATACAAAATAAATCACACTGGACTTAAAATTTGCTGATTTGGCGCAATTTTTGGACCGTACGGCACAGGGGTTGGGAACCTATGGCTGGCGAGCCATAAATTTGTCTTCTGATGGGTGCATATGGCTCGGGTAACTTAAAATGTGGACCCTGCTACTGTAGTCGCGACAGAAACAAGCAACACAACATCTATGATCAGGAGTCTAGTATGAGCACACCATTGTGCTGCCCACACTAACTGTTTGAGTCATCGATTTTTTCCTGTTAGATTCCCTTGCAGTTTTCCTCGAGATTTGACTGAAGACTTAGATGTATAACGACGAATGAAAACTAAATTATTAGTGTTTGTTGTGTACATTTCAACTAGAGTGCTCATCCATACACCACTGTTATATATCTTGATCTTGTTACGTCTTCGGGGAGACGTCGAAGCCAGATGCGAGGAATTAGGACCTAATCGCGGGGAAGCAGTCGAGGACGAGGGAAATAGTGCTCATAACCAAAACCTTAATAATCTTACAAAATAACAAAGACTTGGGAAACAAAACACAAAACCAAACCGGACTAGGGAAAACACGGGGAATCGGGGAGCGAGGTCACGAGGATACATAACAAGGGAATTTAGGCAGACGATCCGACAATGACATTATAATCAGTGGAGTTTAAATAGACACAAGAGGGACTAATTTGCTCCTCGAGCACAACGGTAAGGCGGGAGGGACAAACAAGAGTAGGGAAAGGGCAAACGGAAAAACAACAACAGGCTACCCCTAACCCATCTTCATCTTCCTCCGCTTATCCGAGGTCAGATCGCTTCAGCAGGGAAGCCCAGACTTCCCTCTCCCCTGCCACTTCATCCAGCTCTTACGGGAGGATCTCAAGGCGTTCCCAGCCGGGCTAGCCGGGAGACATAGTCTTCTCAGCATGTTTTGCATTGGCCTACTCCTGGTGGGACGTGGCTGGAAAACCTCAACAGGCAGGGGTCCATGAGGCATCCTAATCAAATGGCCGAGCAAACTCATCTGTCTCCTCTCGACCCGGAGGTGCAGAGGCTCTACTCCGAGCCCCTCCCAGTTGACCAAGCTTCTCAGTTTATCTCTAAGGGAGTGTCTGGACATCCTGCAGAGGAAACTCATTTCAGCCGTTTGTATCTGTTATTTTTTTCTGTTGGCCCACCGCTCATGACCACAGATGAGGGTAGGAATGTAGATCGACCGGTAAATAGAAATCTGAGCCGATATGCAAAGCTCATTTTTCACCACGTCGGACCGATGCACAGTCTGTATCAATGTTACGTATTCATTTATTAATCCTCAAATTTGTGGTAGTGCCAGATTATAAACTATGGATTATTCCCCTAATTTACAAACAAAAATTCTATTCTCAGTTCCTTTTATTACCGACTATGCAATTTGAATAGAATAAAAGAATGGGATCAAGGAAGGTGCACAGTTGATTACAACTACTACTGTTAGTATTGATCTACAGAAGAATTGCTGCAACTCATGCATATTAAACACTGGCTTAACATTCAGGGAATCATTTTTCCATTTCTACAACAATACTAGAGATGTCTACATTAAACCAGGCACTGATGACAAAAAAAAGAAAGAACAAAAATGCCCCAGAGGATTACACCAACTCATTTGAAATGAGCACCATGTAAGTATTTAGCAATACACTGATGGCTCTAGATACAGAAAAAAAGTATACCACTGGAAAAGTACAAGCCTGGAAGCTATGAGTCAATCCAGTGAGACCGAACTAGTTATGGCTCAAAGCAACCTGTGAAGCAGGAAACCCTAATTATAGTCAATGTCATTTGCATGAAAAAAAAATCTGAAAAACGGCTTCTGGAATCAACTAGGATCTTTTTGAGTGTTTATTTCACCATTTAAATGACCGTATTGCATTGAAAGATGATGCTTTGCACTTAGCTGTCTAAGATGTCAAGCATTCATCACCTTTTTTATGTGACTATCTTCAAGCCTCTATTGGGAAAAATATACGACTCCAGTACTGGAATCGCTGAAGTGAGGAAGAGCAAACAGAGTCCGCTTGTTAACAGCCAGCTATTGCTATCAGGAGACTTAAGTAACAGAGGTCAGACCTCAAGCACACCACTTTTATTTGTTCATATCCTCTGAAACTGTACTTGTCATTTTAATTCGTTTCTTGCTTTCAGAAAAATAAGTTTCACACAAAACAAATTTTAGCTATGTGTTCTTAAAGCTAAGGTCTGTCACAATTCCTGTCAGTTCTCATTGTGTAGCAAATATAGTTGTATGACCTACTGAACAGACGGATTAAACCCATCATCTGCATGCAGCATGGGTTTAAGTTGCCACGTACTTAGCCAGCTGTCAAGCCCTCCCCCACATATCCCGTGAAGCCACAAAATCAAACCAGATAGGACGAGGTCAAGCTGTGTTAAACTCGCCATTCATGAGCTGTCATTTAGACTAGAGCATTAGCATTTTGCAAATGTTTGGAAAGACCATTCTGAGATCCAGCCTTACACCCCCGCCAAAAACTCTCAATGTCCCAATTTAAATGAAATAATCCTGTATATGAAAGATTCCACATTTTAGAAAACCACCTCAGGAAGGATAGTGTCTCACGAAATACAGAGTTCAGACTGTGCATATTGGCATTCATTTTCATCACACGGGAGAAAAACAACAACAAAATACTGTCTCTTTGCCACCAACATTTCTGAAAAGGCACAGATGTCTATATATCTGTCCTCCTTTTAAATGAAGTGAATCACCATGTTTGACGGTGCTTGTGAAATTGCTCCTCATGTTCCATATCAAAGGCAAGGCTGGTGCACATGCTGTTTCCTGTCTCTGGGTAACACAGTACGGGAGACATGCCGAGAGGGGTGCAAGAATGGGAAATAAACGTCTGTAATGAGGAAAGCAAATGCAATGAGTTCATGGTACCTCAAAGACCTATCTTAAAGACTGGTCTTTGTCCGACGACAAAATGCAAAATGAGGAAGGGCATATTTTCTGCTTTACATCCACGCAAAATAAGTGAGAAATGTTTTCTTCCTGGATCTAACACAGTCACTCTGCTATGCTCTATCTAAGGTGTAATGGTTGTCAACTCTACCCTATTTTAGTAAGCCTTACTCATTCTTGGTCATTTAATACAACTCAATATTTGTTAGATAATTGTTAGTGACAATAATAAATTGGCTTCATTATTTTATTTTTGCACTTCACAAGAAAACTAATCCATGAAAAAACAGTAGACTTACACTGTACATAACGTTGATCCGGTTGTCCATTTCAACACACAGAACTAACTACTAAATCTCCTATTGCTAAACAAATTATCATGAGATGGATGTATGAATGGTGGAGATGGGTAATATAAGGAAATTTCATAGCTGTTTGGATTAAGTGCTGAGATGGATTGTTTCAGGTTGTGATAATGGAACACCCAGCCAAATGGCATAGCAGGGTAGTTTAAAGTAGGCCACAAAGGATAAGACACGGGGCATTGCACGCCACTGTCATCACCAGAGCTACAAAACCTGACTTAAAAGCAAAATCTTGTGAAACGTTTACAATCCTCAGTCCAGAAAGCTTTTTTTTGTGTTCAGTAGACAATCATAAATTGTGTTGAAATTTAAAAGTATAGAGAATAAAACCTCTCTCCAACTGTCTCGGAATCAATTTTTCCTGCAGCCCGCAATTGCCTCTATTTCCGTGGTTAACCCATACTCCCTACGCCGACATTTGATGCTAGAGATGGACACTGAGTAGAAATTACCGGCAGCAGTGAATGGCGTATCAAGAAATAGACAGAGGTGTATCGGTATAAATCACTTGAGTACAATGTGTCCAAAAGCAGAGCAAAACATCACCTGAAGTCCGTGGGGTAGTAGGACGTGATAAAGCGCAGACAGATGAGCGCAGACATGAAATAGTAGTATAAAAAGATTATAGAGACATTCACCTATGTATGACAAAGAGTCATGTGTATTCATAGGTTAAAAACAAGGCTTGATTACTCTAGAATAATTTAGAAAAATCTGATCTCCCATCTCATCTCATTTTCTGAACCACTTTATCCTCGTTAGGGTCGCGGGGGATCCTGGAGCCTATCCCAGTTGACTCCGGGCCAGATCGCGGGGCACAAGAAGACAGACAACCATGCACACTCACACCCATATCTATGGGAAAATTAGTGTCCAATCAGCCTACTATGCATATTTTTGGAATGTGGGAGGAAACCAGAGTACACAGAGGAAACCCACACAGGCCTGGGAAAACATGCAAACTCCACATAGATGGACATGCCCTGGATTTGAACTCAGGACCCCAGAGTTGTGAGGCCAACACGCACCACTGGGCCATGCACCTAGAACAATGTAAACATTTAAAATGAAGAGTACATTTTTTTGAAAGGGTTAGGTTGTCTCTTTAGAAAAATCTCTCTGGTGTTGTCTTTAATTGCTTTATTTGTTCTCTTGACTAGTGTTTCTTTCAAAGCATAGTGAGGACTTACTAACATTTAGAGTCATGCAGTACGGCACATGACTCCAAATGTTGGGCCTGCTGCTACATCTTTGCGTATGCATATCTCCTCTATTATCTGGGTAGCCTTTACATACTGTGGTGCTGTTCATATTCCAATTGTAATATTTGCTGAATTAATTCTTTCTCATATTTTGCTTATAGACCCCTGAGGTGTTGCAACATTTCCCAATTCCCCAAAAGCTCAGCAGTGGAAATAATGAATATAAAATGCTAGCTCCAACAATAAGTGAATGCAGTTAATACTTTTTTCTCTCCAAAAACA
This sequence comes from Stigmatopora nigra, assembly GCF_051989575.1. Lineage (NCBI taxonomy): Eukaryota > Metazoa > Chordata > Actinopteri > Syngnathiformes > Syngnathidae > Stigmatopora > Stigmatopora nigra. The sequence continues at coordinate 9,200,567 of NC_135523.1, forward strand.
TAGTAAGATATAAGTCGGACCCAAATATTCATGAATTCTGCACTGGATACCACTGCTTTCTGAATCATTTCCATTATGCAGACAGTAGTTGAATCTGTTATAGCCTCAGTTTAGTATGTTACTTTACAATGGGGTAATATAGGTATCAGTGGCGGTCTGTGCATTTCCTAGTGAAGCCTTAAGCAAAAACTATTTTATGGCTATAAAACCTCTACTGCAGCTACCGCTGCGACACATAAGAAATAATCAATAAATCAATGCACAAAAATGGGGTAAAATCCACTTCCTAGCAGCATTTAATGATTATATACAAATACTGTAGCTTTTCAGGCATTACAACAGGGCCAGGGTGGTTTTTCCGGGTAAAGACAGCGATGGACGTCCATCGGCAAAAATCGCACTAAAGTGTTGCAAAAAGGTTGCAAATCAATTAAATGATGTCATGAACCGCCCAAATTATAACAAGATCAAATTTTTCACACTGACCTACTGTAACCAAAAGGAGATGTCTGCTGATCCTGAACAACTTCTAGTTCGAGGGATTTAAAAATAAGTAATGTCACGTTTTTAATTGCATAATTTTATGACTTTTCTCCAAATATTACTTAAATCTACTAAGATTACTCACAAAAAATGTTGTGCTCACACAGACTTTACATCGGCAACAGTTAATGCTCTAGAAACCAGACAAATTCTGGTTCCCGTTAGATAAAACTAAGCAACAAAATGACTGTTTCACAATTTGAATCTTGTAATAGCATTATCTATGATTTAATGTTTATCATATTTTGTTGTTTGTGCATACGCACCAAACAGCAGTTCAGAGTACCCACCCGTTTTTGGAGTCCCTGGAAGGGGTGCTTGAGTGTGCGCCTTCAGAAAACTCCCTCGTTAAGCTGGGCGACTTCAATGCTCATGTGAACAATGACCTGGAGGGGAGTGATTGGGAAGAATGGACCCACTAATCAGAACCCGAGCAGTGTTCTACAATTTGATTTCTGCGCTCGTCATGGATTGACATTAATGAACACCTTGTTCAGGAATAATGTGTCCATATGTGCACTTAGTACCCTGACACATTACGCTGCAGTTCGAGAATTGTTGTTGTAGGACGCTACGAGTTGAAGTAAAGCAGGCTGCAATGTTACCAGGACAATTTAAAAATAAAATAGATGAAATGCATTTACGTTTTGGGGGACTTTGTAACTTGGATCTCGTTTTTGCACGTTGGGATGGTCATTTGAATATCAAATTCGTAACCTGATATTTTTGTAGCTCAAAGCATTCGTAAGTAGAGGTATGACTTTATAGCCCAAAAAATAAGAGGGCACCAACATAGTGGCATGAACAATGCATGCCACTTCATGTTCTCATGCAACTTCCATTCAAGTGCACTGTAACATGCAAACATTGGGTCAACTCAATGCCTATAGTCAATGTTCTCTAAAGGAGCACAAAACAGTTTTGGGAGAAAAAAAACATACTTAATCCATGGGAATTCATATTACTATGACATTTTTGTCACATACTCGGGCAATGTACTTCAACTTACCTGCCTGTGGAAATATAGTGTGAGAATGAGTGGTTGATCGTGGTCATAAAGGTCCACGATACAAATTGGATGCCTCTTTTGTCAGACTGCCCCAAGGCAACTGTGACTACAAGAGTTCAAATGTAGAAGAAATGTTCTTAAAAGCCTCAGATAAATCCAATGCATTATAACTATTGAAAGCCATACAATAAACCTACAATTTTATTACCACTTTACAGATGTAATTGTTGTTCTCTGCCCAATAATATTGCTCTAAGCTGACACAAATCCACCTTCAGGTGTCTTGGCAACAGCTCACTCAGCAGTGTTTACTTCTTATGTTAGGCAATATGTGGCACTCACTCTGATGCTCTCATATTGAGTACAGGAAGTGAGAACTTCCGGTCATTAAAGGTGTTCTGCATTACTATCTTTTCTTGCACATAATCTACCATAAGTGCTTCCAATTTTTGAAAACATCCATCCCATCATTTTACTCTTTATGTCACACAGTGAGGGTAATGCTGCACATTGCATAGAAAACGAGCATGCACTTAAAAATACCCCGTTGAGAACAAAGGTGGCAATGCTACTACCTAACGGTGCTGTGTACTTGCCAACCTTATGTTCTTGTTCACAAGCCACAATGGCGATCATTACAATTCATTGTACAAAGGCAATCAGACATGATTTTCTAATGTGCCACAAATGGACATGATACAGTCTCACAGTTTCAAAACAACACCAAGATATAAAAAAATATACAATAACATATTCCATAATGCAAACCGCATTTGAAATACTACTGCAGCGTCACAGTAATTTATAGGCATGTCTCTCATTCAAAACTGCACATTCAGTTAGACTCCGTATTTTTTTATGTTGATGTCATCCAAGGGAGATTCATGTAGACAGGACAATTTAGTAGACAATATGTAAATCACTTTGTGAACTGTCTGCAACAAATTGCCAAACTACTGCGTTGAAGGTGGATCTAAACCAAAAATTAGCGATATCTATGGAAGAAATTTTCATTGGATTCAATGTCTGAATCGCTTTAATATATTGTGTTGTTCTATGTTTAACAAGCTTGTTTTACTTCTGCTACATTGCCATTTCGAAACGGAAAGTAGCCCTTTTAAATTATATATGTTGCATTTGCTATTCAGAGAAATAGAGGGGAGAGAATTTCCAAACCATGTTAGAAGCACCAAGTATTAACACTCTATGTCCCCAATTTGTAGAGATATAGGTTGTGTATTATATTTATTATTCTATTTTATGTTTACTACACTGCATGGTGAGATGCACTACTAATTAGTAAAAAAAATCCTTTCATTAGAGATAAATTATTGTCTTTTTTACATATAATTTTGTGTATATAGCAATTTCTTTTAAATGCATTATGTTTTTAAATGTAAATGTAATGTTTATTTGCTGTATACTGCTTATTCAAAAGTGTCCTTTTGTCAATTGTGTTCAGTAGTGTGCGGTAAAAATATGGATGTTGTTCGATATGCATCTTATAGTGCTTAAACCAAAAAAATATTTGGATTTATTAATAGAATTCATGGTAATAGAGGTCCAATTTGTTTTGATTAGCAGGGACAAATTAATGATCCATCCATTTATCTGGGGGGGGGGGGGGGGGGGGTTAACCACCACAACTCACCCTATATCTAAAAAAAAGTGAACACTGCAAATAAATTAGATACATATATCTTTTCTCCCTGTATCATTTTACTGTGTAATTTTGAGTGGCAGGCGTCCAGCCAATCATTGGATGCGACGCAATCACGCCAAGCAGCCAATCAATGCATCGACCGTACTTTGCGCATGAAGCTAAGGCTAACTCAGCCAACGTGGATGTGATACGTTAACTCCCCATGCCAACGTTTAAAAGAACTTTTCATCTTATAAGCTGTAATGGCTGTCGCAGTATGTGCATCTTTTTTTTCGATTGAGAAAGGTCTGTTCTAGTTAGGAGTGAGTTTTTAGATAGATGGAAAGAAGATAGATGGTCATTGAATGAAACCAGACTAATTAAAGAACAGACGTGATACATGAGGTAAGTCAGATTTGTGCAAATTCTAGTATTATATTTTAAGATGCTTTATGTATGTATATTAATAATTAAATGTTATGGCTAGATCATTAATGGTAATAAAAATGCAACTGGTACGGCAGGTGTCATGCTGGTGTGCGGCCATAGCTCACACTGGTCATCAGGGTGTTCAGGTAGGTTGTTTGTATGCCCAGATATATAAAAATTTAGATGGAGCAATGCTCAAGGAATTTAACTTTTTGATCTTTTTTAATTAGAGCCTATCAAAAGCATTGATCCAAACTGACTATCAACATGTCCAGCAAAGTTCACGTTACCAAGTTTTAAAAACCAAATTATTAAAAAAAATTGCCACTGATTTTTCATTATGGCTATCATTTAAAACAGGCCTGGGCAATCCGGTCCTCCAAGGCCGCTGTGGTTGCAGGTTTTTGTTCCAACCGATCCAGCACAGACAGTTTAACAAATTAGATTTATGCCGAAACAAGAAGCACCTGACTGCAATCCACAGATTGAACTTCTAAGATGGTTGGTGGAAAGATTTCTTCTTAAGGATTGGAACGTAAACCTGCACCCACTGCGGCCCTTTGTGGAATGAATTATCCAGGTCTGATTTAAATGGTGTTTAATGTTGAACCTGAAATATGTGAGCGTAACTGCAGAAACACATTTCTGTTGAACACGATGTGCTCGGTCGGTGCAGGACTTGGTGCAAAAAGTGGAACCTGTCTTTTCCTCCTTTTTTGAGTAATATTAGGAGATTTAAGTAATATTGAGAGAAAAAGACATAAAATTATTAGATTAAAAACATCACAATATTTTTTCTTTTTTACTCTGATTAGAAGTTGTTCGGTTTAAGCAGACATCGACTCTGGGTGACATTCGTTCGGTGTGAAAAATTTGATTTTGTAATATTTTTTGGAGTTTATTTGATTCATTGTGATACAATTTTGATGAGATCAACTTTATATTGTTAATATTGGCAACACAGTTTAAAAATGTTCTCTTATTATTGTGCCTTGAGATTTTGCAGCTCGAAAAAGGTTGGAAAACACTGTCCTAGAAGTTAATATTTACAGATTTTTCCAAAACATTAAAATTGTTAAAAATGACACAATTTATTGAATGGAGTTGCTTGTGGAAAATTGAAAGTTCTACATGATAGTAAAATATATGCTTTCTTGAGGGCCCCATGAAAATAAAATCATATTATACATGAAGCTGTAAAATATACACCTCCACACTTTCTAAAACACTAACACAGAACTATTAAATTTATAGAGTGTGACCTAATAGGGTGGCATGTTGGAGGAATGGTTAGCACATCCATCCATGTTCTCCTCCTGCCTACGAGGACTTTCTCCATGTACTCTGGTTACCTCCGACATCCCAAAAACATACATGCTAGGCTACTTGAACACTCAAAATTTTCCCAAGATATCAATGTGATCACAACTGGTTGTTAGTTTCTTTGTGCCCTGCAATTGGCTGGCAATCAATTCAGAGCATCCCCTGCCTTCTTCCTGCCGGAGTACCTGAAGAAAACCCACAGCCTAGGGAGAACTCCACACAGGAAGAGTGAAACCAACCAGGGTGTGGACCCTGGATCTCAGAACTCTGAGGCCGATAGCCTAACCATGGGCCACCGCGTATTAGAGGTGAGATTTTTAGCCCAAACCCGACCCGACCTGAATTTCGGCCAAAAATGTAAGTAATTTCTTCAGGTTCAGGTTGGGCCAGGCTTCTCTCTCGCCAAAACAAAGTGTACTAAAACGATGTGTGGTCTTTCTCGCTGACTTTTTAAAGTATTTTAAGTTAATAAATGTTTCTAAAAATGTATACTAAAACGTGCTGATACTAGACTAAGGAATTATTGTTATAAAATAAATAATTTGGGACAAAACAAAGAAAGTGCTGTAATGTAATTGCAATTGGAGGCAAAGCCACAGAGCCAAAGAATGCTCCATGCACGTCAAATGACCGCCACCTTCTTAATCATCTTCTCCTCTGCAATGTGGCGAATCAAGAAGTTAAGGACAAACTAAAGACAAAGGGATTGAAAAGACAGTGAGAGTGAGTTGTGGAAATGTTTCAATTTGGTTGTTGAAAATGCCCTAGAAACTTGCGTTGGCCTTGTTGAATGCAGTCAATGGTGTTTTGCTTTCATACGAGAGCAAAAAGACTGGCACCTCGAGGCTAAGCAGGCATTTAAACAGTTGAAATCGTCAAACATCTATATTATCATGTAAAAGATATAAATGTGTATACAGTCTTGTTTAGATTTTGTTGCGAAAGACAGGTTTTAATTTATAATCATAAATCTCTACTCCTCTTATCGACTCGGGAGTCCCGATACCTCACAAATAAAATATTAAATTTTGGGTTTTCTCCTGGCTCGGTTCTGCAAATCAAGTTAATTTCCCGGGGCTTGGGCTGGGCTGGTTTTGGTCGGGCCGGATTTTTCGGTGCAGTCTTACCTCTACCGTGTAGTATTGATATAATATTAATATAATAGTGAAATTATTAGTATTATTTAATATTGCTATATATTCTCATTTCTGAATTTTAATACAGTTCTTTAAGTAGTTGAATTATTGGAGAACCTTTGTCAAATTTGGCTCAATGAACAAAAGCTTCAAAATTCTAAATGCCAGACTGATACTTAAAGAATTCATTATAGCTCAACAGTCATGCAGTCAAAGCAGTGACTAACTGTCGTCAATGGTCCAATGTATGCTTTTTATATATGATGGAATGGCGATGCTTGGTGGATGAAGGGACAGTACCACCCATGCGCGGTAGAGAGAAATTTTGTAGTTTATAGAAAAGGAATGTGGAGGAACCACAGTCTGATTGGGAAGATCAGTAAAAAGCACTGCCAGGGCACTTTGAGTTGGATTATGGCCAAAGTAAAATAGCCCACATACCGCAGAGTAACTGGAATTAAGGAGTATACTTCCATGGACCTGCTACAGTGAACATGGTTACTCCTCATTTCACTCCAAAGTATTCTCACTAGAGTGCTGAAGTTAAAAGGTCTATTTAGGATTAATTTAGATGCATTTTGTTCAGTTTGTGTGTGCAACTGCAGGTGCAAAGTTTGAGGTACACACAAACATGTTGGAATACATCCAACCAGGAATGTGTATGCAAAACATCTGTTATGGCTGCACAGTTAAGTTTGTCGTCTGGTATTATGTGTTTGCAAATACATTATATGATTTATTAAACTTACTATGAATTGCAATTGCTGATTTAGATTATTTTTTGCTTATTTGTTGCATCTCTGAGAGCGTCTGCAAAATGTGCACACCTACAAACAGTAGGCTACTGTACAGTATTGCAGCATAATGAATGCTAAATGGGAAGCAGCGGGAGAGCTTTTCCGCTCATGTAAACATTTTTGAAATACCACAAACAAAGTGATCAGGACGCATCGTCTACTCAGCAATGCAATTTTGGAGCCTCTGAATTATCCAAGAGCTGACTTGCCAATCAGAAGACCATTTTGTAAACACCCTTGACTAAACTCCTTTCAACTGTGTATTTCCTTGCACCCAAGTAATTTCAATGCAAGGTGACAAATGGTGCTCGGTTTCCCTAAAATCGAAGGAAATGTTAAGCTGGATGGACTGAAGCATTTCATCCACAAACTTTAGTACAAAAAAATTATAAATAAAATGGTTATGCCCAGCCATTTGCTGGCCTCCAATTCAAAACTAATAACAATGACCCTAACAAGAGAAACCACAAGAACCAGCTAATACCAAAAAATGCCTTATTTTTTACCTGAATAAAATTATATTATTATCTTTTATTAGCTCAAACAGTACACTGTACAAATGTCTTAGAATTAATGTTAATTAAGGCGCAAGTATCTTAAAGTCAAATCGCAGTAGGTTGAGGACATCATAACCTGAGCACATCTTGAAACCCACATGTGGTCATCAAGAAATATTTGTTATCTCTCACACATGGCTGATATAAATGAACTCTGTGTACTGATCTCATGAAAAACCTGTTTATTTTATATTGTCAATGAGATTTTCTGCAGGTAAAATGACAACACATGAATTTAAAAATGTAACATGGGCTTTATGACTCCTCCGAATAGCCTCTCTAAAACACTTTTCAGGGTTTATTTTACTCCCTCCCACCAATTATAGAGGTGGGAGTCTTTTTAAATCGACTTTGTGATAACATCAGAAGTTGTGGTATCTTATTAGCTAATGAAAGTGGTAAAGTTCACAGAGGTTATACTGGTCTCAAATCAAATTAAAACAAGTCTTGGTTATAATTTTCTTATCGGTCCAGTGGTTAATAATAGGGTAGAGTCAGAGAAGCAGAATAAGTGTGGTAATGATAATCCATTGTGACATCATTAGAGACAGTCTTGCCTGTTTGAACCATAAAATTACTTGAAAATATAATTATTTTAGTATAACTGTTCTTTACTAGTCTTTTTTCTATTCAAACATTTTATAAAATTCTCACTTTTCATCCAGTCATCTTTGTATCAGGCTTGATTTTTCTTTTGAATCTTCAGGATTTGGCAGCTTTTTCTTAGGGAAGGCAAAGGTTACTGGCAGTTTTTATCTCTTGACCTATTATAGTTAGCAGTTATTTTCTTGCGGGGATGTACTTTGACCTCCTTATTCACAAGGTAAGGAATCAATAAGGGTAAAGTAAAGACTTAAAAACTTCCCTTGAATCATCCGGATTTGGTTTGTTTACCAAAAGAGTATGTGAAGTACTAAATTGAAAACAACAAAAAGAGATATTGCTGTGTTAATGCCTATAGTTACAATCCTGGGAGAATATGTGGCATTATGTGGTCTTTTCTTATTTATTTATACAGACAGATGGCTGACAGAAGTTGTGGCACTTGGAGGAAAAAGCTTCCATCAACTTTAAACACTTCATTTACTTTTATAGCTGTAGAACAGCTGGAGGGTATTGACCTGTTGATCTCTTGTTTGTCACTATGTAGTCTTTTTGGTGACCTTGGTATCTAATTTTTACTCCTGGCACTTGAGCAATGTACCATGTAATGGGGCCAACTTTAACTCCTAATGGTGTAAAGTTTAACCATTAAACTAAAAACTGCAGTAAAATATAACATTTGAAAGTTCAAAAGAATAAATAGGGGCATAATTTTTGGACGATCATTTCTATTGTACTTTTTTAAATGTCAGTTTTGGTCATCTGCCAGTCTCAAACAAAGTATTAATACTCAAACGACTCTAGGACCATACAGGTACAATCTGAAATCAAGAGGAGTGCATGTATTTTTTTCTTCATATAATTTTGCTAAGGGGCCCTTTCAGAGTTAGGTTTAGTCTAATAAAGTTACAGTAATTATGGTAGCTATCACTTCGCTACATGTAATTTTCTCATTTTTCTTCACTCTATGTCCAAATGAAGAGTAGACAAATAAAATATTTGTGAACTCATCAATTAATTACATTTGGCATGTCTTTGCCAAGCCACCTTGTGGTGTAAAGGTTAACTCACCTGACTTCGGTGCGGGCAGGCGTGGGCTCAATTCAAGTTGGTGCTGGGGTTATTGGTATTTCGGGTGGCCATTTTTCTCTCTGTGTGCCCTTCGACTGACTGGCGACCAGGTGTCCACGCAGGTTGGTGTAGTCCACCTTTCGCCCGAAGACAGCTGGGTTAGGCTCCAACAAACTCCACTACCCTTTCGAGGATGGGCGATATGGAAGATGAATGAATGCATGTCTTTGCCAAACTTTAGGTTTAGAACTGAAAGTTTAAAAAACTCATATCAGGGAGATGTTGATTTAATGTATACCAACACAAACACACACACACACACACACACACACACACACACACACACACACACACACTTAAGACCACTTAATTTTGCCAACTTTTTATTATTACAGTGGTACCTCACTTCACAAAATTAATTGGTTCAGAATTTGTTTCATAACTTGGACTTCTAGGCTTTATCGTATATGTAAATTCTCTGATTTTTTACCATGGCCCTCAAAGTAACTAGCAACTAAATCCTTTAAATTTATCAGTGTCCCTATTTTGTATGAAAGATGCGCGAAACAAAAAAATGAAAGCGATAAGAAAACAAATGAATAACATACATGCTAAATATTTTCTGTCTACGAAAGTGTAAGGAGGAATACCTGCACATAAATACATAAATAACTTCAAATTTAGGAATTCAAAACAATTTAGTGTTAAATAGCTGCTTTTTTTTTTAGAAATAATCTACTCCGTCAATGTGTTCAAAGGAAAGGCAACCTCTCCATCTCGTTGTTCAGTGCTCTCTTTTTTTAAGTCACAGAGAAGCCATGCCAAGGAGTTATCGCTTTAAATGCTTCCTTCTGCTTCAGTATTATAGCATTGGTAGGTATGTTATGTCTGTATTGACTTGCAATATCAGTCATGGATGGTTGGTCACGAGCTGTGGGTCGTGACCAAAAGGATCAGATCCCGGATACAAGAGGCTGAAAAGTTTCTTCCACAAGGACTCTCCCTTAGAGATAAGGTGAGAAGCTTGGTCATTTGGGAGGGGCTCGGAGTAGAGCCGTTGTTCCTCAGGATCGAGAGGAGCCACATGAGTGGGCTTGGACATCTGATCAGAATGCTCCTTGGATGCCTCCTTCGGGAGGTGTTCTGGTCACGTCCCACCAGGAGAAGGCCACGGGGCTGACCTCGGATACGCTGGGGAGACTGTCCCCTGGCTGGCCCGTGAACGTCTTAGGATCCTCCCCGAGGAGCTGGTTGAAATGGCTGGGGGAAGGGGATTTTGGGCTTCCCTGCTGAAGTTTCTGCCCCCGCGATCTGACTTTAAATAAAGCGGCAGAAGATAAGATGAGAGAAGACTGGTGGAATAGTCCTCTGCCAGTATGCATGTTGCCCTGACTGTCCAAGCCTAGTGATAACTTCTCTGACAGTCGCAGACACTACCTCAAAGCCCGTCCTCATTGAAGACCGATTGCTTAGTTTTACTGACTGAAGCAATGAATGTGCTCTGTCCCAAACACTTGCCATGACAGACAAGCATCATGCGCAGTTTCTTTCCTTCCATGTCTCTTGCATGCCTCCATATTCTGATTGAAGTCGGCTATTAAAACACAGTGTAGGAGTTATTTTTTTCCTACATGCTCTCAATCGCATTGTCAAAGAAAAACAAACAAACCAAAGCACTCCCTCGCATAGTCACAAAATATTGTATCTGACTCGCGGGCATCAGGGAGCCACTAACAGGCTGATTACGGTGTCATTTTGCAACTGCAGTATTTGCAAATGTAATCCATTATATTTTATGGAAAGGATAATTTCGCCAGTAGCAGTGAGCTGTGAAACAATTTAATGCATCTTTACATTTGCTGACATGTTTTTATATATATATATATATATATATATATATATATATATATATATATATATATATATATATATATATATATATATATATATATATATATATATATATATATATATATATATATATATATATATATATATATATATATATATATATATATATATATATATATATATATATATATATATATATATATATATATATATATATATATATACATGTGTGTGTGTGTAATTTATATATGTAATTTAATTTAAACTTTCAGTAATACCCTTTTTTATGTGTTTAAGATCCTTTTACCATACAGATTGGACAAACGAGTGTATTCATTCATCCAAAAAATATATATAATTCAGATGAATGTAATGGAATTCATCATGAATGTAGTTGCCTTTCTATCTTTAATGCTTGCAATATTTTTTCTCTCAAGGACATGTTTAGTTCTCCCTTTACTCTGCTTTTGTGTACATTTTCATTCATTCATTTTCAGTACCACTTATCCTCACAAAGGTTACAGGGGGTGCTGAAGCCTGTCTCAGTGTCCTGCTCTCTAATACTCACCGTTATATAAACAAAGATGCAAATTTGTGTATATCTAGAAAATTAAAGGCAATGCGAAATGTCTTCATTCTAATTATTGTCTATTCATCTTAAAACTATAGTAATCATACAGATAAAATGTTCCCTTCTTTTCCATCCACATGCCTGCAAGGATTAGTGGCCTCGATCCCCATTGCCCTAAATGCCCTACCCATTTATCTTGTATACATCTGTCCGGAGTGTAGGGAGAAAAACAGAAGTGAAGGGAAATAATTTGCAGAAATGATACAACTAGTCAAATTAGTTTTCCATTTCAACCTAATTTTATTTTAAACTGCTTTCTGGGCTGTCTTACAATCTCATGTTATTCCATCAAAGTGACACCCTGAGACCAACAATTTGTGAAATTGCAGCAATAAAACAGCTATAAAAAGAAAAGGCTTTTGGAATTTTAAAGACTACAATCTACAGCAATAAAGAGAAAAACCTTTGCAATCAAAGTTTCATTCTAAATGGTAACTGAATCTCCTTTGCATTTTTGTTTTCTTGTAAAGCGGTTCTAAAATGATGGACAAAAGTGAGGGAAATCTATTTTTTTTTCTCAGCAGCAAATATTAAGTACTATTAAGTTCCCCTGACATTGTTAGGGTTGGGTTTTTGTGAGAGTTCAGGGTTTTTCTTGTTGTTGTTCTTTCTTCTTATCATGTTTTTTCCCCCTTTGTGTGTCTCTTACTTGGGATTTCTTATTGATTTCACCTGTTGTTGTCTGCCTATTGCCTCTCATGTCATCCACCTGTTTTTCATTGTCTTGTCAACCCCTGTCTGTCTATTTATGCCTCAGATGTTGGACCATCATACCAACGTTTTTGTGCTCTGTCTCTTGGTGTTCCCTCTACCTCTAAATTCATTGAGTTTGGCCTTTTTGGTAAATTTGGTAAATCAATACTGATACATTAATTGCTTCAGCCAAAAAATGTCTTCTCATGCTAAGCCTGCAAAATTTCAATAGTAGATAATGCTCACTCTATTCGATAAGGTTTCAAAATGGGTAAAATGTCTCAACTCAATTGCCAAATGTTTCCTTGTTACAATACTTTGTAGATATTTCGAGTGTATATAGGAATATTTATGCATGCACGCCAACCCTCAGTATCTCACTAAAGTTAGCAAAAACCTCAGTGTAGGAGCCTCGCAGCCAGGGCCCTCTCTTGAAAGCGGTAGTGGGGTTCCCAGACCATCTGTTGGTAACTTGGTTTAATAGAATTGTTTTTAAGGTAATGGAAGTTCTAGTGTATTACTGTATATTTACCTGTGTCTGATCAACCATCTAAATGATCTGTATCAGTCCGTATCTGTACTTGGAGGGAACAGGTCAAAGGCACAAGTGGGTGTGTTTTACTACAGTGGCATTTTTGTTATGAAGAAAAAATAAAGTTTCCCCATGAGAATCCCCTTTCCATGCAACCCACTCACCAGATCTCTGTCACGCATGAAGGCAACAAATGCTATGTACAAATGTTAGGGTTTATAGAATAGAATGGAGGAAGTGTATTAGACGTCAAAATAAACCGCTCTGAGCAGTTCTAAGGAGTTTTTTGTTTTGTATTTGCATTTGCAGCAAATTCAAGGCATGTTCAATTAAAACCCTTGTGAATACTGAGGGCCGACTGTAGTTTGTAATATCTTTGGGCAGTTGAGTTCAAATTAACAATGATTGGGACTAAACAGCAGAGACGTTGGCATCGAGAAACACCAATGCAGTCCTCCACTGTTAAGTAGTGCTTCATATAGATATATAATATTTCCTTATTGTAGCCATTATAATTTTAGCATGATGCTATCTTACCTCTTATCTATAAAATTTTCTCTTACTGGAGGTGTTTACGTCTAACTCCGTTAGGATGATCAGGACAGCCCTACTTCAAACTTATAAACCATCATTTATTTGCAAATTTTCTTAAAGGAAAGTGTTTGTGGAAGGAAGAGTACAGTGGTAAAATCAGAGAAAGGCAGACATGGTGGTATCCATCAGGCAAAGCCCAAGGCAGCAGAGACATTCATGGTCAACCTGCATATTATGGTGATTGCTTCGCAGAGCCATTTCCAGTAGTCGGGGCAGAGGGACTGGAGGGCAGGTCAAGGCAGCGTGACGGACCTCAGTCAGGTCGCGGGCCGGAATTTGAGGACCTTCACTTTATACAATGTCGTATTACCTGAAGGTAATGTAAATCCAATCTTCATTTTCTACCTCGCTGCTAACGTGCAGATTTCTTCATTTGTTCGGATTATTTTGATGATATTGTCGACTGTGAATGATGAGATTGTCATGGTGTATCTTTGGTTTGGATTGGATGTAATTTTAATCTCAGCTGTGTTTGTTCTCCTTTTGTTTCTTGAGCTTGTCCACTAATGATGTTTTTATTTCCACCTGTTCAGTCAGCCACTAAATGATTAGTTTCCCCGAGCCAATAGTATCTTGTCGAGTTGTTATGTGTCAATTAGTTTTTAGTTGTGCTTATACCTTCAAAACTGGCTTCTCACAAAAATGTTAATGTCTCTAAAAGACATTGTTATTTTTTTTGCAATTTTACATCAGGAACATTTGTTTTTGATGTATGTTGACTTTTGCAGTGTATTTAATTGGACATAGCTTTAAAAGATAATTTTCAACAAGATTGTCCAAAATTGTATTTCTTTTATATTAAATTTTGGCTTATTTATTCATTTGATATAATTTCACCTACATATGTAGTGATCTTAAAAAGTAGCCTCCCTGAATTAGCACAAGCTTTTTCATGCCAATGTTGTTAAATACCATAGATAAACACAAAACAGAAAACAAAAAGCTGTTTTAAAAGTCAAATTAATCAGTAACATTTTTTGCTAGTTTGCTAGGATAACATCTCAAAGTTACCTGATTATATAGAAAATCCTGCATCCACTGAAACCTGTCTTGGTTTTCTGGAGCTGCTTAACAAGTAGTGTTGCAAATATTTCCAGGACTTGTCACTATATTTTCGTGTGTTGTCTGTGGCAGTCACATACTATGCATTTGCAAGCCAATTGCCCAGGCATCCCATTAAAGGTGAGCTACAGTGACACCATTTGTTAACCTGGTAATTGATGTGCCCAGCTCAGTTGCATGCATTTTTAATTCCACTGCGTTAACGAACGCTGAATAACACTGCGCACAAGATCCCGGTGAGGGAGGCATAAATCAAAGATTTAAAGGTCTGCCACTACTCGCCTTGATGATAGTATCACATCCACCTCTGTTTCTTAATAGAGTATCCTTTAAAGCCAACTCCAGCCTTTTTTTCCTTTTGGGTGAAGTGTGAAGTAGGACTTCTGAATAGTGGATAACTTAATTGGTGTTGTTCAACGGAAACCTTTTTGCTCTGCTAGTCAGTGGCAATAACTGTTCTCCAATATCAATTTATTTTCCCAAATATTTTATGAATTACATTCATATGTTTCAAGAAATATTTTTAAAATAATACAATAAATAAGTACACTGACAGGTGATTGGACTGTTTAAACAATTTACCGTAAATTGACATATAGTACTTGTATAGTGCCTTTCCACCTTCACAGCACTTAAAGTGCTTTTATTAGGGTCAGGTTCTTTGGTTGGTATTATTTCAGGTTATTAACACGCGCCTTAATTATTCCAACAGTTTCATTTAGTGAAAACATGGCTCATCCACCTACCCCTGTTTAATCCTCCTTTGACTATAACTGCAGTAAATGAGCTCCATTGCCCCAACTGAACCTGTCTGATCCTTTTCAAGCTATCTGTGAACAGCAGATGGTCATCTCAACTTTGTTACAAACTGAGAAATAGTAAGAGAGAGAGAGATAGGAGTGAAAGTGGAGCAACCAAACAATCCATGTGTCCCTGCATGTGAGGATGAAGCTGCATACACTACTCATTGCTATGCATTTAGGTGTTAATTCATACACTACTTATTCAACATGAAACATATGCGAAACTCAAACATGCAAAGGTAGTGTCCATGACCATAAGACTAACAAAGTTACCTGAGGTAACGAGTGAGTTGCTGCAAGAAAAAGGTATGATTTTTGGAAAACCAAGCCACTCAATACCTAAACAAGGCAGAAGATACAAAATCAAGCTTGGCAAAATGAAAAAAGCGAAAACAAGACAAACACACATTCGGCAAAGAACATCAAACACA
Source organism: Stigmatopora nigra (assembly GCF_051989575.1). Lineage (NCBI taxonomy): Eukaryota > Metazoa > Chordata > Actinopteri > Syngnathiformes > Syngnathidae > Stigmatopora > Stigmatopora nigra. The sequence continues at coordinate 9,216,274 of NC_135523.1, forward strand.
AGACAAACACACATTCGGCAAAGAACATCAAACACAAGACAAGTTTTCAATTTGGGAATCACAATTGCTAAGGCAATATTTTGGCACAAGATCCTACTTGGATCGCCTGCATTTAAATGCCCTGCTGAAAAAATTAAATGCAGGTGTGCTGCAGGTAGCTGTGGCCACCCCAAAAGAACTGGGCTCTGTTATGGAAAACACAAGCAGGCCAGGAACAGAACATAACACTATGTTTACAGTGTTTACCAACGCTGTGACTCACATGTTATATTTAACAACATTTACTTTTTAAAGTTATTAAAAAGCAAACAACCAAAGGGACTAAAGGACAAAGGCTTGTGGATGACAAAACACTGAAAGAGTTGTCACATCATATTAAAGTACCACATTGTAGCACTTGTGATCGAGGGCAGGGAAAGGAAAATTGCAGCAGCGATGGAGGCGTGGAAACTTGACAGGTCCTCCGTCACTTCCAATTTTTACTGGCTAATACTATAAGACACCTTCACTACCCTATTCCTTGATCATTTTGTAGATTGGTATACATGCCATTCAGTAGTCACAGCAAGAATTTTCTGGTGTAGAATGACACAAACGGGAGATGAATGCTAGGAAAGCATAAATGGAACGCAGTAGGGTATGCCTGAACCTTTTTAAATACATTTTAAATAAAATTAAATCAAGCTTTAAAGTTTTAAGGTGCATGTGTATGTGTGGGTGAGAGTTAGGGTTAAAATAGTCAGAGTCGGAATAGGTTCATTCATTCATTTTCTGAACTCCTTATCCTCACAAGGGTCGAGGGGGTGCTGGAGCCTGGCCCAGCTGAATTCGGGCCGGAGGCGGTGGACACCCTGAATCAATGGACAGCCGATCGCAGGGCACAAAGAGACGGACAACCATTCACACTCACATCTATCCCTAAAGGGTATTTAGAGTGTCCAATCAGCACACCATGTATATTTTTGGAATGTGGGAGGAAACCAGAGTACCTGGAGAAAACCCATGTAGGCCAGGGAGAATATGCAAACTTCACACAGTCAGACCGACCTGGATTTTAACCCAGGACTCCAGAACTGTAAGGCTGATGCTCTAACCACTTATCTGCCAGATAAACACAGATGTATCATATAAATGTAATTGCATATTGTATCACATAAATATGACACAATTTGATATTATACAAAGTTGTCACAAATTAGTTTTGTAATTGTGTAGTCAGTGTTCCGAGGGAGCATTAAATGCTTCAAGTTCATCGAATTTTAATTTACTGTGCAATTTTCAGCAGTATGGGTTTTAAAGGGTTAATTTATTATATTTTTTGGCAGACATATGCATTGGCAGAGCTTCTGCACAGATGTGTAGTCTTATAATCCAAACTAAAGGGTGAAAGTAGACACATTACACAGGAAATTATCCATTTTAGCAAAAGACCGTTAACAATTATTTTTGCTAAAAGAAGCTACCTAGTGGTGTAGAGGTTCACTCGCCCGACTTTGGTGCGGGCTGGTGTGGACTCAATTTCCGCCGGTGCCGATATGACTGTGAGTGCGGTTGGTTGTGTGTTTTTATTTAATTATTATTATTTTTTTTTTTTTACTGAAACTCGCAAGCGGAAGCAACTTCCCTGTCCTCCGCTTGCTACTAGGCCACTCTTGGACTCAGCACTGGAGAAGGGTATTATTATTATCATTAATTTTTTAATAGGAGTGACCCTACTTCAGTTTTTCGATTATCCTGGTCCACATTAACTGCAATATTCGAGGCATTACTGCATTTACTAAAACCCTTATTCTGTTTTTTCCATATGAAAAATCAATATCTCAGCAAGTGTTTGCTCAGCTAAACGGTGCAGTGTTTTTCTAGCTATTGCCATCTGATTGTGTTTAATACAAATCTATATATAGAGATTAACTGCATGGAACTGAGATATTGGGTGTGTAATTCCCTGTGCCTAATGATACGTGCTGTATTGCATTGCTTGCATGTTTAGGGGTTGAGAAATTCTGAACAGCACAGTTTATAACACCATAATACTGGACATTCTTATCCCAAGTCAGCCAACCTGCGACTCCAACCTTCCACCTGCTCTCGGATTAAGGACCTTCTGGTCAACCGAACCCAGCCTGTGAAGGTGGGTCGTGACCTCTCATCCGGCTGCAGGCTTTGCCCCGGCTCGCCCCTAGGCTGTGTGATGAGTTCTACTTTACTCGCTGCAAGCCCACGCACCAAGAGATTATCATTCTAAAATTTGCGGATGACACAACAGTAGTGGGGATGATCACAAAGGTGAATGAGGAGAGATGAGGTCCTTAGACTCAGTGAATTGTGTCAACATTTTGGTGCTGAATGTTTCCGAAAACGAAAGAACTCATCTTGGACTTCCGATTGAACAAGGGCGTTCCTGACTCCCTGTATATTTATTACGAATGTGTGGAGCGACTGGAGACTTTCAAATTCCTGGGGGTCAATATCTCTGCTGAACACACTTGGGCAGCAAACACTACAGCACTCGTCAGGAAAATGCAGCAGAAGTTACATTTCCTGTGAGTAATCACAAAGGAGCAACTAAACACCAACCTGCTGGTGACCTTCTACTGTTTAGCAATTGAAAGCATACTAGTCTACACTGTGCATGTACAACTAATACTACACGTCTCTTAAAGCTTTGTTTGGGTATTACCTTTACTGTGTAAACTGGTCAGCCATTTCTGTTTGGGTCATTAGTAATCATTGTAGCACTTCCACATTCTTCAAATTTACAGTTTCATTCCCAAATTTTTCTTAACAAATAGTATAAAAATGAACTGAGCGGAACCAGTATGCAGAAGATTACATAACAGTGGTGCAAACTAAGCTCAAATGAATGCTTTAGATCTGGGGAGACCCCACGCTTTTTCAAGGAGCCAAAGCTCCCGTGATCTACCTTGTATTTTATTTCCAGGCCACCAACAAAGCTCAGCTGGTATATATGTTGATATAGTAAGGATATGGCAAAGTAAAAAGGATATTTTCTACCCTGGCCACCCAATGGTTCGATAGTTATTCCACCTGACTTAAGTGCAGGCAATCTTGGTTCAATTCCCACTCGTTGACAGTATGACTGTAAGCCTGAGTGGTTGTCTGTTACAATATGCCCTCCAATTAGCTGGCACCCAATTCGGGGCCTTCACGATCTAACGCCCGTGTTTGGCTGGGATAGGCTCCAGCACTTCCCGCGACCCTTATATTTAGTGTTATGGAAGATGAATGAATATAGTATTGAGGATTCTTACAACTTACAGTTAGTTCAATAAATATTTGAACACTGCTATTTTGCAAGTTCCCCTTTTGAAGTCATGGAGCGGTCTGAAATTTTCATCGTAGGTACATGTCCACTGTAAGAGAGATAATCTAAAAATTACTCACTGAGAGAAGGGAAGACATCCACACTTGCACTCAATTTGTCTACAGATAAACAAACAGACAGATGGATACATAGATTCTGAAACATTTTCTCATTTCGGCAATCAGTGAATTACAGTTTGAAAACCCTGAAACAAAACCAAATAGGAACTATTATAAAGATCTCTTTGTTATGCACATATACACGTAAAGAAAATTAAATAATTGGAGTGAAATGACTTTACATTGGATGAGACAGTCATCCCCGATGACAGATTGACTGTGAGATAAATTGTCTTAGCTTATTCTTTGTGGCCATCTTCTCAATATTTTAGGGCATATCTGTCCTATGTATCTGGAGTTTTCAAGTGTGTTCTTTAGAAAATGCGGCAGTACTGTCCCGTGTTGGCACATGAAAAACTGCTGCCATTTGAAAATGCTGACAGATAGAACAAGTTGCAGTGTATCTAGTGTTTTGCATACTCGGCACCAGTGCTCAAATTTCTTTTACAGCAGCATTTAACTTTGAGCACGTCATGAAACACATCTGATCGCACAATCATTATGGGACAATAAAATTTGTTACAGACTACACGGTTAATGCAAGGCCAATTTGCCATTCTGCCTTTCTTCGCACGAGTTGTTTGGAGCCCGGCATCATTGAAAGCTACATGTTCATAATATAGAACTTTTCACCTGCTCCTGTTCTACGCTGTCTCACTTTTCTTAATTACCTTCAACTCCGTCACCATTCATTTTTTGCCGTCTCTGGTCTTTTCGGCTGCATAACCGATATTTCTTCCCAATGGGGCTGTCAGAATTGGTGCGGCATTTGTAAAAAAGACCATTGGTGTCCAATTAAAATTCAAAGAGCGACAGTCTGGAGATGGAAACCATCAACATCACTAACAGATTTTGGTACACTGATTTGTGCCTTTGAAGTTGTTTTTAAGACTCGGCGTGGGATGTACATGATTGCTAAAATGGCAATGATTCAAAACCAGAGTGCACCTCAGTGACTATTACTAAACTATGTTTGACAAGATTCCATCTTTAATCAACAATGATTATTTAGTCATTTGTTTTCCATATCGCATGGCCTCTTCTGGGTCACCGGAAGTGCTGGAGCCTTTCCCAACCAACTCTGGAAACCAGAGTACCAATAGAAAATCCACAAAAAAGCCTGGGGAAAACATGCAAATTTCACACCTGAAGGCCCTACCTCAGGTCAAACCCACGACCCCAAAACTTTGAAGCTGACGCGCTAACCACTCATCCACCGAGTTGCCTAGTTCATTTTCATTCCTATATATAAAAAGAAAAAAACTCCTTAGGTAACTGACCAAATTTTGAATATTATCATTAGTATAATTCTTTAATATTTCCCTAATATTTTTTCTTAGTCTAACATCTTATCCATACAATTATTTTTTCTCTAGTTTAAGTTTTTTTAATAATGTTTAGAAATATAAACCATTTGACATTAGAATTAGTAAATCATATAAATTCACTGCATGTGGCGATAAACTAAAGGCAGTAACACGTAAAAATTATGAACAAGATTTTGTTTTCAGTAGTGTTTATTCTAAGGCAAGTGGGAGCTCATGGTTTCTGTACACCAAAGTAAACAAACCTCACTAGAATAAGCTAAACTAAACACGGAATGAGTAATGATCTTCTGGCAAGAACAAAACAATTCCAACATGTGAAAAGTACAATAAATAGGAGTTGACAAGTTGGCTTTGATAAAGCACTATACTTTGGAGTGAATAAAATCAGTCTCACCAGCTACCTGAAAGTTGCCCATTCAATGCAAAGAAACTCTTTCTTGTTTTAGTATACGTATTTGATTCCGCAGTGAAATAAACCAACAGGATTTTAAAGTCTTAACTTTTCCAATTAGATCTGGTGTTTCTTCTCAAAGTTAAGCACTTAAAGGCCAGTGGCTTCTCATCAAGGCTACCCCGTGCTGTGAATCTGGTGCTGCAAAGACCTTGGGTTACAGGAAGCCGCATGACGCAAGCCCCCTGCAAATGGATGCAGAGAATCCCCATGGATAGGGGCTGAAGATGGGTCAGTTCTGTTGAAAGTTCCTATGTGAGTGGCTGGGCAAGAAAGGATGAGTAGAGCACAGTGGGGATGTAGGAAAATGTGAAGAAAAGCCCACACAAGAAAACAAGTATTTTTTGGCAGGGAAATTGACTGGTTTCCTTATGAAACTGAAAATATTTTATCTTGTTTTACCATGGATGTAATCCTTCCATCACTACCTTTATCCTTCCTTCTTTATTTTCCTTTTCACTTAATTTTATCTAAATTTATCCATTATTAGCATATTCAATTTCTAATTAAATTACCTTAAAATAATCATCATTGAGCTGCCCGTGATGGTTAGAGCGTTGGCCTTCAGTTCTGATATCCAGGATTCAGACCTCTCTGTGTGTAGTTTGCATGTTCTCCCCGGACTTGCATACGTTTTCTGCAGGTTCTCAGATTTTCTGCCACATCCCAAAAATATGTAGGGTAGGCTGCTTGAACACTCTAAATTGCACTCGGACATGAGTGTGACATTGTCTGTCTCCTTGTGCCCTACAATTGGATGGCCAGCAGTTCAAGCTGTCCACTGCCTGGTGCCCGTAGTTAGCTGGGAAAGGCTCCAGCATCCCTCGTGACCCATGTGAGAGGATAAGTGGTTCGGAAAATATCTGATTATTACCACATTGTCCCTCTTAGGTAAAATTCATTGAGGTGTTCAGCTGAATGTTTTTTGCAGTAAGGAATACAGCATATATCGTCATAAAAATGCAAATCATTAACATGTGTTTTAACTTCTAGTTGGAGTAGCTTATTTGGGTTGTGATGGTTTTATCTCTACCATCATATTGAGAGATCAAGTTGAGAGAAAGCTCTGAGGTCGACAAAAAGCTAAAAAGATGTCTGAAGTGTCTATCAGGAGTCTATCTAGGATGAACAGACTTGAGCACATCCAAGCATAAGGACCTTGGGAGAATCAAAGGCTTTGGAAGTATGAATCACAGCTTCAATTTTCTGCCAATTGAGACCATTAGGTCACCTCACTCTCATACTAAAGGTGCGATCGAGATAGAGTCAACCCTTTGGATATACAGTGGAACACTTTTATCCAAACTACTGAACTGAATGCAGCTAATAGAGAGTAACTTCACTCTTGACCAGGATCATCATTAAACCAAAAAAGGACATGAATGCATAACTTTTCCCCCCGATGACTGATGAAAGGCAGACAACAGACAAACTTTTACAGAACAGTAAAGTAGCGAGCTGGTGGATTGAGTGGTTAGCATGTCGGCTTCACAGTTCTGGGGTCGAGGGTTAGATCCAAAGTGTGTCCTCACCGTGTGAAGTTTACATGTTCTTCTTGGTCTTACCTGGGTTTTCTCCATTTAAACAAGTTTCCTCCCACCTTCCATAAACATGCTTGATAGGCTGGGTACGAGTGTGCACGAAAAATGGTTGTCCGCGTCCTTGTGCGCTGTGGTTTGCTGGCCACCAAATCTGAGTTTCTCACCATCTGGTTCCGGTAGTTGGGTGGGATAGGGTCCAGCACCCCCTGTGTCCTTTGTGACACCAAGCAGTTCACAATGAATAAATAAATGATAGTATAGAGTCTTTAATTATGATTTGCATACATAGACATTATCTCCAATTAAAGTTTCACTGTTCTGTCAAACGACGACAAAAAGTCTTCATAAACTTAGATATATCTTCTTTATCCTCTGAAGTTTGTCACTTTTTACAGGCTATTGTCTTATCATTCCTCCTAGTCAACAGGCCCAAATACCTGAGATTTCATCACAGCATAGATAATTTACTGCATTTACATATGACATTTCAAAGTGGGAGAAAACAAAACGAACAAACAAAAAGAAAATATTCAAAAGTCATGCATGGTAGGTTGATTGGATTCTCTAAATTGCCCGTAGGTGTCAGCGTGAATGGTTGTATGTCTCCATGTGCCCTGCAGATATATATATACACACATGTGCAGGGCACAAGGAGGCAGAAAACCATTCTTGCTCTCACCTAGGGGCAATTTAGAGAGTCCAATCAACCTACCATTCATGACTTTTGAATGTGGGAGGAAAGTAGAGTACCCAAAGAAAACCTACAGAGGCCCAGTGAGAACATACAAACTCCACACAGGTGGACCGATCTGGATTTGAACCCCGGGTTCACATTGGGAGGCTAACGCACTAACCACACATCCGCCAGGCCGCCCCAGCAAGTTCTTATGAGAGGTAAAAATATAAATACGATTTTTTTTTTTTAAAGAACACTGATTCGCTCTACATCTTAAGTGAGTACTGACAGAAAATCCATTAAGCTCTTTGATCACCCTATTGTTCTGAAAATAAAAAGATTGATCGTATTTTGTTTCGTTGATCAAAGTGCCAGCATGGTGTATTAATATCACTGTCGTTACCACTGAGACGCACTGTATGAAGCCTTCAATCCGTATGCATTTTGATAATTTTATGCTGTGATGATGGTTTCTTGCGGCTTTAGTAGATGTAACTCCCCATTTTGGTTTTGGTCTGGAAATCCTTTTCACAATCGGCCACTTCTTTTCGGAGAGGACTAATATTTCACACCATGTCCGAATGTGGAAGGAGGGGGTCAAAGAAGGAGTGCAATGTGAAAGTGTCAAAATTGTGTCACTGAATGGTTCATGACTACCTAAGGCAAAAAAAAAAATAAAAATCAAGGAAATGGCTCAAATGTTTCCAGTGTTCAACCACTAAAGTGTTGATCCCAAAGCATGCAGGATAAAATACTTTCTTTATGGATAAGTAATTTTGGTTCTCCGTGTAGTGCATTGCGTTAGTCAAGACAAGCCTCTACAGATTACCTAAAATGATGGACAATTGCCTGCAAATAAGATCTCTGTATTATTCAATATGCCCAGTGTTTTCTTTGTATTTACTTCTGTTTGTTCTTTTTTGTGGCATAAGCTCCCAATTAACACAAATTTAGCTATTCAGCTTACAAGAGGAGGGGAGCCTCAAAGCCGGACGGATGATTTATTCATCCTCATTATGTGGCCAGAATGCCGTGTGACTTACACCCCATGGAAATGTAGTTATTTAGTTAAGTACAGCTTCATAATTTCTTCCTTTATCAGGTTTTCACAACTTTTCTTCCACACAATATATCAGAAAAAAACGTCACATTTATAGTAAATTACTGACAGCTGTGATTGCAAATATCGTACTCTAAACAACAACGGGGAAAAAATGCTAAATTGTGAACTTAAAAACAATCTACGTCAACTCACTTTGTTACGTTGTTAGGGTGTAGGTTGGATTGGATGACTTTATTCATCCCGTATTCGGGAAATTTCGTTGTCACAGTAGCGAGGGTTAGGAGGCAGAAATAGGAAAGGCATTTTAGACATAAATAGATAGGTAATAGTTAAGTTAAGTATATATATATACATACATGCACATATATAAGCACATATGTACATACAAACATATATAAGCACATATATACGTACACATAAAAATATATAAGCACATATATACGTACACATATATAAGCACATATATACATACACATATATAAGCACATATATACATACACATATTAGCACATATATTCATACACATATATAAGCACATATATACATACACATGTATAAGCACATATATACATACACACATATAATATATACATACATACACATAGATGTACATGTATGCATACGTTAGGTCTTAACACTTAACAATTTTTCCGTTAAAGAGCCTGACAGCTGATGGGAGGATGGATCTGTGGAAGCGCTCCTTCCTGCAATGAGGGTGCAGCAGTCTTTTGCTGAAATAGCTTCGAAGGGACTCCCTAGACTCATGCAAGTGGTGGGGGGTGCTGTCCATGATGGACATCATCCTGGTCAGCATGCTCCGCTCTCCCACTTCCTCCACAGAGTCCAAAGGACAGCCCAGAACTGAGCTGGCCCTTCTGACCTAGCTTATTCAGCCTGTTCCTGTCCCTCTCCATGCTCCCGCATCCCCAACAGACCACTGCATAAAACACTGTAGATGCCACCACTGTGTCATAGAGAGACCTCAGCAGTGTCCTGCACACTCAAAAGGATCGTAGACTCCTCAGTAGGTAGAGGCGGCTCTGGCCTCTTTTATACAGGGCATCTATGATGATGTGATTACGTTTTCTCTCTGCCACCTATATTTTACTCTGAGCATTCCCAAGTCCAGGTACAAGTGAAAGTGTTTTAGTACTGTATCACCCCACCACTTTGTGACCGCTCACACACACACACACACACACACACACACACACCACACACACATTCTCCCAAAATAATTTCACTGAAATATTTACTCATACTAGTCAGAATTTTAGATTAAGAATAAACTATTGTCCTTTTAGATCTGATGCATTCCCCTTTCCTTAACACTGCTTCATACAAAGAGGAGCATTGCAGGATTTTGTCTGTATCAAGGATTTACTGAGCAGGAGTGATCCAGTGCACTCTCGAGGTGGTATGTAACTAAACTGTCTGAAATAGGTAAATTGATAGTTTGGACATACTCACACGGGAGAAGCATAACAGATAGAAGGAACAATTTGTAGCTACTACATCAGGGAGGTGCACTGAAGTTTTTTTTTTCATCTCTGGCTATAGGAATTAATTTGATTTTACTTTTTAAACATATTGACTTGTTTTTCAGTTAGCTGAGATAAGCTTCAGCACCCCCTAAATCCTCATTAGGATCCACAGTAAGAAAAATCAATGAATGTTTATACGATGAGGTACATTTATTTTATTGGTTTTCTTAAAGTAATATTTTTTCTTTGCTCTTTATGATTGGGTGAAAAGTGAAACGTTTTTTTATGAGTTTCATTCTCTTTTACTTGAGACAGCTTTTAAAGCTTGTTGTGTATTTTATTTTTTAAGACATAAAAGAGAAGCAGTCTCGAGTATAATAATAATGAATCTGTATTCATTTTTTTAAAAATTGTTTTTTGTTTTGTTTTCCAAGGAAACTGAATTCAGAGGCTAAATTCCAGCAGATTGATTATTTTCTAAATTAGCAGTGGAAAAATAGATTTATTTGAAAGCTAATTGGATAAATGCAAATGTGCCCTACATAAGTGGACATTTTTTATAATTGTACTGCATTGAATGGGAAATATTAGATAGTTACAGTTACAGGTTCATTTTGATTTTTTGTTCTTTCAGGTAAATATCCACCTCATGGTGTAGTGGTTCTTCCGTCTGACTTTGATTCAATTCCCATTCGGTGGCGGTGTGATTGTGAGCGTTAGTTGTTTTCCACCTGGATAGGCTCCAGCACATTCCATGACCCTTCTCAGGATAAGCAGTATTGAAGATAAATAATAATAATAATAATCTGAACACTGTAATCACAGCAGCAATTCAAAAAGAAGGGACGGAAAAAGTAGATATAAACACCCATAAATTATATTATAATGTGCAATTTTTCAAATTCAGATTTTATGGCTTGTAAAATGTCACAGCATTGCAAACTACATGAAAATGATGGATAAGGTGACAAAAGGAATACACATTTTGTTACTGATCATTTTAAAATAATGATAATTTGAGATACCATTTCCTTATGATTTATTCCCCATGTTCAGATTTTGTAAGCAATATATTGTTGATGCCAATACAGTTTTGCTCTAAACCAGTGTTTCCTAAATGTTTTTTAGCTTTTTGCCGTGCAAAAATCTCAAGGCACACTACAATCTGAAAATTTTCTAATTTAAAATTCTGTTTTATATAGTTACAATAAATGAAGTCATTTTTATCAAAGGCCTATCAACATGAATCAAAGAAACACAATCTTTCACATCGACCTTAAGTCGCCAAACAATGATGCCGAACAACTTCCGGTTCACGTGATGTAAAGTTTCCACAAATCCCTCATTTTTTGAATTATGTACAAATTTATGTTTAAAAATTATGTACAAATGAATGCCACTCATGCCGCAATGGTGTGCTATGCCTTCAGCATATGTGAATGTCTATTATTTAGGAGGCATTTTTAATGGCGACTCCTAACAAATATTTTTCTACAGGTGATAAGCACAATGCAAAATTCACTTGCAGAAAAGAGGAAATTGTATGGCAAGACTTAAGGCATTTAGCCACTTGATATGATATTTGGAGTGCCCATTCTCCCTCTATTGTATATTCCTTCTTTGGCGCTGAGAGATGAATCAGTGCCCTGACTCCTGCTCCCTTTCACTGCCCTTTTTCATCTGTTTGCCGGTTGCGAGTTTTAGTGTAGATTAAAAAAAAATCGGAACTTTCTTTTATATACCTCAGAAAAAGCCGTGATATAGTGAAGCTGCTAACGTTGAAGCTGCGAATTTAAGAAGGATCACAGTAATATACTGATTTTATTTTGGGTGTTTTATGACTTTTCTTTCAAGATTACTTCACTCTTTAATATTACGCGAAAAGCACGTTTATGGTCACACAGGTTCAACGTCGCCAAAAGTTGAAGCCCGTGAAAGCAAACAACTTCTGGTTTACGTTACATTAAAAATAAGCAACAATCTCGTAATATTACAATGTAAGACTTCTTGGCCGGTAATTTCCAACGGCACAGTGGTTGGGAAACACCACTCTAAACTATCAATACCGAGCACTCTACTGCTATTTCCTCTTTTGTTTTCGTGTCTACCAATGTTAGGCTAAATACAGCATTTCGTCTTGGATCAAGTTCCCTCTCCATCACAACTGCTTTTGATTAAATCATGCCCCCAAGATAAATTGCAGAATAGACCCCCAAAACACACATTGTGTGATTCCAACTTGTTTCAGTGTTTCTCGGATGATGTTTATACACCCTTCATTTATACTCATAGCAATACATGTGCCTCTGGCTTCAAACAACAGTGTTGACATTTTCTCCTGTGTGCCACCGAGTGCCTTGAAACACACACAGTCACACACACTTGTGGGTTTTCAGATTTAGAAGTAGTACACACAGTTTCATATGTAGTTACAGAACAGAAACAAACACATCTCAATATATCATTGTGGACTTCAGCATTATAAATTTAGTCAAAGCTTACCCTAAACTGCATCAAAGAGAATAAGGGAAGCCCCAGAGATGAATAGTATAATATAACCTTGTAAATCATAATTTTAGCCGCCTGATCGTGTGGTGGTTCACTAGCCTGACTTCCTGTGGGCGGGTGCAGGCTCGATCCTTGCTGGTGGCATTATGATTGTGAGTGTGAATGGTTGTTTGTCTCTCTGTGTACCCTATAGCTGACTGACGACCAGTCTAGGGTGTAGTCTGCCTTTCTCGCAAAGTCAGCTGAGATAGGTAAGCTGAATGAAGAAAAGAAAAGTTCTTTTATTGGCATGTTCCCTGCTGCTTCTGAGGATGAATCACCCAAAATTTGTATTTTCTCCCGTTGTGTTTAAAGTCCTTAGTTAAATGTCAACTTACTAACACCTGACTAATAGAGCGGACATTGCAAAAGTACTTTTTTTGGCTCTTCAATTTTGTCACCACCCGGTGCTGCGGTGGTTCTTCGGCCTAACTTTGTGGTGGACAGTCTGGGTTCGATCCCCACTTGGTGCCAGTGTAATTGCTTGTCTGTCTCCTTGTGTGCCCTAGGGTGTAGTCTACCTTTTGCCCAAAGATAATTGGGTTAGGCTCTAGCAACCGCCGCAACCCTTTTGAGGATGGGCGGCATGGTCAAGCGGCATGGTCAAGCTCATGGGTAGTCTAAAAACGGAATGTGCTTATAATCAACTTTGTGAATGGGTTAAAAATGCTCGTGTAAATGGGTTAATGCCTATTCACTGATTTTGAAAGGGATATTCGTAATCTGTAAACAGCCACTGACTCCTTTGATAATCTTAACTTTTCTCAATAGATCAAAAACACTTATAACACAATATTGGTCCATACCCTTCAAAAATGTGAAATATCGTGCATGTCCAAATGCATTGCATGGAGTAACTTAAGTTCCCAGCTTAGTGAGAACGTGGTTTAATTTTATTTTAGAATGCAAACCATATTTTAAGATTGAGGGGTGAATCAACTTGAAGCTTTTCATGGCATGCACGTATTGCAAAAGATGAGTGTCTTTGGACTCAGCGGTAACCATTGATGTTAATTTTTCTTATTAATGCGAGGGATGATTCTCAAATTAATGCAAAGATTCTTGATGCTGCTGCAGCCTTTGCTTAGAGATGAATGGTGCTCATATTTTACCACCGCTCTGACAAGGGGACCTCACATAACTCTGACATTTCCACCAGAGAAGGCTGTAATTTCCACAGAGACATACTGCATCCCCCTCTTTATTTTCTGAACTATCATCTTTTTTTCACCCAATCATTCACTTCTTTCTAGTTTTCTTCTCAGACCTGCCCTTTCCAAAGTTTCCACTTCAAGATTATAATTTCGTCCATCTTTATTTTAGTGACCTTTTTCCCTCACTTGCTCTTGATTCATCCTCATTTTCTTCAATGTTACATCCCGACATAAGAATGATTTTAACCCTCCGCCTAAGTTTTCTGTTTCTGTCTTGCCCACCAACACCTGAGATCACGGTCTTAAGTTACGCATATACTTACTTCTACCTTTCTGCACGTGCCTTTTGGTGCGACCTCAAACTTTTTATTGGGGTGAGTTTCATTTGTTCGTTTTCCCACTTCACTCTTTAGCACATATGCACAATCTCTTTGCCACTCGGCTTTGTTTAGCACCCAGTATATAGGGCGGCTGACAAAGGTGAGCGGGAGCATATTTAAAATGTCACTGGCAAAGTGGCAAAAGGTCATATGGAAAGTAAGAGACTCCCAGCACTGTTAGGACAGACTGCTAAAGAGGCATCTGTGGTTTCCTTGTTTGAGTGCGCTCATGTGTGTGCTAGTGGATACAGACTAGCTTACATCCAGTATGCATGGCTGCATCAGCCCAGGGGGTGTGTTGCTTTGTGTTTCCAAAAAACAAGTGGGAAAAAAAAAGAAAAGAAGACAATGAGCGGCATTCAAGGTTTACTGCATATGTTGATGACTGTCGTGTGTGTGCGGAAATAGAGTTTCTTGAGATTTGTGTGTAATTGTAGTCTTGTTTATGCAGTTTTTACTTTACTGCTGAACTCTGCCTGAGGAGAGGCCTTGAGCACCTGTCAGTATAATGAAGGTGCTTCCAGATAGAATGTTCTAGGTCTGTAGAATCTTCAATCACTTATCACCAGACTGTGTATGTGTTTGGTGAAAAGTAAATGTACCAAAACTACGGCCAGAAAACCCAATAACCTATCCAATAAACTCGTAAATGATAAAACAAAATTGAATTGAGGCATTTTAGGTAAATTGTTGTAAATCAGCTGGGCATATGCATATATACACGTATCCCTACGCATACGACAAGGCATTGCGGTGTTGCCAACTCGAAATCTGATTGGTTAAAGTAACAGCCATATTGACAATTGTTTAATGCAGCAGAGCCTGCAGAACTGATTGAGAAGGCCTTGAGGCATAATTCTGACTCTAGCAACAAATAATGGCTGAAATATGATTGGTTAAATGCTTCAATATGAAAACACATCTGGAAGCAGTGCAACCAGGGGGAAAAGCAATGAAAGAAAGCTAACAGACAATTTGGAATTATTGGAAGTATTGATGGGCAAAATATAATATGATTCAGATATTTCTTAGGCCAGCAGAGAAGGCCTTGAAGAACCTGCCGGCCCGTCACTGATATATACGTATGTATGTATGTAGAACAAAGAAACGTGATTATTATCTCTTCATTGTTATTTCCTTGAATTTCATGCCCCTTGTTCTTCTCATGGCACCTGACGGTGTCTTGAATCACTCGCCTGACTTTGATGCGGTTAAACATGGGATCGATTCCCACTCGGTGGCGATATGATTGTCAGTGCGGATGCTTGTCTGTCACTGTGTGCCCTTAGGCTGGCAGTCGACCAGTCTGGGGGCAGTCTGACTTCTGCCCAAAGTGAGCTGGGATAGGCTCCAGCAACTCCTGCAACCCTTGCGAGGATGCGCGGTCTTTTCAGTTTGTTTTAATAGAGTAAAATTACAAATTTTATACCAGCATAATATATTTGGTATAGATTTTTTTTAATATACCTGAGGATTATTTTTCTGGGTTTGTATTTATTCACTCGTTGATTGATCATATCACACTGCCATTGATGACAATAGACGTTCGGTTGGGAGGCCTGCCCTGTCAATACTTTAACAAAAATGTTGGCAATAAAAGAGTGCCCTAGAGGTGAAAAGACTGAATTTGAAGATATTACTGTATTCTTAATTTAATTTGTTCTTATGAGAGACTCATGTGATCTTAACTACGTATTGAGGATATAAAAGAAAACTTTCTGGAGCTAAGCAAATTAGTGGTGGGATTTGCCATAAGGATGGAAATGGCTGTAAGCTTGAACACCTTCCAGTAAAAAACCATTATGAAGCAAGCACATTAGTGAATTATATCTTGTGCAGATTATCCTAGTAGGTTACTCATTGTTGGGCAGTAGTAGGGGTGGGTGTAGTAAACAGAAAATGGCATTTAGATTTAACCTTGGTAGAGGTGAGGAAGATTATGGTAAAAATTGAAAAGAGGACTATTTCATCTGCACTGTTACCGGTGCCCAAAGCACTTTACATTGGAGCACACTCACCCAATTAGACACATAATCTTACTCCAATGGACGACTCTGGTGTCACTCTGACTGGAATAAATTTGGTTATTTAAAGACAGGGTCGAACTGTCAACCTCTGCTCGATTAATGACCTGTGAAATATTGTATTTCAATTAATAAATGGTAATTGACATAAATAAATTATGAAATTTAAACGTAAAATAAATGTTCGAATATAGAAATTCATGTTGAAATATATAACGGAATAAATACTGAAATACTAATATATTTGACACATTTATTTCTTTATCCCTGTACATAAATGTCTTCATTATTTATCATTCAGATTATTGTTAAATACATTGTAGAATCTGCCTTCAAAGGATTCATTCATCCATTTTCTGAACCGCTTATCCTCACATGGGTCACAGGGTGGTGCTCGAGCCTATCCCAGCTGACTTTGGGCACAAGGTGGGGGGACATCCTGAACTGGCAGCCAGCCAATCATAGGGTAGCTTACAAAGTATCAAAATGATAAATATTACATGCATAAAAAGTGAAATAACTGCAGAGCTGCCAAACTCTCGACCCCATTTCAGGAGTACCCTTGTCACATTTCCACAATTTTATGTTTTCATAAGGAGTCAATGCGATTCGCGAAAAATCCATATAAAATGTAAAAAAAAAAAGAAATTTTAAAGAACAATTTAAATCTAACTAATAATTTCATGTTTTTACATTCATTTAAATTGTGTCAACCTATTGAAAAAGCACAGCATAATGAAAATAAGTATATCTTTGTGTTTGGGTCCTTCTACTTGCATTTGTGCCACACTGAAGTTGCACTTGCATGTTGTACAATGTGCAAATGTTGGTCCTTTGGGAGATGGCTTTAACATGGGATATTTCGTTGAACCAATAAAGTTCTACTAGTGTCTGGGTTTCTTCTTGGAAGTTTCATTTAAATTGTTATTCATTTTGTGCTTATCCCAAGTAGGGATATTGATAAGCCTTACTAGTGCTTTTTACTCCTCGAACAACCCCGGAAATTATAGGATTTGTTTCAAAACAAAAGACTTACTTCGCTTATGAAAAAATGTTAAAGCTATTATTTTTCCTTTTAGATTCTGGATATGGCTTTCAGAGAATTATAATGGATGATTTAAATCAAAAATACATTCTTTTATACACTAAGCAATAAAATACCCTTTGTCATGCAGAGAACCTTGTTCATATTTCTATGATTTATATAGAAGTTTGGTCATAATAAATATTTGAATAGGGTAGTGTTCAAAGATTTCACTAAAGCGTAAAAAAGCGATAGCTCCAGCTGAGAAGAATCTTATCCAATTGACTTTGATATGGAATGAATGCATTAGCAAGCAAAAACCATGGTTGTTTCTGAAGAAATATTAAATTCATATATTACAATGGAATCATGCCCTCTTATGTCTGCTTTTCGCTTTATTACTTAGTGTCGAAACCAGGCAAAAAAACAAATGCTCTACAATACATTGTGGTACATATTATTGGGATGTAGTATACGTACATCATTAAAACCCTGTCTTTGACCTGCTCGCTAACATTTCTAAAATTATCACAGTCAAATCAGATCCATAACGTAAGCAAGTCTGAAGCATTGTGTTTTTTTGTGTGTGATTTATTTGACTCCCTTCTACATGTCGTCTTGCAAATTGTTATTTGCCCTATCCAGATCTTTCATTTTCATTTTTTTCCCTTTCAAAGTATTTTTTTTATTTTCTAAAGAAAATACAGTAGCAAGTCCATTAAACAGTCTTGCTGAAAAATGAAGGCAAGGAGACAGGCAGAGGAGATGGATGGACATAAGGGACGATTGATATATATAGGAGGAGCCTGAAAGTAAAGCTGAGCTGACACAGCATTATGAAAAAGAACCTACCACATATTCTTCCGATCGCTCTTCCCATCCATCTCTCTGTGCTATCCATCTATCTGTTGTCACTCAGTTTCTCCTACTGTGGACATGGGGAATACATGCCATGCTGAATTAAAGGTGGAAACCTTCATTTACAGTTTTTTTCTCTTCCTCTTACCACATGTTCTGTATTATATATTGTATAATTCACAATATTTTCTGACTGTTGAGAAACAAAAAATAATTTCTAGCACATGAAGCTGACCGTTTTATTAAAATGATTTCACAACCAACACCCTATAAACCATAGGTGTCAAGCTGATTCCAAAAAGGGCCAAGTGGGTGCAGGTTTTCATTCCAACCCATCAAGGTGACACCTTTCCACCAATCTGTTCTCCTACCACTGTAATCAATTGATTGCAGCCAGGTGCTGCTTCTTCCAGCAGACCTCATTGGCCTAACTGTCTGTGCTGTTTCAGTACGGAGGAAAACCTTTACCCACTTGACCCTTTCTGGAATCAGTTTGACACTTGTGCTATACACCATCAGTACTTTAAAATGGTGCAGTCAGCATGACGCCGCTCCAAAGAATTTACAGAAAAACTGGACTGTTGCTTCCTAATTGATCACTGTGGACAAAAGTAGAATTTTGTCCTTTAGAACTGATCCTGCAGGCTATCTGCATCATTGTTTTGCAATCCACTGGCCACAATGCTTTGTGTCATTATAGCGTAGCACAGAGTCAAGGCAGCTCCAAATTGGTTCTGACTGGCTAGTTTTCTTGTGCTTTAGTGGTGCTGCCTATGTTGATCCTTGAGTGTTTTGCTGACTATTAAAACAGTAAAAGATGACCTTTCTGCCCTTCACACTCCCAAGAGCTTAACCAGATAGACGGAAGACACATTTTGTCAGCAAAATAATTTTAATGTGAAAAAGGGGCATTCCTTACTACAGTTGACTCTTCGTTACCTATGGTAAATGTTAAAAAAAAGCCTGCACGAATGAAACAAGGCAAATTATTTCAACCATATATATAAGCCAACAACACAGCACCATTTGCAAAACAACATGTGACCCCTAATATTTTGCCCCTAAGAATTAGAGACAGAACTGATGACAAGTCTTAGCAGAGTCTAATTCTCACTGGGAACAAATCTTATTTACAGCAGCCTAAAGTCAAACTGGTTGTACAAGGACAAAGCCACCATACTTCTGAGCATATCCCACTGGACATAGTTAAACATTTTATTCAAGTCCACAAAATACATGTAGTAAACTGCTTGAACGCTGCTCGAGTAAATGCTGAGGATTAAGAGCACTGCTCCCTCTGAGTTATAGAGAAACTTTCCCGATGTACCCTTCTCGTTAGTACCCCCGAATAAGCCTTTTTAGGGCAGCCGTTGTGTGTGATCTTCTTAGAGTTGGACTGGATGCTGCGTTCTCTTTAAATATACAAGTGTTTATAGTTGTTATTTTATTGTCAATTAATAAAAAAGGAAGTGAACCTACTATTCCACAAATTAGCAGTGTCTTCCCGTAATTGCCTAATTGTATAGGATGCTTCTAAATTCCAGTATGGAAGGACTTAGTTGGTGTCCTGCTTCCAACAGTAGATAGTATTTGTACGTTTGTCACCGTCTAACAAGCCCAGTCTGTCTTACAATGGCCTTAATGCATGTTCTGATGCATCAATCTTAACAAAGAGATCAGGTAATGTGGTTGAAACTTATTAGATTGTAAAAGTCTGTGTTGCCATAAAGTACCTCTTAATTCGATGAAGGTAGTTGGTCTTTCAATACTTATGCTTTAATGAATAATTCATACATTTACAATGATAAATATTTTGAACAAGTTTTTGAAACTCACAGATCAGTTAATAGCTACAAGAAAATAGCCGTTTGTCTGCACCAGTAAATAAAGTAGGCGCCGCTTAATATGACCACCTTGGGAACAGACCATTTGGTCATAATAACCGAATGGTCATAAAAACGGAAGGCTCCATAACCGCACCACAATCAAAGTACATACCAGTTCAAGTGATGTTTAATTAAAATAACACATAAATCCCTGAAAAAACAAGTTTAACACGTTATGTATGTTACATATTTTTTGGTGCAATTTTCTTTTGCCCGTTTATACTGACACCTCTGTTACCTGACAAAGAGGCTGTTCAGGTCAGCACAGTCAGATAATTTAATGATACCTGTTATAAAAGGAAAAGCAGAAACAGGTTGAAACGCAAGCAATATTGTTAACTGCTATTTTCACGAATCCTTTGTTATTTAATAGTGAGCTTGTCTATGCAACCACCACTCTTTGATGTGTAAGTTTTGGGGTCTATTACTAACGCCCATGCTGAATAATTTGATTATCCTGTATTTGAAGAGGCTGCCTGCCTTTTAAAATGCCAGTACGGTCATCATTAGGGAGTGCATAAAAAGCTCAATTGAGGGCTGCAGGGTCAGTAACAGTTACTTAGTAGTCTCTGTCTGCCTGCAGAGAATGCTTCTTTTTTATGTGCTATTAATCCAAATTTTGTCTTTTCTGCATGCTTCCTTCGGATAACCTTCCCTGTCTCCTACAGGTAAGTTTCTTATTGGATGAGGAGTGTGCTTGCTAGAGTGAGTGTGTCGTTTTGTGCAGTTGTCCTTGCTGAGATAGTCTTTTCCTAGTATATACAGTATTTATCTATTTATCTATTCACTTTTGGCTTTATGGATGGATCCATCTCTATATGTTATGTGTGTGTGTGTGTATGTGTATATATAACAGCAAGTACAAATGTGTTACTTTGAAGGAAAAATCTTAAGAAAAGTTACAATTTTCTTCCCAGAGGTTTAAGATGTTGTGATAGCCATATTGCTTCTAATGTCAAAATATCAGGCACAAATAGGTTTTTTCACTTTTTTTTCTTTAATTTCATTCATAGACGTCAAAATAAAATTTGTTTAGCTATGGTTTTGTCACCTTACAGTTTTGTGCATGCCGTCTTTTTATGCGCATATTACCCATACCCTCGATTCAGTCATTTTCTTGACTGACAAATGTGGCTTATATGTGAATGCAAATAAATACGATCACAGTTTGAAGTGGTTCACTAACGTAAAGTGACTTTTTCCATGAGCATTCTATAGCACTATTGTCTTTACCTTTAGCTTAGTGATGGCTTAAATGCAAATGCGAGTAAATACGGGCACAAAGTTTGAAGTGGTTCACAAACATAAAGTGACTCTTTCCCTGAGCATTCTATTGCATTATAGTCTTTACTTTTAGCTTAGCGATGGAATGCTTAAATCGGCTACAGAAAGGACATTGTCTGTTTATTTTGTGATCATCTGTAGTCTGTTGCATTTTCATCTAAGTGCTCCTTCATTCACGTATCTTTCATTCAGTCAGGCCTTTTCTCAACTTTTCATTGCGAAATTCCACTTTCTACCAGCTGGTGCTATCTCCTATTTACTGTAATCTTGTGTGTGAACTTGAAACTGCTTGAGTTTGTCAATGCGGCTCATTAAGATGGAAGGAGAGAGGGAAGGTGTTAGAGTTGTGCACCAACTGTTCTATGCTCTTGCTTTCTTACTAACACACTGCTGATAAGTTTATTCCAAAAATGTTCTGATAATGTTGATAGTCATAAATCCAATAATCAGGCCTTGATGTGGACAAGCTTAAAATGTTTCACAGTACATAAATAAAATAAATGGTGACGTAATAGTGGAATTGATATCAAGGCTACATATCTGTTTTTTTCTGAACGGATGGAGTAACAACAGGGTCAGTCAGTCAATCACATGTAAGTTAACTGAAAAACTGAGTCCGTCAAGAAAAGGTTTAGTTGAGTTTAGCGGTAGGGCATCTAGCAAGTATGTGTGATTGTGATTGGTTGTCAGTCTCCTTGTGCAGTGCAATTGGTCGTCAATTCAGGGCTTGTGCTCATTGTTAGCTGGGATAGGCTCCAAAGCCCACACGACCCTCATAAACCTAAACAGTGAGCCCGACTACATCGAGCCAATTTATTACCCATTAGCCATGACGCCAAAACACTAAAACAAGCAAAACCAAATCTTCTTCACCTCATTTCAAACATGCCATGGCTGATGGAGTTAGTCTAGTTCAAATGTCTCTCTTTCTCAATCACTCACACACTTGTAAATCACTTTGGTTCTACGTAATGCTTTTGGTGGTGCATTCGTGCGTGCAAGAACTGATGAGTTTGAACTGTACTGTAAGTGTAAAAGCATTGTGAAGTGGCCTAATTGGCATGGCTGTTGTTAAAACGAGTTTAGCTAGCGAAAAAGTCTTGGCCGCAGAAAGGTAGTTTAAGGCAAGCGTTGCAGCATGTCTTTGCAAATTATACATGCCATTATCGCTTGATGTTTCGCATCTTGTAGCAAATTATCGTATATTGGAACAATACTTTTTCTACCAGTGTGGTTAGTAATGTAAAAATGTCTGTTTCATATTTGCATTATTGTTCTTTCACTATAAACTTTTCATGTACATTTGATGGATCCAAGCTGCAATGTGGTGAATCCGTGATAGTAAATCCGTGAAGACCATCCGTGTAAATCATATTTACATTAAGGAAAGACCCATTTAGAATGGTGTTCTACATTTTTGTTATTATTTAGTGAATTAGTTTTAGGGTCAACTGATTTTGTTTAGTTTACTAGCAAACAGAATATATTCACATCTTTTTTCCAGCACACAAATTATTCTTGCAAACAGTTTTTGCCAGTGTACAGGCTTCTATCTGCTTACTACAAGAACAATCTATCTCTACAAAAACAATTTTTCTTGCAAACACTAATTGTCTCTGGCAATAATTTGACTTAGCATCTTTTATTCTGATAAAAATGCACTAACCTAACATGTTCCGAAGTGCTTTAGTGACACTTTCCAAAAAAAATATACAATATTTCACACCACAACTGTTGCTGAGTACCATTGAGGGAAAACACCATGGAACAATGGTGTCAGTAAGAGCAGTTGGAGGGATAATATGAGTTTTAAGGCAGATGACACTTAGCAGACGAGGTGGAGGCGATGTGAGAGAAAAAAGTAGCTGCCAGTAAGAAACACATATCAATGACCAAGAGCTAACTATAAAACAAGTGGTAAAAATTAAAAAGAAGCCAGGAAATAGAAGACTGAGGAGGTGTGGGCGGAGATTTGAAGGCCGCTCGGGCAGATATTTTAGGATGAATTGATGCCACAAGGCTGACTGAGTATTTGAGTGATGAGAAGTTTTGATTCCCAAGCTTGGTTTAAAAAGACCTCTGGGACAACTGTGGATCAAAGTCTGCATTTTCTTCTCTTGCAGAGATTGTTCCATTTAAATGAATGTGTGCGTCTAGTGGATTGTCTTGAGCCTGGCAACCTACATACTAAAACGTAAGCCAACATTGTAAAATAGTTTGAGCTTTCCTTTTAACTGAAAATTAACAGTGTAATACCCTAGATAAGAGATGTGCGGAGCAAAACAAACAACACTTCATTTATTTCCACTAACTATTTTTTAAACATATCTAAACTCAGTTTAAAGTAAATTGTGAGTGTGCAACTTTTCTCATTTCAAGTCGGAGATCGAGATTGAATACCTAAATATTTACTAGTCTGATGGACCGGCATCGGGTTGATCGCAGACCGGTATCCCTCCAGGGACCAGTGGTTGCAGACCACTGGGTTACAGCATCAACCTCACATTTCTGAGGGGACAGTTTTTATTAACATGTCTGTAGATCCTATAGAAAATTATCACATTAAAACAAGAAATATAATCTCCACCTGACCGGCTCCTCACGGTCACCTAGGCCCGAAATCTGGATTGATATGTCTCATTGCTGGACAGGTGGCAATGTGTGTTGACATGATAAGGTGCTTGCCTTCTGTTTGGTAAAATGGCATTAGACAAGTGTGGGAAAAATGTGTTTGCTTTGATCAGGCCGCTTTTTGTTTTTTTTAATCTATACTTACAATTTTGGGGGAAAGGGATCTGTGAAGCTGTGCATAGTGCTAATGTGTGTTTGCTCGTTCTGCTTACTGCAATAATAAAAGCTGTCCTGAAGCATGCTGTGTGCTGTTTTCAGCCGGGAAGCTGTCATAAACAATCTGCCTCAGCAAGCATGGCAGAGGCAAGGTTTCTATAGCCTCCACACAGACTCCTGCTAAATACATCCGCCCATGCTTTGAATTTACTCAATTCAATATGAGAAAATGATATCCCATGTGACATTTGAAATACCAACTCATAGAAGTTTTGAAGTAAAAACTGACCCAAGGGGTGCTGTCATCTTTCACCACTTAACGATTTCAACATTCACAGATTCAGTACATTGTAGTATTTTAGATTAAGTATCCAAATCAAAAATATTATTAAAAATGTAAAAATTCATGCCAAAACTCACAAGCGAAAGACAGGAGAAGAAAATGTTGGCAGTCTTGGCAGCGCCACCCAACTAAACTCCAAAGAAGTGAAATTTCAGCATAGAAGAATGACGCGCCGAATAAGATAAAAAGACCAGAAGCAAGATGTCTAGCCTCTTCCTTTTTTGGGGGGATTGAATTTCGCATCGCAAACATTATTTTTTTGTAGGAAGGCTACGTCTTTCCTTTCATCTTTTGTTCGGATTGGATTCTGCATCGCGCTCATCACCTCCTGGAGGAAGACGACCCCTTGCATTTTCCTGTTTTATTTAGATTGCATTTTCCATCACACACATCACCTTGTGGAGGAAGACTACGCTGAGCCTATTCCAGTTTTGTTTGGATTTCGGATCGCCCTTGAAAATGCCTCCTAGGTGTCCTGCACCATCTAAGGCACTCAATGATCCCCAGGAAAAACATAATATAATTACAGTTACTGAAAAACTGAAGTAGCTAAATGTACTAAAGGTGGGCATAAGTATGCCCATGTGTAATGCAATTACAGCATAAATGAATTTACCATGCATTACATCAAGGAAGAGGAAGCGAACATTCCCAAAACAGTTCTTTTTTTAAGAACACCAAGAATTGGTAACCTCTAGCAATAAAAACATAATTAAGATTGAGAAAGCCCTACTGGTCAGGATCTCAAACTGTAAATTTGTGTCCCCAATATAATCGAACAGGGTTATGAGGGATTTACGCTGTAGATAAGGCCATGGACCAGGCTCGTTTGGTAGCCACTGAAGGCTTCTCAGACATGACATGGGAGGATGTCAACACACTGCTCGAGGGACACTGGGAAGTAGGATCACCCCTAGAATTAGTACCATACTACATGCATTTGCGCCTATACAAAAAGCCAAGTACAAAAGTAAGACTATTAAGAAGTGTATTTGTTTAATATTACTGTCAAATGCAAATGAACAGACTTTCCATCTTAAGGGCCATTTCTTCAGTGTAAATCCCTCATAATGCCGCTTGGTGTCCCTGGAAAATGATATTATTGGCATTTTCCGAATGTTTGCTTTTTCTTTCTTGGTATGACACACAGTATTCGTATTTTCTCGCATATAAGCCATATTTGAAGCAAATAAAATTCATGACTGAAATCCAGGGTACGGCTTATATGCGCATACCTTAGACTTGTACGAAACTGCAAGGTCACAAAGACGAAACAGCACAATGCAAGATAATGCAAGCACACCGTACAAGAACACAGTCATTTATTTAAAAATAGAGAAAAGATAAATAGATAAAACACAAAACAAAATTCATTTTGACGTCTATGAATGAAATTCATGAAAAAAACGTATGTCGCTTAAAACGGGAAAAAAAAACACTCATTTGTGCCTGCCACTGCTCGGGCAGGGTGTCGCCATACTAATGTAGTTAAACGTGCTCTGACTGGCCAGATGCGAGTAGCCTTGATAGATGTATTCTTAGTGTTTACTATGCCCGCATAGTTGTTGTGGTTGATCGCAGGTCTTGCGGTCGATCGTTAAAATATCAGCTTTGATACCTGCATAATTTGTATCTCATGCTATTATTGCACCCAGAGACTTGGTGAACACTCGACCGCTGCGAACACAATTCCTGGTTGTACTGCTCACATTTTTAGTTTTTTAATTTGCCTTAAAATTTGCCTTGGTGAAATATCGATCAACGATCACTGCCTTTCATTATTTTCCTAAACTGTGCCAGGCATTTGTCACGATGGCCAGACTCATGGACATTTTGATAATAGCGGGTTATGTCTTTTCAATCTCAACTTTCTAGGACCCACAAACAAAAGCAAATAATAAAGCTTCATGAAGCATACATAAAAATCCAAGGAAAATGGTCTTTGATCTCTGTGACAAACAAGGGGCAAAGGAGCACAAGTCAGGAACCGGGCTCGTTATTCAGTAATGAAGATTGAAATAATCAGGAAAAAAGGAGACTAATTGAATGTGGTCATGGTCCAAAGAATTGCATTTCAGTAGAGTCACAATCACAATATGGCACACAACTCAACTGAGTAACAAAATTGGTCAATACAATACTTACATTTAAAAGTAATATATTAATTTAATTCATTACAAATTATATTCTGGATCAATCAAGAAAATGTAATATTTTCACAGCTCCAACAACAGCCACACCTAAGCATGACCCAAGTGGATTAGCCAAGTGATTGTCTGATGAGCACATGGCACAGAGAAAAAAATGAACAGTTGGAGAAAAAGTCAAAAGAGAATGAGTCAAAAGAAATTATCAATATAAAGGGAAATTATATAGACCTTGAGTCACTGAACTTTTAACAACTAAATTAGTCATAAAATCCGAACTTGGACTTCATCAATTAGCAGCGTGTGAAGACTGGTGGACAGACTAAAACCATGAAAGGTGAAGTCAGGGAAAGAAAGAGGCATGGAGAATGTGAGAAGACACTGGAGTGGAATGGTTTGATAGCAAAATTGCAAAAAGGCCAGATGAGGAAGACATTTGAAAAACATGATGTTCGTGCCACAAGGTGTGCTCTGAAATATATCCCAAGATGTTCTGCCACAGTCTGAACTCATCGGTAACTCAGAGAACTTTTGAAATGTAGTGGGACACTCATATTTTTGGAGTAGAGGCATCAGAATTTCCAAAAGCAACCTTAATTGGTTGGTGGGGGCATTGGTAAGCAATGCAACGGCAAGCAGGCTTATCCGACATGCCTCTCGTTAGGGCTGGTTGAGCTATAACCAGCAAAAACAAACATAGTGTCTGACTTAATTTAAAACCGTGTTAAAAAAATGCTGCCAAATAGATTAATTTAAAAATACAGAAACAATACAAATAATGTGACAAAACTTGACAGAAATGGTTGCACACAAAATCATGATGAGAAGACTCGGAAGAAGTAACCAACCAAAACCACAGTAGAAAAATTGTTATTAATACTAAAAAAAACACAAAACAAAAAACAAAAATGTGGTGCATTATGTTTTTCAAATACCAGAAACTACTAGAGACTGTTATTAATTTATTCATTATGCACACCGCTTATTCAAGGTTCCCGAATCATTACTGTTTAAAACATTGCAAATGCGGGTTAGGATTCAGAGAGTAGAGTGCAATCAACTATCCATTTGTGAGCCTTACTAATAGCCATGAGTGCAGAAACAAATATGCACTACTACTATTTCATGCTAATGACAAATACAAACAATATTCCCTCATAATGTAGATGTCAGAAGGCCCATTGGGAGGAAAAAGAGAGAAGGGAATTAGTTTTTGCTAAATAGTTACGAGCTCGATTAACAGTAGTATTTAGGAATGAGAATTTGCTTCACTTGGAATAAAGCAGTACTGCTTTCTTCCCTTGCTTAAAGGACGCAAG
Source organism: Stigmatopora nigra (assembly GCF_051989575.1). Lineage (NCBI taxonomy): Eukaryota > Metazoa > Chordata > Actinopteri > Syngnathiformes > Syngnathidae > Stigmatopora > Stigmatopora nigra. Next base: position 9,244,014 of record NC_135523.1, read on the forward strand.
TTCAAGTATGTGTGGTGGGTGAATAATAATTTGACTTGCCATTTATAAAATTGAAAAAAAAAACCTTGGCAAAATGCAAAAGCAGATTAATTAAAAATGTAGAGCTCCTGTTTTGTTTTATTGTGGACTTTGTAAATTTGAATTCCGTTGACAAAACCTTAAAGGTTAATTGAAAGTAATTCACAAGCAAAGATTTATACATTTTTATTAAATAATTATTTGATAAATTATGTGTGGTTTTGGGTGTTAAGAGTACAGGTCATAGACTATATATGTACAGTCGTACCTTTACTTAGGCATTCAATTGGTTTGCAGAACTTTTTTCATAACTTGAAAATTTTGTGAGTAGATAGTACTTCATTTGTAAGTTCTCTAATTCGTTCCACAGTCCTCACACAACTACCTTTAAAATTGTCCCAATTTTGAATGAAAAATGTGAGAAACACAAAAATTAGATAAAATTATAAGAAAATAATTCATTAATATCTTAATAGCAAGCATATACACTCTATCTGGGTTGAAGCACAGGGGAGTAAGAGGAAGCAACAGAGAAAGCTCACAACCACACGAACACATGAATGTCACATAAACCCAACATTAAGAATTCAAACAACATTCCAATATTAATCAACAACAAACATTAACTTTTTATGATTTCTTGGGGAATTAAAATTTCCCCCCATTTTATTAGATGCTACTGATTCTTACCTGTTAGGATTTAACTTGCCCATCTGCAGTGCTGTGTTACAGACACTTTGAAAAAAAATATCGAAAGAATATTGCCTTTGATGACTTTGAATAATGTTTCTATAATGCAAAAGACGAACATCATCAAAGTGTGCGATCACACGACTTGAACACTTTCTCGATGTTTTTTTTCGACAGACAGAAAGTTTGTGAAATTTCTCAAGCATTTCTTTGATTTTTGCTACTGAAATGCTCGCTTCCTCCTCCTCGTCCGCCTTCTTGGCCAGTGTTCCATTAACTCTAGAGAGTTTGTTTTTATGCCCCTCGACCAACATCATTGTCCTCCTCTCTGACCATTTGCACTGGAAATTTTCTTGGAAGGTGTGATGATAAAAGCAGAAGAAGCTGCTTTATCCACATGGCTAGTGGTTGTTGTGAGACATCAATGAGAGCCCAGTAGAGTGTAGCCTGTTTCTCTAAAGTTAGAATCAATGCATTTGTGACGACATTTGTAAATTAAAATAACGTATAAGGAAATGCGTTTGGATCTTTCGCCAGATGATCCCAAGCATCAACAATCCATAAACTTCCATTGTTAGTGCTCACATGTTGCCGAATTTGGTGTAAGTACTCTTCTCGTCGTGCAACATACAGTTCTTGTAGAACTGTCGGACTTTGGCCTTGAAGGAAGCATGCCAGTAGACCTCGGGGGCCTGCATAGATTTGGTGCAGCCACCTGGAAACACGGCCACATCAATATGGAGCTTTGCAATTGTTTTTTGGTGGCATCGCTAATGTGACAACAGTATGAATCCCAGGCAACAAAGCGCTTGCCATTTGACCAACTTCTCAGTTTGAGAAAAACCTCAATTTCACCGGCATGCCGCTCTATTTTCCAAACTTTCCCCATAGTGATGTTAAATTTGAGGTGCCGTTCAATTCTTAGTGCCGTTCAATTCGAGGTGCCGTTCAATTTGAGGTGCCGTTCAATTAAAGGTGCCGTTCAATTAGAGGTGCCTTCCAATTCTTCCACCAAGGTGCTGTTTTATTAGAGGTACCGCTCAAATAGAGGTTTTACGGAAGATATATATATATATATATATATATATATATATATATATATATATATATATATATATATATATATATATATATATATATATATATATATATATATCTATACCTCTATACCTCTATATCTCTATATCTCTATATCTCTATCTCTAGAGATATATATATATATATATATATATATATATATATATATATATATATATATATATATATATATATATATATATATATATATATATATATAATTTCAATGCCAACGAAATAGATCTTGAGAGGGCTTGATTTTACACTTGAAAAGGTGGATGATGTGATTGTCATAATAAAAGTGAGTTTTTTCAAAGCGTTGCCAAAGTTACCGGGATAATTTACATCGGCAACAATCCCAAACAGATGTTTAGGATAATGATGTAATCTACATATCACTGCACACATACAAAAGTCAGGCTCACACTGAGCTTCAAGTAAACATGAGCAGGCACCTAATATATTCAATAAATGGTTGTCTTTTCAGCAGCAGAGATAATTCATTGTTACGGTTTTGCCAACACAACCTCATTTCAGGTGTGCATGTCTGCAAAGGTTCATAATGAAACTCCATTATCCAAGAAGATTGTATTGGAAATGTTCTAGTGAGATATTCTTGAGTAGGGTGCATTTATATTCTGTTTGATTAGTGATGGACGCAAACAAACACTAGCTGAAAAGCATCACACCCTTTCAACCCCAATATTACACTTTTTTCTAGCCTTCTCTCAGAACTTTTTGTGTATTGTATCAGTGAACAGTGTGTTGCAAAGGCTCCCAAGAGTCTCCCGGCTGCACTGTGCCTTTGTCACCCCTTCCATTCACTGCTAACAATGTGTTGGTTCTATTTTCTGTACTTTCTTTATCTTGCGACCTCACTGACACATCGTGTTGTAAATAGGCAGCACATGTGATGGTGTGAACAATAATAATATATAATTAAGACAAAGGAAATGTTTGAACTTCAACTTGGTGTTCCCCCGCCCACACCTCTCGTTGAAGATGTCGGTTTCAAAAACTGACACTGAACATTGACGGTAAGTACAGTCGAACCTCTACTTACGAAATTAATTGGTTCCAGAACTTTTTTCGTAACTTTAAAACTTCAAAATTAGAGCAGTACTTTATATGCAAATTCTCTAATTTGTTCCATGGTCAATACACAACTACCCAATAAACCTTTTAAATTGGACATAGTGTCCCAATTTTGTATTATGTATTTTGTCATTCATTCATCGTCCGTACCATGCATCCTTGCAAAAGTTGCGAGAATTATTAGAGCCTATTCCATCTGACCCCTAGAGTGGTCACCAGTCAATCATAGGGCACACATAGAGACAGAGATCAGTCCGCTCTCACAATCATACTACCACTGATCAGGACTCAATCCCATTGTTGCCCACACCAAAGTCAGGCGAGTGAACCATCACACCATCAGGTGGCATCGTACGTTAATCAGAAGGGTACTTGAAAAGGTGGAACTAGATACTGGGTTTGTTTGGATTGGATAACTTTATTCATCCTATTTGGGAAATTTCATTCTGACAGTAGCAAGAAGGGGGGAATACAGAAAAAAACACAAGTTACAAGTCAGACAGTACTTTCAACAAGTTAATGTTGGTAAAAGAATGTTGGAAATATCAGGAATTTCAAGTTCAATAGGCGATGAAACAGGAAACGTTAGAACAATTATTTTGAAGAGAAAACAACAGAGCATCAAGTGTAAATGAGACTGCAATGCAACAGTTAAAACAATTTTCTAATCCTCTGCATTGGCAGGGAAGGCAATAATCCAGAGACACTATGTTAACATCACTTGCTCCTAAAACATTAGTTAATACATGAGAAGCAAACACAAAAACTGCTTATCGCTTCAACACAAATAAAGCTAACAGCAATAAACCTCATTTTGTATTTCTGGGCCATGTGCAATTGTGATTTCCTGCCCACGACGGCAGGTTATATTGGCTTGGAGAACAATGCTAAATCCCTGTCAGCAAACCCCAATCACTGCAAAGCTTTAGCACAGTTGTGTTCCCTAGTCTGCCACTGTATATGAATGAACACACACTCACACATTCAAAACATGAACACACAGAAATGGTAAATGCAAAATTTCTCATTAACCCAAAATGATCCGCGGTGTCCATGGGAAAGAGAACCCTCATTTGTCTGCCGTCCGTGGATCTTAAGAAAATAGAGATCATCTCTAATTACTACTGGACTTTTCTTAGAAAAAAGTGTTATTACGGTTTATTTCTGAGTGTGCTTATCTTAGTATTGTATGGGGCAATCATGAACAAGTTCAATACAAACGTTTAAACGAATTTATTTTGTTGTGTCCAATGGATATAATCTTCCCTATTTAAAAAAAGGGTCTTAGGCCATGTCTTTAAGCTTATCCCTGTCAGCCCACTTGCTAGTTTTGCTTTAAATTGCCATTCAGATCATACTGTCTCTCAGCATGACAGAGTTTAGGGCTGACAAAGAGGTTGGAGGGCAGTGGAGGGAGTGATATTATGGGCTTCTGTTGCCAGATTGGCAGCAAATCATCTTTATGTGCGTTGAACGAGGGAGAGAGATGGTGGCTCATGATTTCTGCTTGACATCTACAGGGGAAATGACTAAACCCCGTCCAGACTCCTTCAACAACTAGTGATTCACAGATTGGTTCTTTGACCGACCCGCAGTGCAGTGAAGTCACGTTGAGGAAAGCATGAACTCCCTGGGGCTTTTTATTATGCACCATTCTGGTATATTTTATTATCTGCTTTCCTGATTCTGTTGCTCTTTCAAAATACGGAATACGTGTAAAATCTGCAATTGTGTTTTGCATATTTACCATAAGATAGAAGAAATATAAAATATGCACAGAAAACAATAATGTTGCTTGTTTTTGATCCCATAGTATTTAATAAAAACAGGCATGTTTTTCACATGCATTTGAATGTGAAGTTTGACTTCATCAATCCATCTTTTCGCGCATGATCTGATATCGGGTTGCAGAGCTCCTCTTTCCAGCCACTTGATTCAGGCTGAGTAGTGTGATATAATTGGAACACACCCTCCGATCCACCTTTGTAATAAGGGGAGCAACCACCCCAGTCTGCTAATCCAGAGGCACTGTCCCCGATGTCCATGTGATGTTACAGAGACATGTCAACCAACACAGCCCCACAACATCCAGAGCCTTCAAAAACCCCGGGAGAATCTCATGGAGTTGTGGAGGTCTTCAAAGTATTTGGGCCACCGATTCACGACATCCTGAGTTGAGGTTAGCAGCGCGCCATTCCCACTACACACTGTGTTGATGGTTTACTGATTCCCCTCTGAGACGTCGGATGGTGGACCAAGATTTTCTCGAAGCCACCCGAAAGTCGTTCTCCATGGCCCCACTGATCTACCTTTTTCAGCCTGAAGGTATCCCAGTGTCCACCAGCGGGTTCTGGGATTGCCACCACGACAGGCACCGACCACCTTGTGGCCGCAGCTCTGGTCTGCCGCCTCAGCAATAGAAGCATGGTCCACTCAGCCTCAATATCCCCCGCCTCTTTCTGTGTGAGAAGCTTTGTCAACAAGAACGATGAGCAAAAATCCCAGAATCACATGGGGGCCACAGAGGGAGATATTTCAGCTGCGCAGGGTATTTTCGCACACTTTATTTTAAGACATTAAAAAATCATTTCCTTTTAATTTTCTCCAATTTTAATGTTTAATCACATCTTTCATCCAAAATTGGGACAATTTGACCAATTTTAAATGGTTTAGTTGCTAGTTGTTTGAGGACCATGGATGTATGTATATATATATTTATATATATATATATATATATATATATATATATATATATATATATATATATATATATATATATATATATATATATATATATATATATATATATATATATATATATATATATATATATATATATATATATATATATATATATATATATATATATATATATTTATATATATATATATATATATATATATATATATATATATATATATATATATATATATATATATATATATATATATATATATATATATATATATATATATATATATATATATATATATATATATATATATATATATATATATATATATATATATATATATATATATATATATATATATATATATATATATATATATATATATATATATATATATATATATATATATATATATATATATATATATATATATCTTTTTTTTGTAAAAAAAAATAATCTTGTAAACTCACTTTCCTGCAGACTAGGTGATTGCTATATGAGCTGCTGCCTTAGTAAATCAGGAGTTAATTGCTTGCAGATTGTCGGTGCAAATTAAATGAAAGCTGCACATTGCGACGTGGTCTCTTAGCACTCCTGCGCGATTCATTCTGAGAGTCACACAAAATTGGAATAATTCCACTGGACAAAAGGAGGGAAGAAATTGTGGGATTAAAATCAGTTTCCACTCAGATTCTTGGTGCTCTGCATTCATAAAATACAATCATACTGATACTAACAAAAAGGCTTTCTCCCTCCCAGTTATTGCAACTGTGAGAGGTGAAGGCTAATAATGCATGCTGCTCTAAGTAACTTTACTCTTGGCTGATTCATTGCTTCACTGATTCATGTGGTATATAACTGATATGACCTGGAAACCATAGATCAACATAGAAGGTGAAAAGAATAAGAATGTTGAAATGCAATACAAAAATATCTTAAGAGAAGGCATTAATTATAGGAATCGGTCATAAATTTACTCACCACAGTGTTTCTCTTCATAACTACCTTGATATAGTTTCTTTTTTAATCTCTTACACGCTGAATTCACTTTTACCTCCAGGTGCACCTTTTTAAATGTATTTTAATAAACAGGGCATATTTAGTCATCCACAAATATTGGTGTTTAAATCTCAAGGCGGTCTGGTTTTTAACAAATTTACAATCCATACACACGAGAGACGCTGTTTAGGGTCATTATCAACAACCGCTTTACTGTTGGAGCCACAGCCCGGCGATTTGAGTGGTTAGCGCATTGGCCTCTCTGTTCTGAGGTCCACATCCAGGTCGGTCCACCTTTCTCTGGGGCTGCGTGGGTTTTCTCGAGGTCCTCCGATTATCTCCAGCATTCCAAAAAGATGCATAGTAGGGTGATTCGACACTCTAAATTGCCCCTTAGTTATGAGTGTGAGAGTGAATAATTGTCCGTCTCGTCGTGCGCTGTGATCGGCTGGCCACCAATTCAAGGTGTCCCCCATCTCTGTCCCGAAGTCACCTGGGATAGGTTTCAGCATCCCCTGCAACCCTAGTGAGGATAAAGCGGTTCAGAGCTTTCGAGAGATGTCTTCACCTCTTTCGCGTAAGTTGTCAACCTTCGGTACCCAGGCGCAGAGCGAAAATCCAGCCCGTTAAAAGGGTTTCGGTATATTCACTCCCAGCTTCCAATGATCAAATAAATGTCTGGTTCGTCATTAGACATTCCCAAATTCATGCTCAAATAAAGAGAAAAGGAGATTGGCCATTGACATAGCTTCCCAACTACGTTCTGACCTTCCAGGTCTTTTCTGTTGATTTAATATCCTCGAGAGCTCTGATTACATGGATGTATCAACTCTAAAAGAAGGGTTGGCAACACAAGTGAGCTGTCTGAGCGTGCATGTGCTTTGAATCTAACATTTGTCTACCAAAACACGTCCACAATAGTCAAAACTGAAGCGTCAGCGAGCTTTGTGGAGTGTTCGTGGTGGAGGGCAGATGCCACAGGTGCAGGTCCCAGTAGTCCGAGGCGTTCTGGCTCCTCTTTGTTTAGGCTTTCAGGAGTAAAGCTTTTACTTCGTTGTAATAACAACAACAACAACAACACCAACAACAACAACTACAAATCCAACAACAATAATAATAACCAAGGGTGAGCAAATCATTCTTTAATAGCAAGGCCAAGCGTATTCTTGCATGCTAATGTCATCTTCAACTAGCAGTGGCACAAGTTCCATATCTAATTTTACAACTATCAGTATACAACCTTCAAATGAGTTATTTGTAAAATTTACACGTCAGTTATTAAATAAACGGTCATATTAATACTTATTAAAGAATCATTTATTAGAGCACTAGTTCTACTTTGGTTCTCAACGGTTAAACCAAAGATTATATATGTTTTGACGATTTTGTTTATAACAGAGAGTAGCGTTTTTAGGTTGTTTTCTTACTTGACATGTTTTGGCATGTTACTTCAGAGTGATTCTGATGAAGGCGGAAGTATCACGCAGAAACATTTCAGGCAACAATAGGACTAGTTTCTGTATAACATGTGGTGTTTTTAGGTTGTTTTGTTCCCTAAATTTTGGTATGTAATATACATTGTTTATAGATTACACAGTGTGTATATTCACATGCTTTTTGAAAACACTTAATGGGCATTAACATTGCCTCTTCTACTTGTAACACACAGTAGTTAACTTTTGCTAATTTGAAGTGGCACATAACATTAAATAATGCCCTATTCAACCCCAGACTTTTAATTGGATACAGAAGAAGCTTCAAGCACGATTCTTCTGTGCCACTTCAGCAGCAAAGATCCATGTCATGGCAAAATATTAATATCTATTCATTTAAAATCTTATCACCCATGTTGAGACTTAAATGGGTCTTCTGCCATAGCATTGGTTGGCATGTTCCTAAAATTAACTACTCATCTGGAATGTAACGCTTTTCATAGCCATTCAAGATTTTGAATGCATGTCATCATGCAATCTACCAGGAATTTAGCTACATTTTCTTTCTTTTATCCTTTTGTAGGTATCATACTATTAATGCCGGCAAATGTACCATCATGATTTTATTGCAATTTATTTTACTTATAGAAAGAGTGACATCAATTGATGACAGAACCATTAACCATGTGTGGGTTCGGTGAAAGAGTGGTTAGCATGTCCTCCTCCCAATTCTCAAATCAAGGGTTCCATCCTTCCTTTGTGGATTTTGCATCGTCTCCCCATGCCTGTTTATGTAATCCTGTCAAGTCCCAAAAATATGCTTGGTAGGCTGACTTAACATTTCAAATTGTCAGAAATTGCGGAATAGGTTATGTCTTATTGTGTACAGGGTTTGGCTAGCCAACAATTTGGAGTGTACTGCGCCTACTGCCTGTAGTTAACTGAGATAAGATCCAACACCTCCATGGGCATAAGCGGCATGGAAAATGAATGAATAAAAATATGGCTTTGTTGTTCTTATCTGCCAGAATCAATGTATAGAAAATATAATAACACAGTAACTCACCCTTAGGCATGTGGATATGGATTCCACTTGTACACAATACATCAACAAAGAGAGGCATAGACTTAGCAGGTGGAGCTTTTTTTGACTGAGAACCAGTTTGGAAAACAACTCATTTTATCGCCCAGCATATTGGGGAAAAAACATCGAACCTTTTTTTTCTATATCTAGCTCAAATGCATTTTCACTGTGACGGCAATGCTGCATTTAAAAAAAAAACTAATTTTAAATTTTGGAAAGAAAACTTTTGGCACCTTATCATTAAGATAAATTGTCACTTACCAGTCCCTGCTGTGGGTGCTGCATGAGTTTAAATTGGATAGTGTTTTCTTGTCCCACCGATGGACCTATGCACACCAAGATTATGTAACACAGAGTTGAAAGTACCTAAAACAATGTCTGTTGCTCCTAAATTTACAGGCTAAAACATATTGTACTACTTTCCAGTTAAGACCAGAATAGTACAAATAGAATATTTACATGTACATGCATTATTTTAACTTTAAAAAAAGCCTAATTCAGCATTATAAGCCTCATAAAGAGTTTTTGAAGCGATCCAAAATTGATAATGCACCCGATGGTGCAGGAGATAGCTCTTTAACCTGACCTTGGTGCAGGTAGCGCAAGATTTTACCAATTTCGTCATACACAGCTGGGTATGATGTCAATTAGGCTTTTGTCGAGTCAATGATGATGACCAAGCCTATGTCAGATTATTATTATTTATTCACTCATTTAACCCTTGGCTTTTTAACTCTCCAGTTGCTTGCACCGTTTTTCCATAAAGGTAAATGGCCATTTATTTAATTTATGGAAGATTATTCTAGTGCTGTTGAATACTTGTCTTTCATGTGATAAAATCAGTTCTACATTTACAAATATGCAGGTTATCCTGGTAAAATAAAAAATGTGATGTAATCTTACGGTTGATTAAACACTTAAATTACCAACACTGACATATAATTTCCAGCAAATGTATTTTGATATAATTGAACATTATATTTAAATACTTTAAATACTCTTAAGTCAATGATCACAGGCACAAGCATTTGCAATATCAATTAGATTAGCTCTTTGGATCCGGTAGAACATCTGTTCATTTTGTGTGCAAGCCTGTCCATACGTCTCTTTGAAAACCACCTGGGAGTTGCTGTCCTGCAGGACCAGGTGGACAGGTCATCTGGCATATGTGCCTGATCCATCATTACAAAGTGTCCCTATACCCACTTTTAGAAAGAAGTTCAGAATTTACTTCTTGATCAAACATGCTTTTATTTGACATAGCTCACAGGCAACAATTAAGGTTTTTGACACAAAAACCTGTTGATTGTTGGTTGTTCACTTTTCAACCAAATTATTGGAATTGTGTGTACTAAATCATCAGACGTAAGCCATGAACTGTATTTCGTCTTCCCTATGTTTGACATCATATCATTTTATACTACATACCGTATTACATTGACATACGGCTGTCCCAACATACGAGATACAACAAAAATTCCAAGCAAATGTTTGCCCTGAGATACGAGATTAATTTGTCATACGAGCATACGTTGTGGCAGCTAGCTGGTCCTTTTCAAGCTGAGCAGTGATATATATTCATGACGAGTGGGAGGGGCTATTTCTAATATGGATAAAGGAGAAACAATTAGCAGAATCTGTGAGGACTTGAAATTAAAGCAAGAGACTGAGGGGACAGTTCGGCGCCAACAGAAACCTTCGAGTTGTGGCTGGTTCGATAACTTTAAAAAACTAACTGGGATACACTCGGCTGTGAGGCAAAGGGGAGCAGCTAGTTCCGACTCCAAAGCCGCGGCGGAATACATTAACACCCCATAGCAAGAGTGGCGTCTGGTTACGAGTTTCAGTGTTGATTTTCACCTTTTTTTAACTTCGAAATAAATTAAAAAAAACACATGAATTTAGAATAAATAAATAAATTCCCCTGGAAAAATCAGCGATGTAGTGAAGCCGTGAAAGTTGAACCGCAAATGATGAGGGATTACTGTACATATTCATTTTTTCATCACTTTATGTGCACTCCAGATGTTTGTTGTGACACCTAGCATGATGGATGTCAGTGTGTCATTGATGTACAAATGACCTGCCGTGTATCATATATCTACCATCCCCTCATTGTAGCCTTGGATAATCAGATAGGTCCATCAAAAATTAAGCCAAATAAAAATGTATGCACAGCTATATAACAATACAAAGAAGAAATTCCCCAATCTAATGAGTCAGTGGTTGATTGAGATTTCAACATGAAATGTCATTTCTTAAGCAGTAATGTGTTATGCAAGTTGGGTTTCCAGTGGATTTGATTTTGGTTAAGACAAAAGTTTCCTTGGTTTGAATCTTTATAAATGTTTTTTAGCTGATTAATATAAATTATTTAAAAAAGTTTAGAGCTATTGGAAATATTATTTTACTAAGATATGCGTCATAAACACAAATTCTACTTGACTTTCTCTGGGAGCTCTTTAATCTGTGTGGGTACATGTGTTACCATGTCGTACTAGGCAGAGAAAATATACACTTTACTCACTTTTCATGAAGGACACTGCAGACTTTCCCATTCAGAAATATACTCAAATTATTGAGCATTGCTGCACTTTATTAAGGTTTTTTTTATTCTGTGAGTGCACTTGTGACACTGCATAATATATCTAACCAGCCAAGTGGCCAAGCCTATTACACACTACTACAAACACAAACACACACGATGCAAACAAAAGTCTCCACTCCAAATCTGACTCTCACACACTGGTGCACACAACACGACAGGAAATGACAGAGAGCTATGGACTGCTTCTACTTGGTCTGACAGACCACATTTCTCTCAGCATGAAACCTAATGTACTGGAAGAAATTGGTGTGTTTGTTGCTTTATGTGTGTTTATATCATCGTGATAAGGTTCTTAATGTTCTTGTGGGGGAAATGATAAGTGAGATTCCGCATCCTTCTATGATGTCTTGGAATCAATTATTAATCACACTTTTAAAAAGGAAATTCTTATTGAAGTGTTTTTTAAAAATGTATTCATTCATTTATTTTTTTTAACTTGAATACCATGACACATAGTCTTATTTGTAAGAGTGGCTTGCACGTTCGTCTCACAGGTCTGAGATCAAGAGATCAAGTGAAACAGAAAATGGAAATAAAACCAAAATAAATGAATGAAACGCAAAATATATACTAGAACCTGAAATTCTAACTATGTGGGTAGTTATGAATTCAATGTGGGGGACACAAATCATTGGGAGAATTTTTAGCAGCTACAGCTATGACAAGGACACTCCTGTTGCTACCCAATGGTGCAGTGTTTTTTGCCTGACTTTGGTGCGGAAAGTCTGTGTTTGATTCCCACTGGTTGGAGGTGTGATTGTGAGCGTGAGTGGTTGTGTTTCATTGTGCTCTGTGATTGGCTGGAAGCCAATTCTGTGTGTCCCCTGCCTGCTGCCAGTGGTTGGCACGGATAGGCATCAAAACCCTTGTGTGAATAAGCGGTACAGAAGCTGAATGAATAAATGTTGCGTTTAACATTGGAGTAGATTTGTTGTGCATCATTTCCCACGACTAATGCATGTATGTAGTATGCAGTCTGCTTCATAGACAACATTTTCAATTGACCTCTTTGCAGTTTAAAAAGGATTGTAAACAGCCTGATGGTCAGTATACTATCAAAGTATTTAGAGTTTACTTCTCATTCGATTCCTATATTGATCATATCTCAGTTTGCGGTTAATTGAAACAATTTTGTCAGTTTGCTTGATATTTTTTTGTCTTTTTAATATTCAGATATGTTGAGGTTTCTGCTTTTCGCATATTTTACCATGCCAAGAATGAAAATGGTGTGTTTGAAACAATAGCATTGTCAAATACTAACTAGTATTTCCTTGTGGTAATGGCATTTTTCCTTATCCCTACTTCTCTCCCTCATGTTCTATTTTCCCCCATGACTGCTTCCTTGGGTCATCATATTATTTCTCTCTCCACAGCAAAATGTGATGAGGCTCTGGCCTCTCCATTGCCACACACAGCCTTCTCCAGCTCATCTGTCTTCTCCAATGGATATGCACCTGGATATGCCAAGCTCAACAGACGAGGAGGTAGCGCTAACACATGCAAGAGCACACTCACAGAAAACTGCAATGCACATGCCATGCTCTCAAAAACATATTTGAACTAGTCTTTTAAAAGGCGTAGATGTGCAGATTCATTGACCTTTATTTTGTACACAACCCTTTTACCCCTGCATGTGTAAGATACACTTTTCTGTCAAAGGTGTTCATGTGCAGTCTGAATTTATCATGTTTATCGTCTCAGACTGAAGCATCATCATCTTGAGTGCCGCAACAGAAAAAGTTCCGAATAAACCTGCTAAATATTATAATATTATCAAGTTACAGATTTTTACATAACTGAAATTATTAAACTGAATATGACAAACCCTTAAAATCACCCTATGTGATAGTCAACTGTTGTAATGCAAATTTAATTACATATAGTATATATATATAGTATATATAGTATATATATAGTATATATATATAGTATATATATATAGTATATATATAGTATATATATATAGTATATATATACTATATATATATAGTATATATATAGTATATATATATAGTATATATATAGTATATATATATATGTATATAGTTCGCTCAAAGAACTCTGTTTTTGGATAAAGATGAAGAACATTTTGGATTTGGATACTCTATAAATCAGAGTGAAGCCGCTAAGCGTTGAATGATGACACTACACGGCCCCTTTGAAACAGTGTGTAAAGAAATTGTTTCCCAGAGGCATCGGGATAAAATGCTCACTCTGACCTCACACTTATGCTCTTTGCGCCGTAGTTGTCAGAGGAAAAATAATCATGAATAGCCACAAACTATTTTAAACTAAATAAAAAATCTATAGTGGCAAATTTGCTATCGAATCCTAATTTATTCTTCTAAAAATTATCATCACGTGCAAAAAATTTCATTCAGAAATACAATAATGAGCTTTAACTTCGGAGCTTCATGATATGCTCCTCTCTACACAAGTGTGATGTCAATTGATGATAGATACCTTGTGGATACAGGTTGAAATCGAATAGTACGGAGAGTAGAGAAATAAATGAGAGTTGAGGGAATGAGTGGTGTGGAGATTGGAGAGAGGGCTCTAAGGAACTGAAGATGAAGAGTTATGAGTGAGCCATTGATTAAAATGGGGCATGCATTATGGATAGGTTGGTGTAGAAATGTATGCTGCAATCATAGCAATGAAAACAATGTTAAATTTTAATGGCTCATCATTTACATTATATTTTGTTTTTTTTCTTCTGTTTACTTTGTTCACTTAACCTTTTTCATCACTACCCTCTCCATTTCATCATTTTTCTAAACGAACACTTTACTTCCTTGCCATAATCTTGTCCGTGAAAGTCAAAAGTATATTTTATTATGAATGCAGTCCAACAGTGCTCTCTCAATTATACACATCCATCTTCTGCAAAGCTTTTTTATTCTTATCTTGCGTGTCATTTTGTAAACTTGTTTGATGGCCTGAACCATTGCGCTCATCTGTCGATAGTAGTGGTCCTCTTCTAATTAAATTACTGCCTCTTCATGTGCTCCGTGTGCTTTATGACAGAAAGATGAAGTACTGGCAGAGGGAAAACCAGCTGTTGACTCATCTTTTGTTCTAAGAATTCTGGCATCACGCTTTGTTTATATTATAATACTTTTTTAATGTTGCCATGGGAAGAACTTTGCTTTTGTTCTTTCATATATAAAAAAAAAGAATCAATGAAGCATATGCCCAAAAGCATGCATTTTACACTCTCCCTCTCTTATTTCCTTAAACCTACATTAAAAGTTTCTTCTATGGTGCAGAGAAAATACCATATTTTCACAGCTGCATTGAAGTCTAAAATGTTCTCTTAAAATAGACAACCTTTCAGTTGTCTATATGCCTTATAAATTGTGATTTAGGGGTTGTGTGAGCGTGTGTTTGTTTGTCTCTCTACGTTTGTCCAAACTGCAACGTAGAGAGTTGACATTTTTTATGGTGGGCAGAAACGGCTGTCGGATCCTAATAGAATTGATTGAATTTCTTCACCTTCTCTAAATATGTAAACTCAATTTTTATTTGTTACATCTTAAAGCAGAGTTGATGTATTAATCGTTGTTTTTACATGTTGTGCCCTAAACGCACCGTGTGGCGGATTGGGTCGCCAGCAAGTTTCCAGGTGCTCCCAGAAATGCTTTTTTTTCTGTCGTGGTGGGAGTTATAAAACATCCACCCATCCATAATGTATGTGTGCGCACCTGGAAACTTGGAAAAAACAGCTTGGAAAAGTTCAAAAGAGAACGCTGAGTTTCCGCGGATGTAAAGTGAACGGATTGGGAGCGATGTAAGTCCGATGGTACACCTGATTTGTTAACAAAGACTGGCAGCAGCATTGGACAAGTTATACAACGAGTTGTGGATGGATTGTGAATGCCTAAAGTGTTGACTAGTAATAAAATTTGAGCTGCTGAACTCCACGGCGACAACTCTGACTCACCCACTTGGCCAAACTCATTTTCTCAAATACAAAAGATGGGGACTTTATAGGTGTTTGAATGCTTTGACTTATATGAACGGGAGTACACATTACGTCAATAAAGCACAATCAAACTGATTTTGCTCCTGCTGCAATATACTATACTACTATACTATATGAAACCATCGATGTGATCATAAAAGAACACAACAATAACAATGGACCCAATACAGTACCTTTAGATGAAAGCGGACCATATCGAAGGAACATTTGTCTCATATAGAAAAATACTATAAACAGAAGTGTGTCCTTTTCTTTCACTACAGTCTGTTTATCTTGCCTCGAGGCATAACGATAAGCATGTCATTTTATTTCTCACTCTGGCAGACTTCTGTAGTCTTTGAGCTGACCGCCAACCGTCGTTTCATGTTTCCTCTTCTGATACCTATCTGTCTCCTAGGATATAAAGTAAACAATAATTAAGGGCTTGAAGTTGTTTCTAGTAGCTTATTGGACGAGTGGTTATCACACCTGCCTCGCATTTTGGAGCTTAAAAGGTTGAATCCCTAGTGGGTTCCCGCCTTCCTGTGTGGAATTTGCATGTTTTCCCCATGCATGCGTGTATTTTCTCCAGATTATCCAGTTTCCTCCCAAACCCCCGAAACATGAATGGTAGGCTGATTAATGACTCAAATTAGTTAATGGTGTAGTGTATATGTTATGGTTGTCTTCATGTGCCCTGTGATTGGGTTAAAACCAATTCAGCCTGTGCCCAACCCACTGCCTGTTGTGGGTTGGGATAGGCTCCGGCACCGCCGCTACCTTCGTGTAGATAAGCTGTTTGGAAAATTAATGAATGAAGGTTTTTTTTCCTTTTTGCTGGTGACAGTGCAATAATTTCACTGCATGGCATGAGATATTGGAAACCAAACTGTGTTCAAGACCAAACTAGCCCTTTGATTCATACTGAATGCACTTCCCCTTCATTCTTCTTTCCCAGAAACATTTTTTTCATCTGTGATTTGTTGTCTTCGGTTAGAATCAGTCATTTCTCGCTCGCAGTAAAAAACAGAAGAGAAGAAAGGTATCTTAACAAACCAACAAGACATGCTGAGGCATTGGAACACTGTTTGATTCTAGTTGAAAGGGCCAAGGGTAGTGTCCATTGCCTTTCTTGAGGTCTTCTCTTAATTACACAGTCCAAGGTTTCTTGAATGCTTTGGATTGCGATATAATAATGGGAAATGTCTGCTACTTTCTTGTGCTTGTAGTAAAAGTCACTTTAATTCTCCAAGTTGTTTGTTATATGTTCATACCCTCACAGCCAAATTCACCTGAAACACACCTGAATCAAATAATCAGGATCGGTATGAAGTCTCTGGACAGCTGGCTGATGAGTTGATCATTTGATTCAAGTGTGATAGAGGAGGAAGATATGGAAAACAGAGTAGATAGGGGCTCTCGAGGACCAGAGTTGGCCACCCCTGTTTTAAACAATAATAAATAAAATGTTATTGGGAACCGTATCTACGCCATAAATCCCTCATAATACTGGTTCATTTTCTTTATCCCTAGTGGTCACCACTCGCTCGGTGTCCTTGTAAAAAGATATTCTTGTTTTTTACCGAATCCTGATGCAACTCAGGGTAGATTCATATAATTAGCATATGTAGCAACCTGACTTTTCTCGGTCAACGTCATCATGACTCGTTTTTTTGGGGTCTGCTTGGATAACTTTAGCATTTTAAACGGCGACTCAAAATCCAAACAAAGCTGGAATAGGCTCCGCGTAGTCTTTCCCCACAGGTGATGTACGCGATGGGAACTTGACTCGCAACAAAACAGGAGAAGGCAAGAAGTCGTCCTTCTTCGGCATGTCATTCTTCAAATTAAAAAAGAAAAGTCCAGATACAGGCCGGACAGCGAAGATGTTTTATTTCCTTTGACTCTTCTTGTCTTGGGACAGAATGTTTCCCATAGACTCTTTGGAACCTAATATTTTATACTATGTAGAAGGGTTTGCTAGTAGGTGTACCTCTGTATTATAAATAAGCTGCTAACATCACTAACATGAATTTTTGATTGACAATCTTTTCTTTGTTTTCCTTTTTAATGGCTTTCATCTTGGCATGTTCTAAGCATTTAAGATTTCCCCATATGTTCTTTTTCCTTCTTTTTTCTGGCTTAACTTATTCCTTTGACCGTGGCTCCTCTGTCATTTTTGTACCCCATCGTCCTTATTCTCCCGCTTTCAGCCCTGGACATCTGTGCATGTGACAGGGAGGAGTAAGATGGCAGCACTCCCCTGATGCTCTTTTCGCTCTCTTCTATCTTTGCTCTCTCTACTTGCAATGGTACTCCTGCTCACTCTGTCACCTTCCTCCACCCTTTTTGCCATCTTCGTCCATCTCCCCGTTAGTCTGTCTACCACTTGTCACTTTCCTCTGTCTTCCCCATGGCGCTCACCTTTGACTGCACCTTTCAGCTCTTCTTTATCCTGATCTCTCTTTCTCATACCTTTGACAGCATTTGGCCTCTCACTCTTGCAGGGCTACTTTTTGTGTTTTATCTCACTCCTGCACATCCTTAAATTTTTCTCTTGGTGATTTATAAAGAATCAAAAGAAATCCTGTTTATTAGTTGTTTTCTCTACCATTGCAAATTCAAAATAAAATACCAGATACAGACAGTGTATTTACATTTTGGCAGATGTTTGATTTTATTTGATGATTCATGACTTTCATTGTTACGTATCTTGGAACAAAAGATCTCACATAAAAGTAATGTTTTAACCACCTCAGTGACATCAACCCCAGAAATAGGAGTTACTACTTCGGAGTCAATGAGCTCTGCTTCCTCATGTGAAAGGTGTTTTGGGGATGTTGAGGAGTTCTTCGAAGTATTCAGGCCACCAAATCTCAAAATCCCAAGTTGTGTTACTGGTGTATTCTTTATCTCACAAGATGTTAGATGGTGGACCACAATGCCTTCAAAGCTGACTAGAAATCGTTCTCTATTGCCTTACTGAACCTCTCCTATAACCTATTAATATAAAAAAACATAACTACATCAGTGACAACCAAAGCTGCGATCTGCATGGGCATCTGAAGGCACTCATCAGCTGGCCCCAGAGTACCACAAAATAAAAAGGCCTGATAAGACTCATTTGATGGAATCATTAGCACCATTGTCAAGCAACGACTCAATGTCCACTACCACTCCCTCGACATAAGTGGAGTTCTGCTCAGTTGAGATTTCTTGGAGTTGAAGTCTTTTGTCAGGGAGGTTTGCCAGCATACCCTGACAAAGTGTTTGCTTCTGGGAGACCAACTTCTCCCATGATTGGAGCCAACTTTTTCTGTTTAGTCTTTTCTAAAGCCACCAAAACTGAATTTTTATGATGTCAATTGATCTTGCAAAGGTACTGTGATGAAATATTTCATATCATATACAAAATAGGACTGCTATTTTACATTTATATTTTAAAGTTTTTTTGTGTTTCACTCTTAATACACAATTTATTTTTGCTGTGTTAAATGCTCAAAAGGTTTAGATCACAGTTAGTGAATATGAAATCTTTCCAAATTGATTGGGCTTGAGATTTTGAAGGGGAAAAAAGTTATTACTATCCTATTACAGGCTCGTCATGTGATGTAGTAAATTGACTCACAGACTGTGCCAAAAAGTTTCCAATAAGACGAGCTTCAACTTAGGGCGAAAAGACATTTAACCTATTGCGCTGCTCTGCCATTTATCATCACCTCTCATTGTAGAGTGAGCAGTCACGGTATATGACTTTCTACTCTCTCCTTTTATCCTGGATTTTAGCTTCAAATTTTTCCAATTCTTACTTTGTTTCTTGTGATTTTAAGCAAGTGTTTTCTACTTGATTTAACCCCTCTTATTACTTCCGAACGGGCTAATTTTATCTAACCTTCTCCCAGGTTTTGTCATTCTTTCATTTCTACCTCCCCCCCTGAGCCGCTCTTCACTTTTGCCCTCATCCATCACTTTACCATAACAACACTCCCCTTTCTTTTTCCCTCCCATCCCATCCGCTTGCTATCTCATCTCCCGTCTCCCTACTATACCCGAGCCGTAAAACCCTTTTTTCTTGCTTACCTCATCAATCTCTCTTACTTTTCCATGTCTTCAGCCTCCTCTCCCGCCCCTACTCATCAATGTACCGTCTTATCATTCGCTACAACACTTCTTCCTTCGATCTTTCTCAAAGCTTCACATTGCCTCTAACATTGTCCACTCAGCTAACTTCATTGTTGCTTTTATTTACCCTTCAGTGTCGCTCCGCCCTGTTAACATTTCCCCCCTCTACTCATTCATTCTGTTTTACTGTTTTAATGGCATAATGTGGTATATAATTATTTTCTGTTGCAACCTCATTTTTTCTACAAAATTCTAAGTTCACCACTGTATAATTTCCTGAGTGAACACTGACAGTGAGCGTGCCACTGCTATCTAACGAGAGAATGTACAATATACACTTTATTCTAGTTCTTCTTCGTGTCTTGTTCTTGTTCGTCTGTCTGGCATCGCCTTGCAGGCTTCCAAGGGGCCCCGCCCTACTATTTGAGAAGCTCTAATCTTGAGGAATGGCTCTAAAGCAAATGTTTTTTTAGGTATTGACTTTCCTCAGATTCTGGTCAAGTTAATATGTCACAATAAGAGCTGTGTAGTAATTGGAAATGAAGGGTTTTGTCAAGGGGCAGAATCTGCCACATGAAATGCTACTTTAGCATGTTACAACCCTTATCACGCATTCCTTTACTACACTCACTACTTCATTCCGTGTATTTTTAACGCATCTATGGTCCCAGTTAACATTATAAATCCTGTTTTAAGTGTCATTTTTCAAAATTGGCAAGTTATTTATCTGATTAGTTCCTTTACAAAACCAAATTAATTTAATTGAATTTAAAATATCAAATGGACAGTTTGTGATCATTTTCTTTTTTACTGGTTTAACAGTGATGATAAAAGGGATCCACATATGTCTTCTTTCAGTGTGCATTTCATTTTATATTGAGATCAATTGTTTCTGTTTTATTCTATCAACCTGCTTTTTCTCGGGTGAGGTATCGAGCGTGGAACATGCTTGGACTCAAATGAAGCAAACAAGGAGACAAAGACGTAAAGTGCTCTCACAAAACTGTTAATTATAAGTGGCATGGCTATCAAGAAAATAACAATGACTTAGAATCAAATAATAAAATCAAACCTGACGGGAAGACGGGGTACATGGACATGGCGTGGTATCTTGTCAAGATCTAAACAAAGTTGACGATCCGAGAATTTCACACAAACACACAGGGTTTAAATAGACAAACAAGGGCTCATTACCAATCACGTGCAGCTGGTTACAAGACAAAAGGAAGCCTGGAGGGACATGGGGTGAAATGCACACACACGTGCGGACACACGTGCACACACACATTTGATCATAGTTGTCAGTAGGCCATCTTGTCTGAGCAGTTCTCTGCTGGACACTGAAAACAAATAAATACTTATATAGTTTTCATTTTCATGCTCATTACAAAATAATTTTAAGGTCGTAACCTGTGGTTCTTCTGCTTGTATTTTCTTAGTGTCATGCAGTTGCACTGACCCACCTTTTAAATCATCACTTTACTTAGGAAAGGAGTAGAAAAAAAGTATTCTTGATGCCAGTTACAATTCTAACAATGTCTTTCTTAGCTTAATTATATATCGACACTCACCAAATTGGTCAATTTGTACCAACTTCATTAGTACATTTGCAATAAATATAGGCAACTCTATATAATTTACAACTGTCCACATGCATGTATCATAAACTGCGGCCTGAATATTCTCCAAATCACAAAGACAGACGAACACAGATTACAAATATTTATGCAACATAATTGTATCATTATATTTTATCTACTAATCGTCTAAACATTCCCAACGATGGGTGGAAAAACTAAAAATCTTTATTGTAGTTTCTTTTAGAAGAGCAAATTCAAGCACTTTTTCAGTACCTTAAGAACTAATTTTACAGATTTTATGGTCCTTATTAAACATTATCCCAATTATTTGTATTTACAATGAGGCTAAAAGAAAATATGGTGCCTTCTTTCAAGAAATTATCATGCAGAATATTCTATGGCCTCGAGAAACTGAGTTTAAAAAATGCTATTTCTTGAATCCCCTGATTTAAATTGTTATATTTCTGGCGACTGGGCATTTTGTGGCAAACTGAGCGCGTCGAATAGCAGAGGTGCTAAAGTAGACATGCTGTTCAATGGACAGAGACACACAAGACACGGCCAAAGGGCTCTTGATAAATGCCCCTTCTTGATATTTGGAACACTTGTAAAATGGCTCTCACACCGCCAATTTCTAAACTAAATGATATCTCAAAGAATTATTCTGTGCAACTGTAATTACTTAACAACAATAAAAAAACAATTCCGTTCTCGTCGAAATTAGTAAAAAAATGTTTACCTAGCTATGAAAGCTCTCCTACTCCTTAAAACAATATAAGTAGTTTAGATGTGGATAAGATTTCTTGTGCATTTTTATCCGTAACTTATTATTTTTCTTCATTTGATTACTTATATGTTTAGACACCGTGTTGAGAAATATTGTGTAACTAAAACTTCAAAGCATTTTTCCAAACCTCGACAACAACAACATAAGAAAAATCAATGGCATTACGTGTTTCACAGCACTTCAATACAGCCAACTCTTGGTCTGGGGAGATGCAACCACATTTTTATTTTTATTTTATTTTTTTAACTCTTTGTTCATATGGGGTAATACAGGCACTCCACACCACCATTAAAACCCATCCAACTGTTATAGTATGGCAGTGGAGGATCTTTTCCTTTTGCGATTACTCCACTGCCTCAGGTCCTAGATTTATTGCTAGCATCGACATATGAATTTTATTTAAAGAACTTGACACCATGTCGAGGATTTACCAAATAAAACTTTAGTTATTGATGCAAAAAGACAACCTAATGGTCAAAACTAATCTAAACCAAAAAGCTTTTAGCTTTTATTTGGTTCCTATATATTCATAATAATTATTCTTTTTTTCGGACATTTGCTTTGAAAAACAATCATAACTTTGTAACTGCCAAAGCTCAGATATAATATATTAAGTCCTCCAGATAAACAGGTGCTTCATTTGTTTTTGTTTTTTTGCAACTAGGACAAATGACATGAACATTTTTAAAACTCTTCAGGTGCTGGCGGGTGGTCTCCACTGGATAGTGACCACTACCAATGGCTACAAGTGGACCTGGGCTCCAGAAAGCATTTAAGTGCCATTGCCACACAGGGTCGCTACAGCAGCTCTGATTGGACAACACGATACCGTTTGCTGTACAGTGACACAGGACGGAACTGGAAACCTTATCACCAGGATGGCAACATTTGGGTGAGAAGCACTAGGTGCATTTTTTTCCACCCTATCCAATGCATTTCTTTTCCAAAGGCTGTTATTTTACTTCTTGTAGTCTGCAACGTTCAAAGTATTCAACTAGCCCTCCATGCATATTTTTGGGGATGTAGGAGGAACCCAGATACACAGAGAAAACCCACACATGCACAGGGAGAACATGCTAACGCCACATAGAAACCTTCTGAACCCCTAAAATCCGAACTGTGGGGTTGACTCGCAAACCACTCGTCATACAATGTAAATACTTCTATTATTGGTGAATTGCACACAACTAGATTACCAAAAGGTTGGTTGTGAACATTTTCCGTTTTTTTCACGAGTGTGTAAAAACAATAATTATGGCATTTAAATGAGAGTATGAGCAATGTTTGTTTATTTTTTTTAATGGCGGTAATAAGCTTAGTTTTCTGCTCTTTAGATCAGAATGGAAAATGTGGACTTTTATGACTAAAAGTAAATTAATCTGTTTGTGCTATGCTTGATTACTTAAAGTCGTGATTATATATATTTCCAAGTGTTTGCATGTTGCCATTAAGCCTGATTCAGTGCCTCCTTTATTCCTGCAAAAGCTCTCAAACACATCACTTCCCCTTTTGTTTGTTTTGCATGTATGACACAGCACATAATAAACGTTTACATTTCTGAGCTTTAAAATTAGTAAGCTCCTATCGCTCAAACATTCATTATGTCTCATTTATCAGTGCACAATATACATTTATGACTGCAGCGTGGACCTGAAAGCTGTACTTTCAATCCAGTCTGTTTTCATGAGAAGAATTTCATCCATACATGAATTGGTGCATTAAGATTTTCCTTAATTCGGATTGGTCTACGGTGGCCCGGCTGAGTGTTTAGCGCAGGGGTGGCCAACCAGTCAGAGACCAAGAGCCACATTTTTTACCGTGTTACCGCAAAGAGCCACATCACACAGATTTATTGTAAATGTCACACACCAGAATAGTAATGACATAAATTGACTCCTACAGTACTAACAGCACAGGCCAGTCATTATCAACAATGAACATTGTGTGCACTGTCTCACACAGACAAATTCTCAGTTCAACCAAGTCCACAAACAAAAATATAATAATTTACAATAGCGTTTTTCTTTTACTATGCATGTTACTTAGTGGGACTTCTGTCATAAAATCAGAGCCTATTTTTGCGCAACATTCGCTCCTTGTGAGCTGTCATTTATTATGAATGGCTTTTAACTAGCGCGCCCACCACGTGGGTGTACACCTCGCTCTCCTATTGGCTGCTCCCGGCTGAGCACTCTCGCCTTGGTCTGCCTCGCAGGGGGTGTGGCTTTTTCAGCCGACGCTCGATCTTTGGGATACTTTTTGTGTGCGCGACGCCGTTCATTGTCGCTTCTGGTTCACGGGAGCTTTCCCACTCTGTTAAAAACGTTTACTCAAATGACCTTGCTCCTACTGGGAAACTTTGAGGTGTTTTCATCCCAAGCACATGCGCATTTGACGAAAATACCGTATTGAACTCAAGCGAAGCGCACACGCAAATAAAACACAAATACAAACTTTGATATGGACGTAAGAGCCGCATGAAACCGGGCAAAGAGCCGCATGCGGCTCGCGAGCCGCGGGTTGGCCACCCCTGGTTTAGCGTGTTGTCCTCACAGTTCTGGGGTCCTGCGTTCATATCCGGGTCAGTCCACATATGCAGAGTTTGCATAGGTTTCCTCCGGGTACTCCGGTTTCCTCCCCAATGTGTGGCAGGCTGGTTGGACATTCTAAATTGCCCCTAGGTATTAGTGGATGGTTGCTTGTCTCCTTGTGCCCTGCGATCAGCTTGCCACGGATTCAGGGTGATCCCCACCTCGTGCCCAAAAGTCAGTTGCGATAGGCTTCAGCATCCCTTGCGACCCTTGATAGGATCAACGCAGTTCAGAAAATGAATGAATGGTTGTGATTAGTCTACCAAATTCTAAAGCTGTGAAGACCCCCACTCCATGACAATACCACGCCATGCTTCACTGTAGGGATGGTATTGGTAAAGAAATTAAGTGCCTGGTTTCCTTCCAAACATTCACATCTTCAAATAACCCGTTTCTTGATTGTGGGAACACAATTATATAGAATAACACATCTCTGGAGCTACAGGGAGAACATTAATCAAAACGACTTCCGAACTGCAAAGCAGATGAACATTCACTTTTGCCACCCATCACTTTTTTATAAAGGCTATGAATGGTGTTTTGGATTGCAATTTAGGGAGAAATAATTAGCATGCTTACCTAGGTCTTATGTCTCCATCACTCAGAAGCAGGCCTGATAAGTATGTATGATTCCCAAGGAATGAGTGTCCTTTCCTACAACAGACAATGTCACTGTATTGGCTCAGTGATTCCCTGAGGAAGATCACTGATAAACAGTTCATAATTGGTTTTGTGATACTGCAGAGTCATAATGACATTGATGAATGACTGTGGTTATTTAAACACCATTTGCAACACTGAGTTGGTTGTCCATGCCTTACAGTAAGAATGGATGAAGAAGGGTGGGGGTGGGGTGCTGGAGCTTATCCTAGCCAACTCCGGGCACCAAGCGGGGGAAACGCTGAATTGGTGGACAGCCTATAGCAGGGCAGAAGGAGACAGACAACCAATTTAGTGTTAAACCATGCTACCATGCATGTTTTTGGGATGTGGGAGGGAACAGGAGTACCTGGAGAAAAAACACAAGGTCCCGGAAAGAAACAAACAAACAAACTCCACACAGGTGGACATGACCTGGATTTGAATCCAGGACCTCAGAGCTGTGAGGCCGATGCACTAACCACTCACGCCATCTGGCCGCCCCTGCTTTAGAATCTGCATATATATTGTCCTGGTTATTCTGATTAATCCACAAGAAGATCTGGCCAAACTCTGAGGGAAAATTATGGAAATCATTGATGAGAGAGCTGAGTCCCGGACGTAGCAGTAGTAGCCTTGACACGACATCTTACGCATAATTAATAAAAATGTTTTTTCATTTGACCTTTCTACATGCATACTCTCATTGGTACTCATTTATTAGCAATAGCGTGGCAATGTTATGTCCAAAGAATTATGATGTTTTGTACTTTAAAAGAGGTGAAATTAATGCACACATTTCAGGTATTTTTACTTTTATATTCTCATTATGGCTCTCAATGAATAACATTTGAAAAAACGATTTGTTCATGGCTCCCAACCGCTGCTTTAGATCATGGGAAATTAATAAATTACTGTATATATTAAAGATTATTTCTTTCAAATTGGTTGAGCTAATTCCAGCATGCTCTTCTTCTGTTATTTTTTATGGATGAGATAGTTCAGCAGTAAGTCAACCAGGCCACTTGACAATAATATATGTATCTAATAAACGGCACAGCCACAACTCTTGAGCCGATCGTGCATCAAACAGGGACACATTAATAATGCTTTGTCAGCATACCAATGAAAAATATTCCAACGTGTATTTCGTGGCATTATTGAACTAAAAATAATCATCAGATGTGTTTTTCTCCTCCTTTTCTACACATCTATATCCTTGTAATTTATTGTTGAAAATGTTGTTGTTTTGTTTTAGTTCTTATTTATTGCATCTGTATTTAATTTTGGCTATGTAAAATTATGGACATTTAACCACAAATTTATGTAGGCGACAAATGCATGATTGTTGATTGAAAATAACGCAATGAAAATGATTTCCTTTGTCGTCAATTAGAAAAAAGTGTTGGGGCAATATATTTTGAGATGAACAGAGAAAGCAGCCCCAAATAATGTTTGAAGCATCTGCTCCAAAAAACACATTAGTTTCCTTGTTATCTTTTCAGCTAGCCTCTGATCCATTTGGCCCACGCTCAAAGAAAGCCGTGAAGACAGCAAATGAATAATACTTAGCATAAAAGCACTCAGCAACCTCCAAACAAGCCTTAGTGCAATTAAAGTGTGTGTCATTGCGCGATGCTCAATTTAATTCTCAAATATCCACAGGTGGTCCATAAAATAAGTCTTTGAAATTGTTAATGCATTCAATAATGGGGCAAAAATTCTATTTGTTTATCTGAACATTTACTAATCCAAAAAACATGCATGGTAAGTTGGTTGAACACTCTCCATTGCCCCTAGGCATGAGTGTGAGCGTGAATGGTTGGTTCTCTACATGTGCTGTGCAATTGACTGGCTAGCAATTCAGAGTGTCCCCCACCTGGTGACCGAAGTCTGCTGGGATAGGCTTCAGCACCCCCCTCGACCTTTCTGAGGATAGGGCCTACAGAAAATGGATGAATGACAAATTTTTGTTATCGCGCCAGTGTGTAAAGTTTATTTTCCTAGACAAAATCTTAAATTGTCAGATCTATTAACATGCATGTGAAAAAATATGCAGTGCAAAATAATGGACGATAAATATCCAAATGCTTTGTAAATATAATAATGACAGAAAGCCTAACAGAACATTTAATGCTAAAAACGCTAAAATATTTGCCTTGGAAGCATAAAAAAACACCAGATTTTTATAAAAAAGGAAAAGGACAGAGGTTTTTTTTCTCATTTAGGTGTTTAAAGTAAACAAGGAATCCCGTTAACTGAGTGGTGTGGATATGCATGGGGCTTGGAACACAGGATCGCAAACAGGGACGCACAAAATATCAATCACCAGGAACCCAAATATTGTTGTCATTATGTTGCAGATGAGAGAAGACATTATCCTGACTTTGATTCATATAGAAGAACCCAGGAAAGCGCTCTCAAATATCGTATTGCAAAACAAAGCTGAAACAAATAGTTGCAATAAATAAATCCCTGGAAAATAGAAGAATATGAGTGGGAGTATGATATGCCCACCATGAGTGTCACGCCGGAATGTCATTTTGCGACAAAAATATTTATCCTTAAAGGGCAATTCAAAAGGCATAAGCAGCATCATTAAAAAATCATTAAGCACATAAAATCGGAAGTATAGTGCAAATTCTGCAATTTAATATAAGTAACATAGCCAGCTGGGATAGTCTCCAGCACCTCCAGCGACCCTTGTGAGAAAAAGCATTACAGAAAACTAAATAATTTAAGTACTAGCTTGTATTAACCAGCTTGCAAACACCAAAATAATTGGCAGATCAGATTTTCCCAAATTATTTTAAAGGTCACACAATTGCTTATGGATCTATTCAGGCTCTGTTTTCTGGTGCACAATCCATTCCATGACCAAGCTCATAACATTTCAGTGCTCATATCATAAATCTAATTTCTCTGTAAGGAATAACTGATTCCTAGTTAATGTTAGCAAAGAACTCTAGTGACCCGGCCCGCATTGTGTCTCTAATGGATAGTTCAAGGGATCACTTTGAAGGTTAACTTACCTGAAAAAAATAATTTCAACTATAAAACACTTACCATGAATTTTGGGAGTAAACTGGGGACTCAGTTATTCTTCACTTGATGATTTGGATGCACTTCGATATAACATTGTATAAATGAAGACGAAAGGAGGATGAGCAGATGGGGGATTCTGTTGATGCGAGATGGCACATAGTGCGGTCCCTTAACACTTGGGGCATCAAAGTGTAAATAGAGCTACCGCGGTACTCGGAAATGGCAAGTGATAAAGAGGCTTATCTGGATTATGATTATGATCTGGTATCATGAATAGATCTTCGCATTATGAGACTCACTGTAACCCTTGTGAGGATAAACAGTATGGAGGATGGGTGAATAATGAAATGCATTT
The DNA here is from genome assembly GCF_051989575.1 of Stigmatopora nigra. Taxonomy (NCBI): domain Eukaryota; kingdom Metazoa; phylum Chordata; class Actinopteri; order Syngnathiformes; family Syngnathidae; genus Stigmatopora; species Stigmatopora nigra. The sequence continues at coordinate 9,272,793 of NC_135523.1, forward strand.
TCCCTCATGACGATGCTCACAACATGAAAAAACCTGTTAGGCAAGGTGCTTGTATCACGAGGGTCCTTTGTAGTTTAACAACTGATGTTCCCACATTGTTCACAGATTTTATAACATTGCAGCTAATGGCAACAAAAATAAGATGATATATACAGACCTGAAATAATTTCTGCCTGCAGCAATCGTGCACTCAAGTTTCCAATTGATTGCTGTCAGTCTTTCCTCATGCTTGCGGGCAGCGTGTTGGCGTGCTCTCTGGCAGCTCCACAGCCTTATCTACGGCGTAAATCCTTCATAATGCCGGTTCATTTTTTAGTTTTTGTGGTTACCACTCGCTTGGTGTCCTTGAAAAAAGGAAAAATATATTGTTTTGCCATTTTCTGAATGTTTGCTTCTTCTTTCTTTGTATAACGCATTTATGCCAAAATAGTGTGCTACACCTTTCGCATGAATGATTATGAATGTCACTGTCATCATGTCTCGTTTTTCTTGGGCTGTTTCGATATCTTAGATCAACGGTCTCCAACCTTTTTCTCACCGCGGACAGGTAAAGGTCTTCCTATTTTCTCACGGACCTTCATATAGGGGGGGCTTGTATGTCCCATGGACGACTTCCATGGCTCCAACAAAAGTCCCAAATATTGCATTTTTTTATTATAATAACAACATTTCTCATTTCAAGTATGAGGGCGAGATTGAAAATGTTAATATTGATTTCTCTGACAGACCATCTCCAGGTGGCTCGCGGACTGGTACCAGTTCCCGGCCCGGCGGTTGTGGACCCTTGCCTTAGATGGCCGAGGACACTTAGAAGGCATTTTCAACAGTGACTCAAAATTCAAACAAAGCTGGAATGGGCTTGAGTTCAAAACAACTTAGCATGAAACGGAACTCCAAAGGAATAGCAATCTTCTTGTTATTCAGTACAGAGAGACCATACAAAGAAGTTGTCGCTTTTACGGCTTTCTTCCACTTAATTAGCGTAGTGATGCCAGTAGGTGGGTTACTGCTGGCCTGTATTGCCTTGCAATGTCAGTCAACCACACAGAACTTTCTTATCTTCTGTTTATCCTCGATATCAGGGTCCGCTTATTCATTTCATTGGCGCCAATAATTTTAAATGAAATAATTATTGTTGTGGGGCTCTATTAGGAAGCCAGCGAAGTGTCTAGCTGGACACAGAACAACGTCAAAATGAAACAACAGATTCAGAAAATATATTTACGTTTACGGTTATGTCGTAACTTGAATCATTTCATTCATTCATCTTCCATACCGCCCATCCTCGAAAGGGTTTCGGGGGTTGCTGGAGCCTAAACCAGCTGTGTTCAGGCAAAAAACAAACTACACCATACAATAAGAACATAGGCAAATAAAAATATATTTTGTTTACTGAGTTATATTTGTGAACCAGGTTATGAGAGAAAATTATGTTTAATTCGATGACTTGGTTAAGTTCAAGATACTGCGACAGTATTTAAAACACGTTTTGTTGATTTTTAGGCCATGGTGTTTACGTGCAGCTATCCTCTAGTTTTGCTAAGTGTACACAACATGTGACTGAGCCTGCGTTCAGACTGGAAGCATATCCAATTCCATTATGTTTCATTCTCATATCAGATTTCTAGGTCTGCCTGTTCAGACTTTTTTTATCAAGTTTCAAATCGGACTATTATTATTGAAGCATTTGACAGACTACTGTGATCACGAAGGCATCACTTAGCGTGTGTAGTGTTTGACCTGGTAGGTAACCAACATTCCAATACCATTATATTAGCCAGTACATAGCAGTTTACATAGCTATCCAACAGGGACATTCCTTAACTACATTGCGCCAGACGGGGGGAGAACCTGAATTAGTGACCCTCCAACCGCAGGACACGAGGAGATGAACAACACTTCACACATTTTATGGTTTCGACTTTTCCCAATTCTAATAATCAGCAAATTAACTGTTTCCTTAAACCTGAACAGTTGCTACCCAAAATTTGTCCTTGGTCCTTAAAATTCTGTATTAAGCAAGTTGGAACATATGAAACACTTAAATGAAATGTAGAGCAACTCAGACACTGAATGGTGGCACACCATTAAATATTCCTCATTTGTCTTTTTTTTAATGCCTGTGAAACAGCGTTTTTTTTTTTTTTTTTTATTCATTTATTTCATTCTATGGCCTTGTTCTGTCCTATGCACTTCCCGATGAAAACAAAAGACTAGACTAGGCTACACTGATTTCCCATGGCACTGTTAGGGAAGGTTACACACAATGGGCTCAGGGCAGGGGATTCCATATCGGCTGGATGTTCCAGCAGCAACATTCAAATGCTAGGAAATGGAAAACAGTCAACTACCCCGCCCTCGCCCAGGTTTGGAGACTCTGATCTTGAACGGGTAAAAATTAGCAATGAGAAGTCTGCATACAATTAATAATAGATGGTATTTAAATGTGATCTAAATGTAAACAATGCCGAAGAAACTATTTATCTGGTTGCTGAATTTCATTGCTTTTTCATAACTGAAATAAATGCAACGATATTGGTCATCAATTCTTGAAGCTCTGCATGTTCTAGTTTTGCCATCTGTAAATGTTTACATTTTGCATTTGGCATGAGGAAAACCATTAATAAATATTACTCCCAACTGGAGCAAAAAGTCAGACTTTGACATTGCAAATCATGATAGTTGCCATCTTTTTTGAATGTTACTCTCAGCGATTCACTTAAGGATTGTATAGCCACATAAGGGCTGTACGAATTTCATTTAGGGGTTCTCCAAGCCTATGAGGCTTTTCCTTTTATTTTTATACTGAAAGATGCAGTTATGGTTGGCACACACTACATAATTCCCTCTCGGTGCTGGTAAATTGTTTCAGTTTGGGGTAGAGGGAATGAAATGGTTCACGAAGAAGACTTTTCTGAAGTTTGACTTTTTTTCTTGTGCTCATCTTCATCAACCCACTCATATGTCCCTTTGGCTTCCTCCTGACCCTTGCTCTACATTGTAATGCCTCTGAATTAAACTGTTCATTCAGCAAGGCTGAGATAAGTGCTAAATTGAGGTCTGAACACAATAGAAAAATAATGTAACGAGAGATGCGGCGCTAAACGTTTAACCAATTTTCTCTCATACATGGAATGAGTGAGCTGGACAAAAGTGATGTTTTACACTCAAGAAGCTAAACTGAATGATAATCAAAAGGTGTTCAAATTAATCAAAATGTTTTCCCCTCACACAAGAAAAAAATACTTTAAAATAAGTGAACAACTAGTTGTGGCTACAGTATGTTCGGCACTGTGAGAAATTTGCACACATTTTATGCTCAGCCTTGTTCAAGAGAAAAACCTTTCAGTTGGTATAACCTAAGAATTAGATGACATGGACTATCTGACCCAAGAAACAATTGTAGGAGTTTTCTGGACAAAACTAAACTGAAATAAAATTATACCCTTTTTTAATATCACATTAACTCCTTCCAATGTCAATGATGGCTTGCAGCCATGAAGTGCATCCAAGCAAGATACTCAATAAATTGACTACATTGACTACATTATACCAATGAGACAAGATTAGTCATGTGTCGATAGAAAAGCTTGTAGTTTGAATTCACACTATGCCCTATGATCAACTCCCACAATCTCTCATATGGAATGTTTAAAGTGCCCTAAAAAATAAACTATTGCACATAGAATGTTCCAGCCACGATAAAACAAAATTGCAGATTTGAAAAGGAACTCTTGATGGACCATCTTGTCACCATCCAAATAATGCAGAATACTGTATTTGCTGTCTGGGACTTAAAATATAGCACTTAATCACCAAGACTGCAGGCCTATTTTCACAGTAGTGTTGAACCAATAGTGGTGCTACTATCAGTAGTACTGATATGGCTTTAAAATGACATAATCAGCTCTGAGCAGTACTAGGAAATATGCGGCTCAAAATATACTTTTCTCCTTCTAGCGAGCTATGCCCCCCTGTAAAAAGGATCACTTATCTCTATATTCCCAAGACGATGATACATGTCCAATTTTGATCCATCCAATAGTCCTCGTGGATTTGGTTGTTTTTATAACTAGTAGACATTGAATCAATTTCAAGTGCCAGTGTTCATTGCCTGAACTCCCACCTCAACTGGATTTAACGTCTAGCTCCGTAGCTCATGAGTTGAACCTTCTTTACCAGGCAACAATAGCAATGACTTTGCATTCAAGTGAGAATAGTAATACCTTTACATAGTGTCCCAACATATGAGAAATTTGAGATACCAGCAAATTTCCAAGCAAATGTTTGCCTTAAGATACAAGACAAATATACGAACATTCAAGATGGTTCCCGATGGGGCTGCCAAGTGGCTGAGTATGCGAGAGGCTGCTTATTAGAACGGCATGGCTCTGTCTTTCTCACAATATCTCCCTCATGTAAAGATATCTATGAGCACCGGCCATACGGGTTGCATTTTTTTGCATTAATCAGTGCAAAATTAAATGGAAAAACAATGGGTCCAAAGCAATACAGTGCAATGCAGGGCTAACCATCATTTCCAAGCTGCGCAGTGACATCCATAACGAGGGAGAGAGCCTTTGTTTAATATGGTTCAAAGATAAACAGTTAGCGGGAGATAGCGTGATCGAATCAATAATCAGCAAAAAAGCCAGCGGAATCTACATGGACTTGAAAGCAAAGCAAGAACATGAAAATGACACCAGCAAAACCCTTCAAAGCGAGTCGTGGCTGGTTTGATAATTTTAAAAAACAAACTGGATGAAACGTCTAATCGGTTCTAAGGCACGAAGTAGCAGCAAGTTCGGACTCGAAACCTGCGGTGGAATATATTAACCCTTCTGTCTCGGGTGTAGCACAACCCATTTACACCCATTAAAGTCTGTGTTTATCTTAAGTTCATTTAAGTTAAATTTAAACTTTATGTTATTGGTACGAGCATGTTGCTCTCCCGCTGCATCCTGCTCACACTCCCCGATAATTTTTATCCCTCTGTGCATAATTTAAAATATTCACCTTAACATACAATATCAAACACCATAAACGACTTCCCAAAGAACCTTATGCAGTTGTTTGAATGTGAAGCAGAGCACTGATATACAATTTTAGTGCATTTGTTTACTCTGTTAATCTTTCCTTGATAGATAGAATTGTTAAAAATAACAGAGAAAGAAAGGCGCAAAGTTCTTCACACTGCATTTTGAGTAGCTCTGAAGCTGAGCTTAATTTGAACCAATTTCCTGTGAAAATACTATATTGTGTTTCGGGAACCTATTGGCACTAATGCCTTCCGGTGTGACTGAGGTGTTGTTGAGTGCAGAGTTATCTGAAAATCTGTTAATATGCGTTAAGACCAACTTAGCCTGTCGGTCTCCATTTCATCATTATTGATATCTTATTTAATTTTTCTTTCTAACTTCACTACATGACTTTTTGTTAAAAAAATATTTTAGGATATTTGCACTTATTAAAATCTGTAGGAAGGTACCTGGTTGTTAGTAGATTGTGAAGCACAACCAATAAAAAAATGTTTTTCCACTGTAATATTCTGTTTTTTTTTGTGTTCTTTCCGAGGGTGGAAACGAATGAATTTGTTTAGTTAATTTCTATGGGAAACGTTAATATGAGATATGAGTAAATCGACACACGTGCTCAGTCCCGGAACGCATTAAGCTCGTATCTCAAGGTATGCCTGTAATAGGAAAAGGTAGTGTCGACTATGTCAACTGTAGCAATCCGTGAGTCTTAAGGGAGCCATTTAAATAGGGGAAAGAACAGAGTGTTTCTTACGTGTACTGTACTTCGAAACCAACAAAGCACAATTTCCTCTCCAAATCCCCTGCAGTCATACTCTCACATGGTGTAATAATACTCATATATAGTCTCATAATTAAGTTGTATGTTTTGTGAATTTGTGCCTCCTGGGGGCAGGATGTGGTGAGCGGAACAAATACTTTTTGCTCTTAGCTCCTCCAAGCAGCTTGGTAGACCCTAGGCTGGTTGCTCTGATGATGTGTAATTTCATCATGTTTTTCTCTGTTTATGTGTGCAGGCTTTCTCTGGAAACTCAAACTCAGAGAGTGCAATTCGGCATGAGTTACAGCATGGAATTGTGGCGCGCTTCCTAAGGTTTGTACCCCTGGAATGGAGCATAGAAGGCCGGATTGGGCTTCGCATAGAGGTCTATGGCTGCTTGTACTGTGAGTACACATTATGAGTAATAGCATACACGCACTAATTCCTCATTGTCCTCCTTTTTTTCAAATATATGAACATTATGATAAGAATTATTTCAGGATGATAAACAATGTTCCCTCTAAGCTGCACGTGTGCGCAATTGGGCATTCCCCTCGTGTATTCTGCGCACAGCAAAGAAATGCGCAAAATAAAGTCTAAACTGAATTAAAAAAAAAAAAAAAAAACTACTATTTGAAATATAGCCATTCTGCAATGCCACCCAGGAAGCAGCCTGTCACTGACAAGAAACGGTAATTTCGGATAAAGCTATAAAACTGTCCGTCTGGCCAATGATAGGATGCGGTTCACATCAAGTGTGTTTACTTCTACGCGTCTACGGCGTAAGTAATTGTTAATGACATTAATTGGTTGAGTTAGTTATGCGTTGGGCATAGGTGCCTGTATCTTGCAGGTTAGAATAGCTAACTGTTCGGTGAGGCTGCTGCCAACTCTTTGTCATGGCAAAATGAGACAAAGTAAAAAAGAAAAGCGGTTCTTTTAAGATGGAATGGTTGTCGGAGTATATGCAAATAGAAGAACAAGCAGTGAAATTGGGTGAAAAAGATCTCTTCTGCAAAGCATGCAGCAAACCTTAAGTTGTAAGCAGATTTTTCGATTACTTTTCTGAAACGCTTTATCCTCACTAGGGGCTTGGGGGGTGCTAGAGCTTATCCCAACCGGGCCAAAGGCAGAGGATAACCTGAACCTGTGGCCACCAATCACAGGGCACGGGGAGACAAATAACAATTCACTCTCACACTCAAACCTAGGGGCAATTTAGAGTGTCCAATCAGCCTAATATGCATGTTATTGGAATGTGGGTGGGAAAAAAAAACATACGGGCCCGGGGAAAACAATCACACAGGTGGACCAACCTAGATTTAAACCCAGGGCCCCAGAGCTGTGAAGCTGATCCAAAATGACTATTAACTTGTAATGTGCACTTCGCTGGACAAGTTGATAGTTTTGGATCAAATCAATGCTTTCTACTGGCTGAAATTTGCAGAGAACAAATTAATTCAAATTTGTTTCCTTTTACATAACATGTTTTGATTTATAAAGTACTATATTTATTTATATTTATATTTTTTAGAGTGTGTGTTTTATGTAGGAGTTGACACGTATTTACCATAGACACTTTATTTAACTCCCTGTGAGACCCTGCTGATTTCTTTCATTTTAGTGTCATATTTTCGATGCTATGCAGACCCTAGTGTTTTCATCATAGCAAGACTTAGCCACAACTCCCCCTGAAATCTGTTCAGTTTCACTCACTCTCTGGGAACCTCTTGATGTCTGCAATCTGGCCATCAAAAATTTAAGACTACTTCAAACCTGTCACTATAATTTTCCAAACATTTCAAAATATCTTCTGACAATCATTATCACTTGTTCCACCATTGTGCATATCAATTCTATACAGGCACACTATATGACCTTCATGAGTCTTCTGGAAACCATTTTCTTGTGATGCTTTTGAAACATAGTGTATCCATCCAGTGGTCTTTTTATTGATTGAGTAGAATACTGTAACTTTGTTTCCTGTTGTTTCTCTCACCTTTGTTAAATGTGTCATTCATTTATTTTTCCCATGCTTTCTTTTCCTCCATCTTAGGGGCAGACATGATCAACTTTGATGGACAGAGTGTGATCTCATATCGTTTCAAGGTAATACTTGGTATTTTACTCATTGAAGAGCTCTGACGTGCAGCAAATAAAACTGTTTGATTCCTCCCATGATCTGCTTATTTAGGTAATCTAAAGTGTTGAGATTTCTCTAAAAAAATCAATATTCTGATGAAAGCAACTAAAATATTTAATTTCCCTTTGTAGAATCTGTAGATGCCAAATGTAAGCTTCTACCATTTATGTCTAGGTGAAGAAGATGAAGCTTATCAAGGATGTGATTGCACTGAGGTTCAAGACGTCAGAGAGTGATGGGGTAATTCTCCACGGAGAGGGGCAGCAGGGGGACTACATCACCTTGGAGCTGCGCAAAGCCAAGCTGCTGCTAAAGATCAACCTGGGTAGGCATCCCCATCAGTGACAGTTTTTTTTCAAACACTGAACATGACTCAGTAGTGAAGCAGCATACTAAACAAAATAATAAGTGTAGCTCAAAGTGTGTGTGCGGGTGTCAGTCCGTGCACACGTGTGTGGCTGGTTTGATTGTTTGCAAGGCAATGACAAATAAAGTATCTTCTCTTCTGTCCTGTCACACATTAATGGTAATATTCGGCTGCACCATTTCTCGAGACTCAGTCAGAGGCATTCTTGTTCTATCAATATCTAAGACTGAAGATAGAAAAGCAATGATGAGGAAGATCACTGTTGTTTTTAAGCATTTCATAAACTTCATTTGAAGATATTATATGCAGTATTTTTAATCCAATGACTCTTTTATTCCTATATGTTAGATTTTTGTTGCGATCCAGTAAAACAACTAAAATGATTGCCCTTTATCCTAATCTAAATATGTGAATATCCCTCTTATGCAGTGACAGTACATTGCACTTCCTACATATACACTTCTAAATGAATCCAACAAACACAACACATCTTAAACAGTAATAAAATATATAATCTGATGTTAAATATTGTGAAATTGTTTATTCTTACACGCAAATGTAATATTAATTACAGGCAGTAACCAGTACGGCTCCATTCTGGGCCATACCTCAGTGACGACAGGCAGCCTCTTGGATGACAACCACTGGCACTCCGTGGTTATTGAGCGCTACCGTCGTAATGTCAATTTCACACTGGATAGACACATGCAACACTTCAGGACCAATGGGGAGTTTGATCACCTCGACTTGGACTATGAGGTAAGCCGCTAAATGTGGGCATGGTACATACATTCTGTACACCTTATATGTTGCAGCAGTGATTAACTAAAATGGGGGAACATATTTTTGGTCTCATGCTACAGAGTTTAATTACAGCAAGACATTTTATTTAAAAGAAAGGAACATTTGGATTTATTTTTATTTATTCTGTGTTTTTTTTTCCTGCTAAAAAATAAAATTACTTCTCTAAGACTTATCATTCATTCATTTTCCAAACCGCCTATTCAAAGTCTGGCAAGTGAAACCCTACATCCTCAGGCGCCAAGACCTATCATATTAACTGAAAATAATGGATGTATTATTGTCTTCACGTGGAATAATGGAAATAATGGATGTATTATTGTCTTCATGTGGAATAATGGATGCCAATTAACATGGAGTATTTGTAAATACAATCCAAAATAAATTGCAGTTTTTGGTGAAACTTAACTATCTGTATGCAAACTTGATCTCCTCACTGATGACCTTTGCTAACTAAGGAGTAGAATAATAACACCCCGGAAATTACATATTGGCTTTGCTAGGTGCTAATGTGATGATAATCCATAGCATTCCCACAATTAATGTTGCTCAGTAATGCATGTAACATAATGAGTTTGCATAATACTTGAAACATGAAAAAAATATTTTTTCTTTGGAATGTCTAAAGTGGATGATGGCTGTTTGTGTCTAATGCGATTACAGGCCTACTTGTAGCTTAATATTTGCTTTTGCGATTATTGTCTGAATGAATCCCTTCATGGAGCTGGTTTGTTGACATATTGATAACCCCATAAGTGCATGTGTGTGTTTTTGGGTATTAACTGTCTCAGCTGATATGGCTCATCTTGTCCACTGGCAACTTAGAAGAAATCCATTCAACAAAATAAAGCCTGTATGTTTGTTAATGGTTCTGATGTGTGTGTGTGTGTGTGTGTGTGTGTGTGTTTGTGTTTGTATACAAACCCGTCAATTTAAATTTCAATCAATACTTTGTTAACATATCTCCTGGGGTTCCTTGAAATATAAAAGCAACTCTTGGCAACACTCCATAGCGAGAGTATGACATTAGGAAATTAAAATCCTTGTTTGCATAGCATTTGACCCTTCAGCTTCAAAAGACATCACTGTATCTTTTGTTGTCCTAAAAGCAGACATGTTATGTTTCAATTCTTTTGTTGTTAACGCTGTCCCACGCTTGTTGCCAGAAATAGCCTCAAAACGCCTTTTTCTGCCAACCTCATTTACTCTCCCACCAGCGCCCTTTAGACCAGAGACCAAGACAGTCTTAGTTCTTTCCCCATCTTTGCACTCCTCTTCCTTTTTGACCAAAGCCAGCAATAACACCAGTGTTGCAACTTGCTAACAGCTCATTTGAAGTCACCTTGAGTGTTTTTTCTCGGGCTATTCACAACCGTTGCCAAAGTGTTTTTTTATTGACTAGTCAATCGACCCTTACTTTAAGAACAAGCCTGATCTTCCTGCACCTGTAGCCCAGGCCAATGGACTTCTGGTAGACACCTGTTTCAGAGATGCATTATGGAAGCAGCAAGTTAAAATGTTTATAACAATGGTTCTTAACCTTGTTGGAGCTACCGAACACCTCCAATTTCACATGCGGATTCACCAAACCCTGTGCGCTTTTACCGAACACTACTTTTGTGTCAAATATAATATGATTTTTTTTTTTCAAATTCAAGATATATCCTTGCAGCACTAAAGGGCCAAGCAATTTCACGTGATCACCTGCAGCCAGTGATGGTCAAGCGGAGCATGACATTGTGAATAAACATGATGTGTCGATATGTCATAGCCTCTGTGCCAGAGGCTCCACCGAACCCCTGAGACCGACTCACCAAACGCCTAGGGTTTGATTGAACCCAGGTTAAGAACCAATGGTTTATAAACAACAATATTGAAACTTCTAGTAACAAATATAAGTGATCTAAACACACACACAAACAGTTATACTGCAATACAAACTAACAGCACCTGAACTTAAGCAAATGTTTTCTGCAATTCAACATTTTATTCCTCTCTCCTTAGTTGAGCTTCGGCGGAATGCCATACAGTGGAAAGCCAATTGGAGGTGGGCGCAAGAACTTTAAAGGCTGCATGGAAAGTATCAACTACAATGGAGACAACATTACTGACCTAGCCCGTAGGAAAAAGCTGGACACATCAAGTTTTGTGAGTCAAATGCTCACTCCCTATCACGCATAGAGCACTGTATAACTTTTATTTCTGAATTTGCTATAGCAATATAATATACCGTATTTCCAAAACCATAAGGTGCAACGTATTTAAAGGTGTTCTCTCAGTTTTGGGTACAATTTCTGTTTTTAACCATAGACTAGACGCTCTGGATTATTCAGCACCTCATTATGGCAGCTCATACACACAGACATTTGAGATGACAATGTCATACGCTAAATGGTCACATGAAACTTACACATGCATGCATCTACCTATTTTGTAAATTAGTCCATACACAGGGCACTTTGCCCAATAAGGCGTCTCGTCCATTTTGGAGAAAATTTTCAACTTTTACGTATGCCTTATATTGTATTGGCCCGTATATAAGATGGGTTTTTTTGCATTGAAATAAGAATGAAAGAGTGTCAGTTGTCATAAATTTGGGGTCTAAACACAATACCCATTCACAACGCTAGCTTCCACCTAATGTCTGTTTTTTAATTATTGTTCAAAAGATTATCTAACAAAAGACAGTGCAATCAAAGTTCAGTTCCAAATGTTTGAATTCAAATCCTCCTTGACTCACACAGCTATTAGATCCATATCAAAGTAGATTCACATTTCATGGACACGGTCAAAGCAGCAGTGTTGTGCATTAAAAAAAGCACCTGAATACACTGCTGATTAAAAAATATAATATATGTTATTCTTATCTATTTTACGATTTATTATCGCCTCTCACTCCATCTCTACATCTCCGCCCTCACAGCGTAATCTTTCATTCTCCTGCCTGGAAACACACTCCTTCCCTGTGTTTTTCAACGCCACCAGCTTTCTGCAACTGCCAGGTCGGGCTTCACATGATATCATATCGGTGGGCCTTCAGTTCCGTACATGGAACCCTCACGGGCTACTCCTCTTCAGTAACCTTGATGATGGAACTCTGGAAGTTTCACTTGAAGACAGCAAGGTGGTTGTTCGCATCAATGTAACCAGGTCAGACAAAAACTACCTGGTTGGCTTAACATCAGGTGAGTCCACATTTGTATACGAGTAGAAAAGAATTATAAGACAAGATTGCACCTTACATATTTCTTTACATATTCAAATGTTCACATATTACGTTGTAATATACTGTTTTTGCATGCGTTGAATGAGCCAAAATAACATGCTTTTTCTCTTGAATATATTGCTATAATCATTTGTTTTAGACTTGAGGTTTTAAAAAAGAGGGGCTTGTGATTATCTTATAATAAGAACCGTCTTAATTCTGGCCAACATGGCTAGATGAGTGTGTGTGTTGTGGATTGTGTGTGCTCTAAAATCTTAAATGTTCAAAATGTCAACTAGATGGTGACGACACGTTTTCTTCAAAACAGTTTTATTTTTTTCTACAACACACAATAATCAAAAAATCAATAATTCCATTTGTTTGTAAGCCTGAAGTCTTCAAGGTCAATACAAAAAACTAAAATAAATATATATATAGAAAGGTAATTAATCTATTTTACAGTAATTGCTAATTAACCTGGGGAGATAATCATTAATAGGTGGGTGCTGATTTGAAAGTGTTGAAGAAAAAGAAATTGTAGCGATGTGGTGACGATAAGTTTTGGAGCAAGACAGCAGAGCCGCCAGCCAGAACTCTATTACTGGACTTAAGATGGGGAGGTAGAACTCTCAGGTTGTTGGAGGGGTATGATTGGGTGTTTGGAAAGGTTGGTAATGGGCAGGAGGTCAAACAAGGTTATGAATGGCCTTGGCGATGTAAAGAAAGATCTTGAATTGAATTCAAAGTTTAAGCCTGCTGAAGGTGATGAATTGGAGAGAAGGTGTTTTAGCGTTTCTACGAACAGCGATATTCTAGACTCGTTGAAGCTTTTAGAGGCACTTGTAAGAGAAGAGCATTACAATAATAAAAAAAAATGGGTGTAAGAAGGCTGTGAACAAGAATTGTGGCAGTTTGAAGGGTGAGGAAGGTCCAGAGGTAGCTGTTGCTGTAGTGATTTTTTTTTCAAATTGAAGATCATGTAATTTCCATTTTTTCACCTCGATTTTCAATAAGCATTCATATCAAAAATTGCCTTCACAAATGAATGAAATATTTGATTTTTATTGACATGGTCATAACTGTTATTTACCACCATTTGACTACAAGGCCCTATGTTTATCTCCATGTAATTTACAGTCCTGCCGCTAATTTATCAGTTTTTATAGGGTAATGTGCTTGCATTTTTTGAGGTGAATATTTTTAGTTCTTTTAGGTACAACTTATTTTATAAAAATACCAGTTCATATTTTACACCATTTGTTTTGCTATAGTTTGCAGTATGGCAGTATGAAATGATAGAGGTTATCCTCTCTGACTCTAATTTATACCATTCCCCTCGAATAATTTCGGTGCTTCATTTTCATTAATGTTGTGCCTGTAATTGCATGGGTTTTCTCTGGGTAACCGTCTTGTTCCAACATTCCTGCAGCATGCGGTAAAAACTCCATGTTTTATCAAGTCGTGAAATTGAGTGATGCATTTAATCTATAGCAAGTGAGTAGACCTTCGAGCACATACAAACATTTTGGACAGTGCCCAAAACAGTTGAAGGGTTCAGCATGGGTTCCACCTAAACCCTTTAGATTTAATGGAAATGTTAATATTGTTTTCCCTCTAAAGTATTTTTTCTCCTTTTGTTGTGTCTTACTTCATTCCTCCCTCTCTCTTATTTCTTCCCACCGTCTCTTTATGAAGACGATAATTTATTCTGTCCACTGCTGCTTTAATAGTCCATCGCCCAGGGGTAGGGATTATTACTGCATTACCCTTTTGGCTAATTGGTCTTGAGCGTGTGATTACATAACTATTACTAGAATACACAGATACATAAGCTTGCTCACATACAGCAGTGCACACTCCCCGAATTTGATTCTGTTATTAGTATGTTTGAAACAAGCGATTCATGCTGGCTCCTAGCCTCACGGTCACCGTGGGAACAGAGTAGACTTAAAATCTAATGATTAATGACATTTTATAGCAACATACAGTGGAAGGCATCGCACACCTGCACACAGCTGGGCGATACAACGAAAACAATAATTACCGTGAAATAATTTTTGGCAACCATAATATTTAAAACTTTTGATAATAATTTGATAATGTAAACTGTAATTACAGCACCTAACCACAATGTAGAATGGGGCGCTGTTGCGACATGAACGCTAGTTCCAGACCAACACTTGGGAGAAGAGGATTTTGAGGAAACATGTTTTTAGCATTTTAGCAATAGACAGTAACACAGAGGATGATCATAAAAGGACAATAACACAGCCAAAATAACCAATAATTTCTGTCATATAGCCCAGCTTTACAGACACACTGAAAACACAATTTTGTCTCGCCAAGTGCTGGTTCTTTTGATACATTCAGCTTTGAATATTTCACATTTAACATTAACGATTTGATTATTTTATCAATCAGAAAGGTACTTTCCATACTTTCGTTCATTAGTACTACTAGGTTATATTTTCATTAAAAAATACACCTTCGTTGACAGCATCCCAGATATTAAGAATTCTTTGAAAATGTCTTCCCGTATAAGGACTCTAACAATAAACCAGAACTTAACAACATTTTGCAAGCAAGCTACAGTAATACAACTAACATACACAAACACACACACACACACACACACACACAACTTTCTTGTTAGAGTTAAAGATGATACTAAGGCGCTGAATCATCCCATTTTATAACCTTCAAAATGCCCTTCTAGTTCAAGGGCTCCCATATAAGCATGCTGTAGTGCAGTAACTCTGCAAGTTCACATGGAATGGAAGAGTATAAAACATTACACACACCATAATATTTCCCTGGAGAACTTCAGGTCCAAACATAAATTGTAAAACTATCTTATGTTGCTCGCTCTCCCAATTACTACCGAGTGGGTATGGTTTGACAGAGTGCTGTGAGTCATCAAACCCTAATGGCGAAAAAGTACTCAATTTTTCTGACTAGTGTAAACCTAGCATGGCACGTAGAGGACAGGCAGAGACCAGTTTATTTGAAAGAGGGTGTATTGCACTGCTTTTGGCTTGGAAAATTTGCAACCAATGGCAGTGGCTGACATCATTTTTAACGTGGTGTTGTGACATCTTGTCAGTGTGTAAATTATAAAACAATATGTAATTTGCTAGAGAATATATCCACTTAATTTCCCATTATAGTAACCAAAACCGGTGGAGGCCACTCTCATTAAATGACTGAAAATGTGTGTTTTAGATGAACAGGTGACCAAGACAACAGATTGGTGATTAGGTTAACTATTGCTTCCATACTTTAAACCCTGAGCGCAGCCTGAGCAATAGCGCTAAACTGTCTTACCTTAACATTTCTTGTCCTCTGTGTTGTGTTGACTGAATCTATCCCCACCCACAATCACAACCACTACCTACTGTTTCTATGATGTACCTACAATTATTTTTGTGAAACAACTCCTGGCCTAAAGCTGAGTGCTTTCCAGTGGCGTGATTTCAAAACTATAATAATAATAATAATAATAATCATTCATCTATGAATAAAAGGAAATCGGCCACCAAACCTTCAATCCTGAAGGATACTCGATCGAGTGCAGCTGTGCTGGCTATTACAATAAAGCTTAGAATGTCTTTGTTCTGATCTACCTTTTTTTATCATTATTAGTAGACATTTTAACTTGATCAAAAGGACTTGAGAATTCTCGACTCAGACATAAACATTAACGCACAGAACTGCGCAGGCAAAACCACCTCACAGTTTGGGGTGTTTGAGATTGTGTTTAAAAAAAATTAGAAATATAGTATTGGGCGGCCCGTGTTAACGGGTCGTCCTCACAGTTCTGGGGCCCTGGGTTCAAATCCAGGTCATTCATGTCCATCTGTGTGGAGTTAGCATGTTCTCCCCGAGCCTGCGTGTGTTTCCTCCGTGTACTCCGGTTTCCTCCCACATTCCAAAAACTAAATGGTAGGCTGATTGGACACTCTAAATTGCCCGTAGGTATGGGTGCGAGTGTTTATGGTTGTCCGTCTCCTTGTGCCTCTGGCGCGGAGACAGATGGGATTGGCTCCAGCACTCCTCCATGACCATAATGAGGATAACGCAGTTCAGAAATGGAATATAGTATTAATTTTGATATTTTCTATGCTGATCATTAGTAAAGTAAAATTCAAGGACACTGTTCATACTCCTATTATTCGTCTATGCATTGTATGTTAAGCAATTCCTTACCGTTTTTTTCAAGATTGATTTGTTCCTTACCTAGCTGTTTTTAATTTCTGAAAGGATTTTGAAGCGAAAAGGAAAGACAACGGTAGTTAATGAAAATGAGGAGTATATAAAAGGAGGGAGGCGGTGAATAAAAAGCTTAACATTTTTGACAACACCCAATCAATATTTCTTCATAACCCTACTCTTGCTCCAGTAGGTCCCAGCTCATTAACGTTATTTGTCACTAGAGATACAGCAATCTCCCTTTCCGCTAAGAACACACACAAAGCAATTTCTCTTTGCGCTTCATAATCAAAATGCGGCAGTGATGTGTCCTTCTATATGTAGGAGTAAAATGTTCCCCTCAAGGCTGTTACCTCTGGAAAAGCACAGACACACCTCTTTCTCACTTGACAAGGATTAAAAAGAAGGATGTGAGAATGCATAAATGGTGGCCACTTGGTTTCAATTTCAAAAGGAACTGTGCCCTAATTTTCTCATTGCCTTCCTTCTATACACACTTATTAACTCCCCAACTCATTTCAACGCAAAACTGAGCTCAATTAATGTTTTATGCCTACTGGATAACAAATTAGTAATTCAAACCTGTATTTTCTCTCAATTAACATATTGGAATTATTTGATTACTGTTACTATCTATCTACAGTTATATCTCGACTTCCGAAATTATTTGGTTTCAGAAGTAGTTCCGTAACTTTAATTTTACCTAACTAGAAACGCATTTTACATCTAAAAGCTTTACTACTTCCTAATGCAACCTACTGGACCTTTTACTGAAATAGAGTTCACCTAGTTTGAATTAGATATGTGGAAAATGCAGAAAAAAGTGGAGTTTGCATGTTCTCCCCGGGCCTGCGTGGGTTTTCGTCCAGGTACTCTGGTTTCCTCCCAGATTCCAAAAACATGCATATAGGCTGATTGGACACTGTAAATTTCCCCTAGATATGGGTGAGAGTTTGTTGTCCGTCTTCTTGTGCCCTGCAATCAGATGGCCACCGATTCAGGGTGTGCCCCACCTCTGGCCTGAAAACAGCTGGGATTGGCTCCAGCATCCAGGATAAAGCGGTTCAGAAAATGCGATGAGATCTTGTATTCAATATACAATGTACTCTCCATCACAGTTAAATTCCAGATAATTAAGAATTATTCCAACATAATATTATATATAGCTCTCATACATCATATATAACACCAGTCAACTGATGTACGTATATACATAATAAGCACAGTTTGACAACGTAGGAGCAACAACACTTGTTAGTAGGATTACCGTGTTTAATTTATAATTGCTTTTGGGTTGATATTTGAACCTGGCGTGTTAAGCAAGCTGCTCATTAATTGCTGGTTCCTAATCATTTGATAGATTTACTGTGTCAGAGCCTGACTGTCTTTTTTCCTGTTAAACAAAATGTCATGACAACAGCAGCAAACCAATATTTGTCTTGTTATCTAGCAAGACTAAATAGATTGTAAGCAATAGACCTCACTAAATTGTAGCTCATTTCTTTCCACAATAATCAAACCATTAATAAAGCTATTAATACAAGAATGTGCAAATTCTTGTCTCTTCCCTTGGTGCATACATGAACTATATTTGAAAATGATCAGAAAACAAATGAAACGGTTTAAGGTCCAAAAATTATTTTAATTGTGTTAATATATTTTAATCAACAATAGTACAAATTCATTTAAACAATTTCCCTTTTTTTTAAAAGGAACTTCTCGGGAAAATCGCACACGGTTGCGACTCTGTCAATACACTGGTTGATTTTTAGTATATATGTTTTGTTGCTGATTATTTCTTTTTAAGAGTGTGTTGCTTTTAAAAACCTTCACAAACATCACAGGAATTGTTAAGAAATACATGGGCACTTTATCACTCTCTTAGCTATTCATGGTTGAAAGAAATCACCTTCCTACCCACTAACATGACTCGCTTTTTGCTATTTTTTTATTTTGAAATCTTTGGCAGACAGCCAGTGTGTTAATGATAAGCTTTTGTATTTGCAGTGTGATAGAGAGAGCGAGAGAGATGTATTCATGTGTAGAAGATACAGCTGTGTGTTTGTGGGCGTGTAAGGGCGTGTGCATGAGTGTGTGTGTGTATGCGTGTTGGCGTTTATGTTCATGCTGTGGTGAACACAGCCGTCACTGATAAGCTCATCATTCAGAGCTATTGCTGGTGATGTAGAACAGATGAGGGGACATGAGGTGACACTGTATCTATTTTCCATTACATTCAAGAGGTTGAGTGATGCAGAAAAGCCTGATACTCATCCTATCTCACAAACATGCAGGGGGCACATCAAGGTCTAGGTGTGAAACTTTTACTGGTCATTCAAACAAAAAACAAAATGCTCACTATAACTGGTCACTATATTACTCTTTAAGTTTGGAAAATAATGCTGGTCCTTTTTATCAATGGTTTTAATCATCTTTTAAAAAAATCTTTATAAAAAAAATAGATAAATAAATGCATTCTTATTCCTTCATTATCCATATTGCACATCCTCGCAAGGGTTGCGGGGTTTTTTACAGCCTATCCCTACTCAATCCTATGCTAACCCAAACTGAAGTCACCATAATTTAGCTCCAAATGCAGCATTATTTTAATTAAAAAAAATAGCAAGGAAACTAATGAAATGTGAAAGGGAAACTCATGTCATTATTATTGTTCATTTATGCCCAGTTTGATGATTTCGCAAGGTCACTCTTTTCACGCCCCTTACCAGCTGTTTGGTCACCAATAACGTTGTCTTACAAACACACCTAATGGTCTCTCAGAAAAGGGGATTTGAATTTGTGGGCACAGTATACCGATATGAAATCAACAGCCTCTATGTTCAATAATATTTCAAAGTGAAATAAGGTTTAACAGGCCTTACTTAAAGCATATTGACTTTCCTCTTTGCACATGTCCGCACCTTGAACTTTGTTGAAGTAACGGTGTCTGTGCTTTCCAAATAAATGGCAGGCAGTGAAGCGGTGAACCAGTAGAATTTAGAAGAAAGAAACAGGAGCAGCGTGTTGTATAGAGAAGGCAGGACAACTCACAAGGATATAAATATAGAGAGACAGGATCAAGAATCAGGGACAAGGAAGGAGGGAGGGAGGAAGGATGAGTAGAGATTGGTGTCACTAAGAGGTGATGTATCAAGGGGAAGGTGATGAGAGTGAGTCGGCTTCTCTTGCAGCTCCGCTGGTAATATCCCTTCCCAAAACATCGCTCATATTTAATGGTGCACAGCCTCACGGAAGGAAGGAAGTGAGGGAGAGGGGATAGAAAACAGTAGCATGCATGCAAATGCCCTCTTGTGACATATGGAGGCTCCTCTTACAAATTCTCAGAGCTTGCCACTCCACTTCTAGTACATGTGAACTCTTTTGCTCTGATGGCAATAGGATTATTTGACAGGTAATGGACTCGAGGCATAGGCTTGAAACTGCACCCAACTGAATGCGGGTATTTTTTTTAAAGAACTTATTATGGAGCT
The DNA here is from genome assembly GCF_051989575.1 of Stigmatopora nigra. Taxonomy (NCBI): domain Eukaryota; kingdom Metazoa; phylum Chordata; class Actinopteri; order Syngnathiformes; family Syngnathidae; genus Stigmatopora; species Stigmatopora nigra. The sequence goes on from NC_135523.1 coordinate 9,292,805, forward strand.
GTAATGGATAATGTGAATTTAAATGTGATTCAGCCCAAAGCAATGTAAAGCAGCCTCTCCAAAGTAGTAGGAAGAAAATAGTATCAAGAAAACAGATACAATTCAATTTCTCTTAGTGGACAATTACAACTACTAAGAATACTACTACTTTTCATTTGATCAAATGTATTTATGAATTGTTTATATGGACAAATGGCATCTTTATCATGTGCATCCCAGTAAAATTTTGTTTAGTGAATTTATAAAAAACAAAGTTTTATGACCCATGGTTCGCTTGACTTCGGTGCAGGATCGATTCCCGCTTTTTTTTGCCCAGCGGCCGACGAGTCTGCCTCTTGCCCAAAGTCAGCTGGGATAGGCTCCAGCACCTCAATGTAATATGCTATATAAAAAAGAAAACACAATAAATGAATTGCAGTTTCACTCATCACTCCTCCAAAAATTCACAAAAGCAATTATTTACTTACAAAGTCAATAAAATGAACAAAACAATGATGAAAATAAATCTAAAGAAAAATATATTTGGATAAATTCATTCAAACTATCTCATTGCACACACAGTTTTATAGAATGTAAATTGTTCTTGTGTACATAGTAATGTTGTTATGTATGCACAGTAATTTTCACCAATATTTTCAGGTGATGGAAAAAAAGTAGTAGCTTTGCTGCAATCACAACAATGTTCCTTGAAATTTTCGTATTATACTGACAGGGATACGAACATGCAAGGCATCTAAACTCACTAGTTCATACCTTGCCTTGCTCAGATTGTGACCATCATAAAATAACAGTCCCATCTTTGGCACATCATCCCTAGGATTGAATGCATAGAATAAGAAAGTGACTGTTATTTCATCTTGCATGATAATTTCAGACAGTTTTGGTTTCATTTTAACTCCCTCCCCTCCCTTTTCCCCCATAGGTTCAGGTCTTAATGACGGCCAGTGGCATGCTGTACGTTTGGTCGCCAAGGAAAATTTTGCCATGTTGATGATGGATGGCGATGAACCTTCTGCTGTACGTTCCACATCACCACTCTTTATAACCACTGGAGGAACATATCACCTGGGAGGTAAAGCAATAATGTTTTTAGTCGGGAGATATCACATTTGCATCAATATAAAAACCTGCACTATTTGGTTAGACTAAACCCAACAAGTTGGGGTTCCAAACTTTTGGCCTAGTGTCAATACAAACTTACGAAACACACCTTTTCAAACGTGAAGTTTCCACAGCCACAGACATTATGAGGGATATTGTTTGGTTAGCACCGCTCCTCTGTAATGTCCGTATTTTAAAGTGTTAAGCTGTCCAGGCTGTTTTGTCCACTGATTCATCAATGTTTGCACATACATGGCCTGGTTTTCAAGGCGTAGGGATTTGACATTGCCTTCTCGCTGGGGTAGGCATACGTCATCGCTTTCACCAATTTTGATTGGCTGTGGATAGAGTAGGCAGGCCAAAGCTATCAAACGGTATCTGGAGCGAGCTGCACAAGCAAATATATTGTTGTGTTGATTTAAAGCCATTTTCAAGACAGACTTTTCAAAGCAAAAAGCTGGACATCATTAAGAAAAGGTCGGACAACTCCAAAGCAAGCGCTAAATCGAATAAAAACGTATGCCAGAAAAACAACAGGACAGACTCGACTTTCAGCATTAGCTTCGATGGCGATAGAAAAGAAGGAAAAAAGAAAGGATGATGAATATTGTGTACAGTTTAAAGCATTTTTGGTGAGTAAAATATGGCTATATATATATATATATATATATATATATATATATATATATATATATATATATATATATATATATATAGATATAGATATAGATATAGATATAGATATAGATATAGATATAGATATAGATATAGATATAGATATAGATATATATATATATATATATATATATATATATATATATATATATATATATATATATATATATATATATATATATATATATATATATATATATATATATATATATATATATATATATATATATATATATATATATATATATATATATATATATATATATATATATATATATATATATATATATATATATATATATGTGCTCAAAATTTCAGCACAATTTAAAAACAGAACAATTAATCTACACTAGACATGTTTCTGCGTGTGTGTGTGTGTGTGTGTGTGTGCATGTCTGTGGGAGTATAGATTGAGATGTCAATGGTGTTTACGTATAAGACCTTCTCTATACATACTCAGTCACTAATGATAAACCCAGAACATGTAAACTCATGTTGATTAATCACTTCTACATCGGTGATTTAATTAAGTTTTTGTTTGCAGCCACATTGCTTTATAATAATGTGTTTGTGCGTACAATCCGTGCAGTTCATATCCCAAATGATTCAATAGGGCAAGATCCAATAAAAAAATCTAAATCGATAGGAAAAAACACTCACATATGCACTAATATGAACAGCAGTCGCTATCATTCTAAATTAGGCTGACAGCATCATAAAATGTACGTTAATGATGCCAGATGGTATAGTCATAAGAGTGGCACTAAAGTTTTATTCATATTTTTTTTAATTTTATACTAATATTTGTCATAAGTTTGTCAATGCCAATTTACAAACTGTTCACACCATTTTGAGTTAAAAAATGTATTTGAGATGATCTTCTGTTTTTGTGTTTCTGCAAAAGTTAAATGCTCATTTATATGATAAGTTTGTGTGCGCTGGCAATGCATGTGGGGACTTTGAAACTCTGAGGAGACTCAGGCTACAATTGTTTTTCAATTACACCTATCATTGGTTTTTCAAAAATGTACACAAGTCAATTATTCAGTCACCTGACACTCCCACACTGAGGTGGAGTTCTGCGCTAGTATTTGCCCGGGGAGTTATAAAAAGGGGAAAACATTTATTCGACATGAAGTGGTCTTGCAAAAAAAGTATTGCACTGGACCACAGCAGAGACACATTCACAGGTTTACAGTAGATACTGCTTTATTATTGATATTTATTATTTATTTATTTGTTCTTAATTAGGCATATTTAGGAACAAGGAACTGGCAAGATTCCGGATGGCTTTTGTCAGTGTTCGGCAGTCCCAATACTAATTGGCATACAAGCGGAAAAAGAGGGCATACACTTAAGTCAGTTTGTGACATCACACAATTTGAAAATGTACCATTTACAGAATAAATAGCACATTTGGTATAGGTAGAAGTAGGTAGAATGATAAAACAACTTCTTTTTTATTTGAAAAATAAATTACTTTGATCGAACAAAAGGAACATACAATCCTATCAAATGTTGCATATCAGATAGTAACTCGAGAAGCAGAGTTACCTCAATTATATTTTGGCATTGTTAGATATCATTCTTACTCCGGTTGTGACTCAATAACAAGCGGGAAAATGTCTGAACATTTATCAGAAATGTAATTTGGATATTTAAAATGAGCCTGTTATGCTGATAACATCAAATTGACAACAAAATAACACTCTGGGATTTTCCTATTCATACTAAACACAAAAATAACACGGTTTAAATCATGGTGACACTCGTAATATGTTAAGTGCCTCGGAGCAAATGGTCCTTATTAAGGTACTTAAAGAATTAATTGCTTCTGTGAATTCAAATATGGACATTCATGCATATGTGAATGGATTGCAGAGTCTAAATAAGTAGTACTAATCTTCAAGACAAATCAATTTGGAAAGCTGCGTAATTACCATGAAAACAAGATCATGTCACTACTCTGTATGGATGGATTTCATTTCAAGATTTTGGGCAAGCGCGGCCGACATAGTGTGTCTCTGACGACTACGAGAGCAGCTCATCTTAGCTGGGTGTGAACTGCGTCGAATGATTTTCCATTAAAGCCATGAATAGCATATTTAGTAATCTCGTACGGTCATTTATTTCAAAATAGAAAAAAAAGATAAACAGATAAAACGCTAAACAAAATTTGTTTTGACATCTATGAATTAAATTCAAGTAAAAAAAAACTATCTTGCACAAAATTTGAAAAAAATAATTCACTTGTGCCTGCCATTGCTCGCTCAGGGAGCCACCATCTTACCTTAGTTAAACGTGCTCTGACTGGCCAGACGTGAGTAGCCTTGATACATGTGTTTGTAGTGTTTACCATTCCAGCACATCACAATAGTTGTTATGACTGATCGAAGGTCTAGTGATCGATCATTATAATATCAGCCTTGATATCTGTGTAATTTGTATCTCATGCTATTATTGCAGCCAGAGAAATGGTGAACACTTGACTGCTAAGTACACACTTCCTGGCTGAAATACTCACATGACTTCCTTTTTGAATTTGTCTACGTGCAGGCAACACCCTTTCAGAACACAGAAAGAAAATGATTGTATATTTGTGATTATAAAAATGAAACAAAATTACGCTTAGATTTTTTTTAATTTCTTGTTCAAAATTGACAACTATTGCAGTAATATGAAAATATGATATATATATATATATATATATATATATATATATATATATATATATATATATATATATATATATATATATATATATATATATATATATATATATATATATATATATATATATATATATATATAATTTATTTATTTATTTTTTATTTAACTGCATTTAATTGACGGTCAGAGGATGTAGGCTGTTGAATTAACAAGAATGTATTCTATAATGCTTTAGGAGTTAGCCCAGTGCAAGAGAGTGCTACAACATTCACTTAGAGAATTTTCTTTAGATCCCACTGGTTTAAAATGTTCATTTTTCTTTTGAAATGAAAACAATAAACCACCTAAATGGCCAACTTGTTTGAGAGGAACAATGGTGAAATGTCAACTTCACTGCTATTGCTTTGTCCCAAACAACTAAACCCTTTGTACTCTCTTTCGGGATGGATAGCACCAAATTACCTGCAGTAGTGTTGTTTTTTAGATACTGCTATCAACCAATTGTTTTGAAAATCATGAATCGGAACAGTTCCAATAGAATTCATAACAGGTGGCTAAATAATAAGGCCATTGGAATAGTATTTTCATATTGGTTTAGAAAAAGACCTTGGATGTAATTGCTGTTTTTATTCCTCTTTACTTTATTTTCTCTCTATACCATTCTTCCATCTCTCCCAACGTTGTATAAAACCAAAGTAGAAATATAGTATAAACTTGTAAATGCTCTTAAAAACAGGTAATTGTCTTATAAAATACGTGCTTGCTATTTTTAATACTTTATATCACTATTTCGAACTGATCTGTATACCGATGTAAAACATCTCCAGTAGGTAGAATCACTACTTTTACAAGCCTACATTTACAATTCCTTTCCTTGCTTGAATATTTTGGCTTATCCTCTTTATGACTTCCATAAATGTGCTAGCGGGTGATAACAAATGTTATACAGCCTGGAAGGTGGTGCTTCTGCTGAAGCAGATCTTCCGTTGTGTGCTGCGATGTTAAGAGCTCCACCATATGGGTACCACATGCAGCTTCTGATAGAAGGGCAGCAGGCTTGCAGCGGGTAATGCTGCTGCACCACACTTATTAGGCCTTAAAAATTCTTACTTTTTTCAGTAATTCAATGGGGTTGATCATTGGGCGCGTGAGTACAGACACTACAAACATTTCTTCATATGACATTCATCCAGGTTTCTCCACAACTATTGCACACACTGGAAGACATCAATAATAATACATTTGTTTGTGTTGCTTTTGGAACAGAAAACACCTTTCTTTGTGAAAGCTCAAACATGGCTGGTTTTGTAAAAATAACCTCCAATATAGCAACATCTTTTAACTAGAAATGGTCACTCATGGTTTTATTGACAGTCATAAGTTTATTTTTATATAGAGAATCATTTCTCCGTTAATGTTAACCGTTTGAGTTTTTTAGCCATTGAATCCATGATATGCAAGTTATATTTTATTCGACCAGAGGTCGTTGATAGGCATTGATTGTAAGTGTCTGCGCCCTGTCTGCGCGTGGTTAGATTCATGATTGGCTGGTCACTAGATGACGAATGTCGCGAGATTGTCCGCACCCATTGCTGCGTCACTACGGTATCGCATCGACGATCAACAAAACTCTTACATTGCTAGGATTCTATAAGTGTCTGCGCCCCGTCTGCGTCGTAAAATTAATGAATGGTTCTTTCAATTGGCTCATTTTCAGTTGTTTATGGTTCTTAGGAATTTGGAATCTTACTCAATTACAGAAGTACAAAAATATATTTTTAGTATTGCAGATTTACAAAAAATAGTTACAAAAATATTTGTCTACGTAATTCTACGTGATTTTCACACAAAAAAAAAGGATACGATGAAAATAGTAAAAATAAAATAAAAAACCTGATCGACCGCCTCCGGTCGATTATGCTTACTATTTTTTATGCTTACTTTTTTTTTACTTACTTATTGAGTGTTGCTGTGAGTTGTTCGATATTCAATGCCTCTAACCTAGTCATTTACAATTGTGTAATGTGAAAACAACTGTGAAAATATATTGTATTTACATTCAATGTTCCCTCTAATTTTTTGTTTGTCTGGGCAGAGGACAATATCCCTGAGCACACTGAGTACCAGTTTGAGCAACATCAACATTGCTCGCTATGGGCACACACCAGTATCACACCTGCCATAAGCATGTGCATGTCTACTAGACATAAATTATTTAGTAATAATAAAATGTAACGATTAATATATATGAACGGGCAGCCCGGCAAATGATTGATTCACGCTTCGGCTTCACAGCTCCGGGGGTCGTGGGTTCAAATCCAGATCGGTCCACCTGTGTTGAATTTGCATATTTTCCCTGAAGAATGGCATCACATACAGTGAACAATTGAAACAGTTTTAGGTGTATTTACCTCAAAAACAACAAAATCACTATCATTTTTTGAGGGTTTATTTAAAAACAATTCTACATGAGCAAAACTAGAATCACATTTTAGGCATAAGTTTTGAGCCTCTGGTATTAAAAGAACAAACCTTACCATCTTTCTTTTTTTATCATCCACTTTCATAATCTTTCAGGGAATTATCCTTCCATTTATTAAAACATCATTTCCCACATGTACATCCTTTCATTCTGCCAAACGCTAAGCAAAGCAGCATTTTCTTTTTGCATTTCATTGCTACCCATAGGACACAATGTGCTGCCAGACAGCTGTAGTAGCATTTGTGTGTTCTGTTTTCAAACCTATCTCATCCTTTCAATATCTGCCACTATCCCTTTTCCCACCATCTGTCTATGACCTGGGCGATGCACTAGACAGCTGTGCAAGGAAGCAGTTGACACAAGTGTCAAGCCAGAGGTTTTATAAAAAAAAATATGGTAATCAAGATGAGTTGGATAAATGAGAGAGAGAGAGAAAAAGAAAAAGAGAGAGAGAGAGAGAGAGAGCAAGAGCGAGAATGAGAGATAAAAAGCCATGACCTTTTTTGCAAGAAACTGTGACGAATATTGGAAAATGCACCTTTAGTGAGAAATATTCATAGAGACACTTCACAGTAGGGTGCATCCCAATTCTGCGTTGTAGTCGTAATTATTTAACATTGGCCACTCACTCTCACTCTTTTATGTTTGTAAAGATTTTTCATGCTTATTACCTTTACATTGTATACTTGAATGACTGTAATTATTTTTTTCTATTAAAATGGTCAACACCGTTTAAAATCTCAGAATGTTCTTGGAAACATTCTATTCTTCCCTGCTTTAATTCCTGGTGTTTGACACCTACATCACCAGGTATTCTGCAGTAAATGTTTACACACACATACACACCCAGACAATGCATGGAACCCTGATGATAAGCCATTTTGCTGTTTTAGCCTTGGCAATGATTGATACGTGACAGCTAATAACATTAGGATGATGGAGGGGTCATTGAGCATGGGTGATTTAGGGTTCACCTCGCAGTGATTGAAAAGCATGCTTTGACCCTCCATTTCAAATTATAGCATGACACCATTTTTCTTAGGAGTACATGTTAAGCATTTTATACTTTAAATTCTAGACAGTAATATTTAAAAAAAATACAGATACCACACAGGCACCTGGCCCTTCTGTCAGGGTCATTGGTGGGGCAATATTCTCGATCGACTCTTGTATGAAGTAAAAGGTGCCCTTTGTGCTAGACCCAATTTGGCATTTAGAATATGTTAGGCTGAGGAGCACAACAGGGTCCAAACGCAGACATTTACATAATTGGTGTGGTGAAAATGTAAAAGGTTTATTTATGTACTTTTATGTCCTTTTATTTATGTTCGGGAAGGGGTCATGTAGAGGTCTTAAGAGGTTTGTGTGGCGTAGATGAGGCACGTAGGAGTACAGGCTGAAGAATCCAAAGGGGCACACAGAGGCAAAACATAGATGATAGAGCAAAGGTCAGAAGTCAGACTTCAGTGTTACGATACGCGAAAACGAGATTCAACAAACGGAGAAACTAGACAAGTTGATCAGACGACGAGGTGGAGCGTCCACTAGCTGTTTAAAGGTGACTGATGTTGATTGCCCACAGCTGTGGCCGCTCACCCCGACTGCCTCCAACCTGTAATCACACAAACTCATCCTTCACTTGCCCACAGTAGGTCAGACCTCAGGAGGGAGGGGCATAGGCACTTACAGAATCTTGTGACCTTTGGGCAAACATTTTGCCTAACCAACCCTGGAAAATAAAAGGAGAGAGTAAAGGTCCATGCTGGCAAATGTTTCAAACCAGGAGAAACCTTTGTCTTTTGGTCTTTTGTTAAGAATAATATGTTGGTTCACCTTGTTCATTATATGCTAAAGGTAAAAAATAATCACGATTCATCCATTGTCTTCTACTTTATTGGATTCACCATAATCTTTTCTTATGCAACTTTATGAATAACATTGTTTGCAGCATTTCTTTTGTAGCAAATTAGATTAGATTCAACTTTATTTATCCCGTACTCTGAAAATTCATGTTGTTGCTGTAGCACGAAGGTGATGCATAGCTCTACCGGCTGAACCCGTGTGTAGGACAGCGGAGGCATGGCTGAATGAGGCCAAAAAACATCCAGAACTAGTAGAAAAAAATTAAAATAATAGAACAATGACTGCCTCTCACACACGACGAACAGGTGGAGTCGAGTCGTAAAATGTCGTAAAACAAATGAAGTATAAGGTACAAAGTTAAGTATAAAGTAAAGTATTAAGAAATATTAAAATGTAATAAAAATAATTTAATGTTCCAGAAATTTTTATAAACTGTTAAAGGGAGGGCAGCCCGGTCGCGAGAGTGGCTGGCGCGTTGGCCTTACAGCTCTGGGGTCCTGCTTCTCCTGCGTGGGTTTCCTCCGGGGACTCCGGTTTTCGTCCCACATTCCAAAAACATGCGTGGTAGGCTCATTGGACACTCTAAATTGCCCCTAGGTGTGGGTGTGAGAGTGCATGGTTGTCCGTCTCCTTGTGCTCTTCGATTGGCTGGCCACCGAAGTCAACTGGGATAGGCTCCAGCATCCCCCGAGACCATAATGAGGATAAAGCGGTTCAGAAAATGAGATAATATGAGATGTTAAAGCGAGGAGGTGGTTTTAGTATGAATGACTGGTTCTGATGGTTGACTTACCGTTCAGATGCTGTAAATTTTTATGCGTTGCCTCAGCTATTTCAAAACATTTGTGATTTAGTAAGTACAAAATCTTACTACCAAGCAGCTGAGTGTTTTAGTCAGAAGTGTGAAATTATTTTAGGTGTTTTAATGTATTCAATTTGCTATGCTTTCAGGGTATTTTCTTCAGACGCTGTTTCCACCTTCTCAGCGCTTCTTCCAGGGTTGCATGCAGGCAATTGTGGTGGATGACCAAACAGCTGATTTACATGCAGTCGAAAAAGGCACAGTTGGAGCATTTGAGAATGTCAGCCTGGACATGTGTGCCATTATGGATAGGTAAGCCTTAAAACTCTTATGCAACTTTTTATATGGTGTTTAATATTGAATTGGAATTCAGATTTTATATAATAGTACCAATTTTGTAAATCAAATTTCAACAAAATGTCCCTAAAAATATAATCCTTTTTTTGTAATTTTGATCATATTCTTACATTGATTACAAAAAAAATCGGACATTTTTAAATTTGAGTTATAAAAAGCTGTATTTTGATTTCTTTTTCTCTCTGTTTGGGTCTCCATTCCCTCACAATGGAGTGTCTGCTTTTTTCCATACTATCCTGGCATTGTGGCTTTTTCCATACTATTGTAAACGTCTTGCACATGCTTTTGCGGATTGTAAACCCCCACCTTCTTTTGCACATTGGAATCCTTTGGACAAATGGAGAGTAGGGGAATTTAGGATACACAGGTTAACGCAGGGTTAGGCAAAACAGTCTTCAAGGGCTGCTGTGGCTTCAGAATTTCCAACCAATCCAGCACTACTAGTTTAACCAATGAGTTTTCCATGAAAACAAGAAGCACCTGAATTCAATCCACTGATTGCACATATAGTATGACCCCAAATGAGTGAAAAGGTTTTCTCTTGATGAGATGGAACAAAAACCCACAACGATTGCATCCCTTTGTGGAGTAGGTTGCCTAACCATATTATTCTTCAGCCAACAAATTTGCTGATTCGTTTCGCTAAACAAACTGAAGTTAGATAGTCTTGTAATTGAAGCTTTAAAATTCAGAAGGTGATTTGTGAGTCCACAAACGATAGACAGGACAAAAAACTAACATATTTTAGATGGTATTACAAAACATTAAAAAGCCCCGGAGACAGGAAAATGTACAAAGGTAGGACTTGAGGTCGGAGATAGAAGATTAGGGGATCTCCAGTAAAACAGATGTGGCAGGAATGTAAGGGGCAGACAGAACCAAGCAGCAAAAGATCAGATCAGATTCTAAAGAGGATGAATGCTGGAGTCTATTTCACGGGCACAGACTGTAGTGACCAATCTGCTGATGAGTCATTAAGCGATCACAATAATGATGTAAAGTGTTTAATCTATTTGTTATAACTGATTAGCTAATAGCTTCAGCACAGTGTCCCATTTTTGACAATGAGCCATTCAGAACCATTGATCTTTTTGCAGGGGTTATGGATATTTACACTTGACTGTCAACAGTTTTTTTCCATACCACATGACCTTCCTTATTCTTTTCTTTCTTGTACAGTCATGTTATCAAAACGTAGCTTCCTTCAAACCAAGAGGTCCACATACCTTTATATAAGTTTGAAGTTATGTTTCTAAAGAACATTTTTTAGGTTAAGAAGTCAAAAGTGTTTGTTATTATTGAAAACAGCATTCAATATGATGTTTTATGGATATAGGGACTCTATTTAGTTAAATATATCATTATTTTTTTCCTGGTGTTCAAAATGATATTGATCATTTTAGAGATAAACATAGATTTAACAGTAGGATTATTAATTTAAATGTTAATGTAGTGTAAGACCAATGCTAAAAAAAAAGTAGAATTGGAAAAAAAAGTAGAATTGAAACCTTCTTACGTCTACCGCATGTTGGATAAAAACGATCTTGATAATTTGAAGATCATTTGGAATTGGATTACTTTGTTCACTTTATTAAATTTATGACACAATGCATGTTAAAAATGTATCACTATCCTTACCTCTGCTGTAGATGTATGCCTAATCATTGTGAACATGGTGGTCGGTGTAAGCAGACATGGGACAGTTTCAGCTGCACTTGCGATGGAACAGGATACACTGGCGCTACCTGTCACACCTGTAAGTATTGTTTTGGTTTGGTATGTTCATGTGGGCAAAGGAATTGTGCATTCTTATTTATTATTATTTTTGTTTAGTTTGGCCTTACATTTTATTGTGTTGAGTTCTACATACTAATTTAATCATACAAACTTGTCAGAGTATTTACAAACGTTATCAAGGTGTACACTGATCCCCTTCATTCACTAATTGATATATCTGTTCATCTTCGGAACCGCTTATCCTCGACAGGGTTGTTGGGCTGGAGTAGACTAAACATAGGTTTTAACACGCAATTATCATATATAATATGTAATACAGCGTGCAAGACTCATGCTTGCCGGTCAGTCCAGCCTCTGTCCCTGCCTCAGGGATTCATCATCCATTTTGCATATTGAGCATAATATGTCTAAATATCTTTTAAATGACTTTCCCCAGATCCACAGCTGCCATAACCCTTACCTATAAAGATGTGTATATCCCAAGGTGGTGATGTGGTTATGATAGGAATTTCCTGGGAGAGTTTATAAAACAAGAAGGATGCTAATTCGAATTTTTTTTTGAGATTTTTAAATTAATTGTTCTTCATCTGAATTATTACTTACAAATGTAGTTACATGACCATATATTAATTCATATTCTATAAATATATCAGTAAAGTGTACCCTTCTTTCATTTAAAAAATACTACAGCTATAAATACTAAGTCGTTCAAAGATTGTTATGGATACCACGGATACGCTCAAAAACAAATCGACATTCATGTGGAAATATGTATGGGAATAGTTATTAAAGGGAAATAAAACGATGCACATGTAAGCCCACAAAAGGTTTTCTGAAGACAGGTAGACCAAAGGTGTAGATTACCAAGATAAACATATTTCGTTCAAATGATATGAAGCATGAGTCGCAGTAACCAAGTGAAGGCTACAAAGACAAGTGCGTCTTGCCTACAGTCAATGATGGTGTTGTGAGTGTCATAGTCTCGGGCTGTGAGTGTAGCTGGCACTAGGAAGCTACAGTTCATTGAGGGAACAATGAATACCAACATGTACTGTGGCATATTGAAGCAGAGCACTATCCTTAACTGGGCCATAAAGCAAAATACAAACATGATAACGACCCCAAATACACCTCCGAAATGACCACAGCTGTGGATGAAGGTGATGAACTGGTCAAGCATGTCCATTAACTAAACTCAATTGAGCTTTTGTGGAGCATCCACAAATGGAAAATGTGGGAGTACAATTCTCCTACATAATAAATGTTACTTTCCTTCAATATATTAATAAATATATCTTTATAAATATAAATTTAAAGAAATAGATTGCCTCCATCATGAAGTTTTCACTCCAAGAAACACTCCCACATCTCTGGTAATAACTCTTCCACTCATCCATATCCTCAATCCATGTCCCTGTCTCGTCACAACATACCATCACTATGTGTTTCATAAAGAATGCTAGAATGAGTGGTTCAAACGAACACTTGAAAGTCCCTGCAGAGCAGCTTAAAAACATCGGAATTTCCTTAAACATGATACATTTAAATATCTTAATGTATGACAATACTTTGTCCACCATTGGAGTCGTTGTTAGTGTCATAAGGACACTTTGAATTCCCGTACATGAAAGTAATGTTAACCTTATTTCTGCTTGCCCTAGCTATCTATGAGCCATCATGTGAGGCATATAAGCATTTGGGCCGGTCCACTGACACTTACTGGATAGACCCTGATGGCAGTGGACCTCTCGGACCTTTCAAAGTAAACTGCAACATGACAGGTATGTACATACTAAACTGGTCCTTTCTGTGCCTCATAAGATGTGTACATTTTTATGAAAGTGGTTATTATTATCATCATCATTATTATTATTATTATGATCATTATTATTATCATTATTATTACCATTATTATTACCATTATTATTATCATTATTATTATCATTATTAGTATCATTATTAGTATCATTATTATTATTATCATTATTATCATTATTATTATCATTATTATTATTCTCATTATCATTATTATTATCATCATCATCATCATTACCATTACTATTGTTGTTTTTGTTATCATCACTATCATTATCATTATCAATGTCATTATTATTAATATTGGATTTCATGTTTAACAATGAGATTAATCACCATTAGCCAGACACATCTCAGGATCTTAACTGTAATAAAAAAAAATCCCAGGAAAGAACTACAGTTATATAACTCGATTCTTCATATGATGTGAACATGAGAACATGATTTTCATAATCCTTAGGAGACAGTAAAGACATGTACCATATTAAAAGTGTTCTTAGTTCCGTTGTTTTTCACCAAACATTGCATAATATGCTTGAGAAATTGCAGTATGAGAGTGATGATGGCTTATGTCCCATATTTGGGGTAGTCAAACATGTTTAATGTGATATACGTTAAGATTCAGATCATACACAGTAATCCACAAGGCAGAATAAGGAATGTCTAGCACACTTTTATCAAAATGTTCACTAGGCTGCCCTCAAGCGTGAATGCACACGTAAACAACGTAGAATTATTAGATAGCCTGTCACAGCTCAGCACACAAGAGGAGGAGGAAAGGGGACACTGTGTAAAATGCCACTGCACTCTGTTGGTTAACCCCATAGTCATACAGAATTGCATTGACATACATACACCCATTCTGTTAAATTTAACTTTATCCTTTCATGAACACACACTGTTAAGTGCCATATCCTGTACCTATCTTGACTGGCAGTATAAGTAGGAATCTATCTTGAGTGACGGGCTCATGCTACCCAGGAACTGAAGTGTCTATTAAACCCTGTGCTCTCTGAACCTTAACTTCCATAACTCAGAAAGAAAATAATTCTTGCGACAGCTAAGCTGTCATTCACTGTCTGCACACTATCAAATGTATTCCAAGTCAAGATGCCTTGCTTCTCCTTGATTAAGGACTGACTATATTTGCTGTATATTTACATTACATACAAGGCACCCCTTGAAATATTTTTAATGTTCTCAGTCTTATACATCTAAGAGAGACAGTTATCAAATTTCAGTCTTTTGAGGAACCCATTGGTGTTTCTCAATTTAATCCGATTATTTAAGATAAAGTCTTGTTTATGTTGTCGATATATACTTTATGAGAATGAAATAAGTATAGTAAACCTACAAAAAAAATGCAAAGTAAGATGTAGAGCTCAAAAATGTAAAATTATCATATCAAAGCCTTAAACTCCCATTGCACATAAAGTGGTACCTCTACGCACGAAAATGATTAGTTCCAGAAATTGTTTCATAACCTGAATTTTTTATAAGTAGAACCACAATTTGTTCCATGTGCCTCAATATATTACCAAAAAAAAACATTTAAAAATCTTTAAGTCAATCAATTAAGTGTAACAATTTTATTTAAATAGTTAATAGTAAAGTTGTAAGAAACTGAAAAAGGAAATGTATTCGTTATTCCATTAAAATCAATAAAAAAAGACATGCAAAACATTTTCTGTTATTGTTGAAGCCCAGGGGAGAGAGGAAGTAAATGTTTGACGACTGACAAAAAACATACAAACACGCATGCATACAAAACAACTTAAAATGATGTTACGGACACTCAGAAAAACCCAGAAAACAACTCCATGATCAACAAGGATCAAAGGCACTCGAATCAGGAACTCCAGGAGTTGATCAGCCATGGTACCAGGGAAAAGATGCCTCCGATGGTTGGTGAATTTTATTTTTAAATCATTAAACATAAGTAAGTTCCTTGGGCCCCAAAGTGAAAAATAAAGAATGAAGTTGCTTTAAACTGGACATGCAGCACCCTCTTAGCCAATGCGAGTCTAGCGGGATGTTAGGAGACAGCCAAGGGAATACAGTAAGGTATTGGGAGAGCCAGCGGGAGACTAACACTATTGTAACAATTTCAAAGTAAAATACAGGCTACAGGTGTTTGATTTTCTTGGGAGATTTTGCGTTTCGTAACTTATTTCTTTTTCAATCTTAGACCAAAATTTTCCCATTGAAGCCTTTCGTAACATGAATATTTTGTATGTAGAGGGAGTTCTCTAATAACATTTTGTACAATTGTTTAACTGTTTTTTAGAGGACAAAGTGTGGACAGTAGTCATTAGTAGCCTTCCACCAAAAACTACAGTGACTGGATCCAGTAGAGAGAGACGCACCATCCTCCAAGTCAACTACAGTGCCTCTCTTGACCAGGTAAAATAATGATACAAACCTAACAGGGCCAATGGGGTGTCAGATCGTGTTTGCATCTGAATTTAATTCATTATTTTCCATTCCGCTTATCCTAACAAGGGTTACTTTGAGCTCTTATAGTAGCGTCATAGTCTACCTAGCTCTTTCCATGCTAACTTGAACACAAATGAGGTCTTTCATTGGCATAGACATAGAGGAAGATGTCAGGGGACAAAAGAACTATATATGTATATTTATATATATATATATATATATATATATATATATATATATATATATATATATATATATATATATATATATATATATATATATATATATATATATATATATATATATATATATATATATATATATATATATATATATATATATATATATATATATATATATATATATATTTCATTTGTACTTTATTGTAATATAGCAAGATGTTGACAATACGCGAATCGCGTAACTATGGTAACAGCAGTGCTGATAACCTACCATTATAAAGCCCATCAAACCTTTGTTCAAATCTCTCTTCAATGATGGCTTTTAAGCATGCAAGCTTAGGTTTGGCTGAATGCGAGGGAGCATTTGGGAACTGACATTGCATGCAAATATCAAATTTAAAACTAGCCACAAAGGAAGTAGCGTCTGATCATTCTCCTGATAGTGGTTACTTAATGTCGGCTAATCTCTCAAACATTAATTTGGAATGGGGGCTGGGTTTCAATGCATAAATTGTAAGTTGATGAATTTTACATTAGGCTTTTTTTATAATTCGGTGAAGCTTTTTTGTATTACACTTAATTTTCACCTTTCACCAATAAAAAGCCACTTGGTGGTGGAGTCAATTATTTGGTAACTTCAAAATTATTTTAACCTGTTTTTTTGTTTAAAAAAATGTTTATTTGATAATACCAGCATCATTTATGTGTGCTCAATTTTATGTTCATTTGACATTTGGGTCTAGCAACCTGTTGGTATTGCTGTTGGTATTGTATTGCACTCGCCTGACTTGGGTGTAGGCAAGCATGGGGATATATTCCCTTCGGCAGGGGTGTGATTGTGACTGCGAATGGTTTTCTGACATTGTGTGACGTACAGCTGAATGGCGACCGGTCGAGAGTATAGTATCTTTTGCCCGAATTCAGCTGGAATAGGCTCCAGCAACCCTTACAAGGATGAATGATGACTAAATGAATGATGAATAAATGAATGACATTTGGGTTCATGCACTTGTCTACAACCCCCTTAGACCAAATTTAAGAAAATAAATAGAGGGACCTACACAACAAGTCCTGCTCATGTTCTTTGAAAGATTGACAAACATTCAAAAGTTTATATTTAAATAAATAAAATGAGACAGATTATTTACAAAAAAGAAAAAAATAAAACCCACCTCCTCTATGCCTGCAAATCCCCATCGTAGGATATTTGATTAACTCAAGGTTAACAGCTATCAGTAGGCTATAAACCTAGTGGCTCTGTTGTAGTACACTCTGGACAAGGCGGCAATTTAAATATGTCCAATCGCACTCTGATAACCATAAACCAGTCTTCTGTAATAACATTAGGAATCTAAAACCGTCAATCCACACTAGCTTATTGTCCTAGTAAACAATGGATATCCAAACTTTGACAACTATACTTTTGTACTAGTACATAGCAAAGGGTGGACCTCTATTTATTTATAAAATTCCCAGAGTTTTTCATAAAGTCTGATGTAATAGCAGGAAACCGAGATTTCTAGCCATTCATGCATCCAATATGTCCACCAATCATTATTTTGACTTAAATTGTTTTTCTCTAATGGCACCAAAGGTCTTCTCTTTACAACAAGTTAGTATTCAAATGGGAAAAGAAATCATCTTCTCACAAATTGAATTAGAGTACACGAGACGGTGTTGTGTACTTGTCATAATGGAACACTTGTGTTCAAGATTGTGAACACAGCCCAAAAGGCAATGTCTTTATGATGTGCTGAGCAGGGTGTGCAAAATGAAATTTAAAAAAATGATTTTCATTTTTACTTTTAATGAGAAAAACAAGGAGTTTCATTATTAAGCATTATGTACCTCTTAAATGAAAATGTAAATGCATTCTAGCATCCTGACTCTAATGTAGTCAGAAACAGAAGTTTTGACAAGAAAAAAAATGCATAATTTGCGACTAAATTGTCAGAGTGAATTCATAGTCCTGTTCTTTTCCACCTGAAAGGCTTGGATTGGGACAAATCACACATCAGTTTAATTATGCTCTTCCTTATTACTCCTGTAGTTTCAATATTCAAGCAAACCTAATTAAAAGCAGGACAGTTCCTTTCATCGCACCACCACTAACAGATGGCTTTAATTTGAAATACTAGATCTGCCTGATATCATGAACACTCACACTTTCATGTTCACGTTTTTGCAGGTAGCAGCCATTACCACCAGTGCAGAACACTGTGAACAACAGATCACATATCGTTGCCGCATGTCCAGACTTCTCAACACCCCAGGTATGCTACAGCTGACAGTTTTTGTATGCATCATGGTTTTAAGTAAAACTAAGGAGAATAAGGTGTTTAAAGAGTTGAGATCCTTGCAATCCATTAGTTCATTGAGCTACATACAACATAACAATTGATTTTATTTTGCTCAAATTGTCCATGTGTTGTAAAGAGCCAACGATGGTTAGATTGTGTCTAATTTGATTCATTTTCATTCAGTTTGTTTGAATTTGGCAGTGGTATAAAATTATCGGCTTCTGTTAAAATTCGTGAGTTGATGTGGTGCTGTTATAGGTAAGGTAAGGTTTGACTGTGTATTAGTAGTTTTATCCAGCTTCTGTATTGTATTTGAGCTGTAAATTGGTGTTTTATTGCTTAAAAAGCAGCAGTTTTTTCTGTTTTGCTCTATTAGAAATATTGGAATTAGTATCACAACTTCTTTATTATATTTAGTGCATAACAATCTTTAACAAGCATCTTGTCAGATCCACTTTGCTCCCTTACACAATTGTAAACAACAATTCACACAGGCATCACAACCATGCACACAAAGTCCCACTTTAGGGAATTGCTTCATAAAGACAAAATGCAGCAATTAGAGAGACTGTGAGGACAGTGTGTTCACTTGCTGGTTGGTAAAAATATATATTGATAACGGTGTTCTGTTGAATGAACTTTCAACTTTACAATTAACCTCCATTTCACAAAGGCATTAAACCTGTAAATGCAGGAAAAACAGAATTACAAACTATATTAATAGGTTACTCTCTGAGTCTCTAACAAATACACACGGCCCTTCATTGACTAGTTTCCTTCTAATCCACTACTTTGTGATTCGGAGAAATGCAATTACCAGTCTACAGGGACTGAAAAGTTGCACCAGAAAAAATAATTTCCCCATAAATTTCCTTTTATAAATTAGCTGACAGGTTTCATCAAAACACTCGCTGACAGCATTTCCATTGTGTAACCTGGGCATGTATAGGTGGAAATATACTTGCTTACATTCACTATTCTGGACTCACATTTTCAACACTGGGGAGTAAAACATTCTGGAGCTAAACGAATGGGAATTATGGTGTGCCGCTAATGACATCTCTTGATTAAGATCTAGCATATATACTATTTGACTTAGAGTAATTGTCTTCTCCTCTTCTTTTCTACATTATTACATTTTCTGGTCGTATTTTTCTTTAAGCCAAAAGACACGTCCAAACCCTTAATGTGTCTTTTTTGTTGTTGTTGGTCAATTGAGGAAGAAAGAAAGAGATGTCAGCCTGTACTTTAGTCATCTATCACACTCTTATTATTTTTTTCATGGCTACCTTTCCTATAACACCCTGCTGTTTTATGGTTTTATTTTTGTTTATTTTGCATTTAACCCTTAATCCAATAATTTAGGAGAGTTTCTCACATATAGCAAAGTGTGTTTTTTTTCTGTACCATCGTCCCAAAATATTCCATATGTGGTTGTCCTGAAAAGGCTATCAATGTTATTGGGGTGTGGAGTGTGTTAAGAGTTATTTCCTCGTCAACCTCCCGATCATATATGTAAACTGTAAAGCCTATTCAACATTTTCATTTACAAAACATATCGCCCAAGTTATTCATCACAATACAAAAGGAGAGCAGGGCAGCTTTCAACCACAATGGAGTCACTGTAGTTTTCATTCTTAGCGTCGCCTCTTCAATATTTTTCTTTTACTGCTATACTTTCTTCTTTGTATTTGCCGGCTCCCTGGAATAGTTTATCCCACAATGTTGTTTCTGACAGCTCAGTCTTGAATTATTTGGTAGGAATAGACTTGTTTTTCGTCAACTTGGATGTTAAAAAATCGTTTGTATACTCCTCTTAAGTCTTTCTTGATGGCAAAAAAACTGTAAACATAGACAACTTGGTACTAAAATCAATACTCATAGCTGTTTATCTACATTGCCCTCAGAGACATAAAATAAAAAATCAAAACAGCATTACATTGAACTTTCATCTTTTTTATTAACGATTTATGATTTATTTGGCATGTAATTTTTCACCCATTTTATTCATCGCCACTGCTTCTGAGCTGTTTGGGTTTAAGTTCCCCTTCGCAGTGGTTGTTGACAGACGTTTTGAGGAAAATCGATCTAGAGAATTGCTTTTGATGACTTATAATAATGTTTCTAAAATGCATAAGACAGATCTGAGTGATCACTCGATTTGTGAACGCTTTTTCAGGATTTTTTTCTCCGAAGTCGGGAAGTTCATAAAATCTCCCATTTTTTTCTGATTTGTGTTGTTGGAAAGGTGGCTGGTTTCTCCTCAGCCCCCTTCTCGTTGAATTCCTCATGCATTGCCGAGCGTTGTTTTAAACTTCAGCTCCGTTGAGAGTTTGTTTTGGTGCAACTCGACCAACTTGTCAATGTCCTATTCACTGACCACCAGCCCCATTGCCTGCCCCTGCAACACAATTTCGCCCACTGCAGGCTGCGATTCAGGTTGAGGTTTGTTTGCGAGTCCATCAAAGGAACTCGGCCACAGCTTGCTCCATGTATGAGTTCAAGCACGCAGCGATGAACGGTGTCAAAAGTACATTAGAGAATCTTGAAACGGAGAGTTTTTGTTGTGAGACAGCCAATGAGAACCGAGTAGGGTGTAGTGAATCAGGGCAGTTGATTGAGGCCAGTGCATCTTGGCAGGGCACAGGGTGTTTTGAGATCTGATACGAAGTATGATAAATAGTTCCTAGGGTGAGAGCAAAAAATCATGAGCTGTATATCAGAACAAGAAATTAACTAGCACTGCGAGGTAAACTAACGGAGGAATCAGACAAGTTGATCTGGCAACAATTTGGGGGGGTCCACTGACTGTTGAAAGTGGCTGATGGTAATTGCCTGTCCCTTTGATCACTCCACTCACCTGGCGTCCAACCTGTAATCAGATCATACCACGTGCATCCTCCCAAGGTGATCTTACCTAAGGTCACAATTTTTCCATCGTAAAATTGTCTTGTTTTAAACAGTCAAAACATTGTGTTTTCCGACCATTTAGCCTACACTAATGCAGTGCACAAATATTCAAATTGGCACAAAATAAGTCAAAGGGAACCTTCACCTTTATACTGATACATGACCATAATGACCATAGATTGGAGATTCCCTGTGCCAAATTTTACATAAAGAAGTAGAAACAATTTTGAATTTTCTGACGTCTTGATTCAGGCCAAAACTTTTTTTTGTAGCTAGCTACGTTCGGTTAACTGATTAGTACATTCTCCATAAGAATGATTGTGAGTATGAATGGTTGTTTACCTATATATGCCCTATGATTGGCTGGCAACCAGTTCAGGGTGTATCCTGACTCCTGTCTATAGTTAGCTCGGATAATAGGCTTCAGCATCCCTTCAACCCTTGTAAGGACAATTCACACAGAAGATGAAAGAATGAACTCAATTATTTGGGCTATAAGGAGTTTGACAATATTTCATTCAATAGGCTCTGCCAACTTTCTACAACAAAAGTTGGTCCCCGAGGCTAAAAAGGCAAAGAAACCTTGGTTTAGACCCCACATTCTTATGAAATATGGTAACTGATTCACATATCACCCAAATCCCTATTACTACAACCCACATTGCCCTTTCATGTTCATAAAAAAAGCTTTAACAGCTGGTCTGAACTGAATGCTATCTCAGTCACTCATAAAGCCCGACAGCTCAAGGTGAAGATTCTCAGAGGGAAATAATCTTTTCATCTTGTTTTTTTTCCTGGACCAAGTGTCAAAACTCATGCTCGTATTACTGGTTCTTAAAAAAAGTGTCAGTCTGAATCAAGGTGTGGCGCACATTGATCTAAAATTGCTTTAATGTTATCTTCACTATCAGCAATGTTAGGCCACATTTACACCAAATAGGAGTATTAAGTTTAGTTCAGATGAGCTTAGCACTTTCTATTTTACACAACAGTACATCATGTACTGTTGGCAGACTATAAGAGCGGTGTAAAACTGAATACAATAAACAGCTTGTTACCTCCCAATGTGGCAGTAAACTGTAACAATAGCGTACATTCGACATGTAATGTTTTTGGGGTTTTTTTGTCTCATGTGGCTCTTTAACAGAAGACCAGCTGTGTATGTCTAAGGTGCATTTTGTTTCTTTCTGTCTCAACCATTCGCATATAAAATTAAATATTGTAACATATTGCGGCATTGGTGTTACTGACTAAATTTTCCATAACAATCATTGTGATACACTCAACAGTGAGATAAATGTGTGAATTATCAGTTTGGGTGAGATAATCGAAAACTATTTAGTTATTGCTGTCACAGAGGGTTGAACACATAGTTGGACTTAAATGCACAAGACAAATTCAAGAGGCAGATCGAAGAAAAATGTTTATCGACCTTGTCGATGCTCACGCAACAAAAATATCCTGGTTGCAAAGACATGAACAGCTCGGGAAAGACACAAAAACCATAAAATAAAGATGATCTTGTGACTTAGAACCTAACAACAAAGTGATGCACTGGCAAAGGACACTGAAAGAGAGGGGTATACAGGCATTTGTTGATTTATGACCACTTTCGGGTCATAAAGCGATCTGGTTGTATGTCAATCCATGTTGTGGATACTGTTCTGTATAATAAAGTTTTATACATTTCTGTGGATCCCACATTATCGCGAGACTGTGACTGAATTTGTATGTTCTCGTGAGAGCCTTCTTGATTTTCTCTGTCTAATCGCAGCAAACAAATGGTTAACTTATGCCCGAGACATTTGTGGTGATACGGTTGAAAGACGGCTACTTCTGGTGTATTGTACATAATATACTACTTTTATTGCCGTTTTGAGGAGTTAGAAAAGATGTTAGAAAGTAAAACTGCATCACGTCTTGATTGGTCTTTTAAGATTATGGCGCTACCAGCAGCAAAAAAAACTGCCCAACACTACACGCGCAGTGGTGCACTGTTTAGACTCATGCTCCATGAGTTTTGCGGTTGTAAATTCAAATAGACATAACTCGGAAGTCAACGACTGTCAGTATAAAAAACAGGGTTAATGATATAGAGGTGTGGACACTCAGGTGATTAGGAGAGGAAAGATTGGCATAGTGAACACAGAAAGACAGGAACCCACCAAAATAAAACAGAATATTAACAGTATAAAATTGCGCTTCCGAAAGTGTGTAACAACTAGGAATTAATTAGGCTCTTGTGGATTGTTCGTTGTGTGCACTCATTTGTTTCCATATTCATCATTAACCTTTAAAATAATGAACAGTGAGGATTACCAAGTCCTGTTCTCTTCTGTGCTTTTATAACAGGGAAGCTAAAACTTCCGCTTCAAGAAAGGCCCAAAATGGTTTGGATTTTGTTCTGGACCTGTGATCAAACCCTCAATCTCAGAACTGTGGGGCAGATGCACCAACCACTTGTTCACCAGGTCACTTCGTAATATAGTTCACACAGTTCTTTTTCACTGCACTATATCAGATAAATGCTAAGCAAAAAGGTCAGCCTTTTTTCTGATCCATCTGAGTCTGGATGCTAAACAGATGAGATTGAGGACCCCCTGCCTTAACTCAGAGAACTAGCATCAGTTAAGAATACTGTCCAATAAAGTTTGATGAGCCAAAGAAGGAGGCTCATTAGGTAGCATCAGATACTCATTACGACTTTTACGAGATTTACCAAGGGGATACCATATAAGGAGGGAAAACGTCAAATTACCAATAGGACAGGGACAGAGTAGTTGGTACGGATTTGAGTATGACTATTAATACCGTATTTACTTCTTTTGAGACTTTGTTATTGATTTGTGTGCATGACAATGTAATCAATCAAAGTTAATTACAAGAAACTTGTCATTAATCATGTCATGTATCACGCACTATTTTTCTTTATTTCTGCTATTTTTGTGTGACCTTCATTTGAATTCAACTGTTCGTGAGTTTCAATTCACTCTTCCACATTAAATATAGCCTAGTGCTCAAGTGTTTGTATCATTAACTTTAACTATGCCTTTATATTCGCCGTACTATCTCTTTATGTTAGCCTATTGGGGATTTACATTGTTGCACATCTTTCATTACCTGAGTAATGTTCTGGCAAGGTCATTAATTTGTGAGGGTAGTTAGGCATGAAGATAGGTAGGTGCAGAAAGGGGAAGTTGCATTGAATTACACTGTACATTGAAATAAAAGAGGAAGCAAAACTATTACTAAGGTCTCCGTGTGGCAATTTTCCCTAGTCCCAGCAACACTCCAGTGTCTGCCTTACTCCACTTACCCATTATAGGCAAAAGGCTAATTAATTTGACAGAATCTACTCAGGCAATCCAGACAATTCAGAGCATAGGGCAGGGGACATAAAGGGCTGGAAAGTATAGCAGGTCTTTATATAACCCAACAATTGGAGAGGTGGATTTTTTCCCTCCTTTTCCCTTTCAGTAGTTTTAAACTTACTGTAGCTGTGAAGAAAGGATTTTGTTGCAAAATACAGCAAAGAAGCAAAAGACAATGACGTTTGCACAGAACAAAACGATTGCACCCCAAATGTGTTGTCTGCTCCTGTGTTGCATCATTTCTCAAGAATGTCATTGGTTTAGCAGACTATTCTAGCTTACTTTGCATTGTCGTCATTAGTCTAACTTGGTGTCGCAATAACTACTTATAATGACATAGGCCAAGTGTTGCCAAGACTGTGCTATGCATTAACCTTAACCTTAACCTTGCACCATTCAGCATTTGCAAGAGCAGAATCTTGCTTTTTCACCGTAGTTTTTATCCTTCTGTATGGATATATATCTATACTTTAATTTTTTTTCTGCACTGTAGTTGTCTCACAAAAAGTGTTTTTAAACAGTAAGAAATACATTGGTTTACAGTGCAATCCGACAAAAGGTGACTAATTATTTCTGTGGATTGAATATCACATCAGCCATCATTTTAAGTGTTTCAGTTTTAAACTTATTTCTCAATCTTTCTAAGTTTCCTGCAGGATTTTCTTTCATTCAAATTATCAAAATTAATTGCCACCCTCTGAAATGCTAATATGACACCCCATGAATTCATACACAGTTAAATATTTGATGTTCAAGAATATACAGTCTCTTTAAATATATCCCAAATATGGATAAGTGAAGTTTTGAAATGTAATTTTATTTATTAATTAGTAAAAGCTATTTGACACTATCTACCTTGGTATACCTTTCCTATTTATGAATCACCATCCTCGCTACTGTGACAACAAACTCCGAATATGTGATGAATAAAGTTATCCAATCCAATATATAACGTATTTTTCCCCCTTAATAAATGATGAAATAAGATTACAATTTTGGCCTATCCCGTGACTAGACCCCACATCAAATCAACCTTTCTCATTTCACTCTGTCCTTTGCACCATCATCCCCATACCAGCCCCTTTCATGTCCTCCCTCCGTGTATCTTCTCCTCGGCTGACCTCTATAATCCTGTTTCCTGGGATTTCCACCCTCAACATCTCAAACTTCTAACCTTCATTGTCCCTCTTATTGTCTCATTTCTAATCCTATTCAACCTGGTAACTCTTAAAGAGAGCCTCTAATGAGGTAGAATCATGTCAAAAGTAAAAAAAAAAGTGGAAAAAGTGTGGTGTGCAAATGAAAACAATCATTCAAAAAAATAATGCCCTTTGTTTCCCATCCAACTAATACGTTTTTGTGATTGGGTTCGTACGAATCAAATTGTATTTGAGTAGAGATCACTTATTGATTTGCTTGCGATTTAAATTCTATGTCTTTCGACTGAGCAACAGAAAATTACTGTCAAACTCATGTGACAGTACTAACAGCAGATGACACTTTTCACTATTCAAAGTCCACCAGGCTGAGATAATGTCATAACCTGAAGTTGCACTCCAATTTTATCGATCCTTTATTGTGTATTTAGATGCGTTTGAACGTATCGTAATGAATGTGGTTCTGTTGAGGTTGTTTTTGCACGCTGTTCTTGAAAGCACCCTGTGAGTTATGAAAAAGAGACAGTGAGAATGAAGAAAAGCTAGATGTGATGCTATTATCGCTATGGCTGACATTATATATGTTGTTCTTTGAGCTTCAAATTAACTTTGTAAAAACCTGACAAAATTGGCAACTTCTTTGTCGAGGTTAAGGTATGTTTACTAAGATTCCACTCGCGATTCACCCTACTGGAAAATGTCTTTGCATTTTTTATTTAACTTAATGGCTTAATAAATGTCTGTGTGCTTTTTATTGCATAAATTTATACATTTGCATGCATTTTTCATAAAAAATTGGTAAAATATATATTTTTAAAGGGTTTGTGACACAGTATTAAAGTTCATGTAACGTATTATGCTAATTCAATATAAACCATGCCTCTACTTATGAAAGATTTAAGTTATGAAACAAATTCTGGGACATATTAATTTCCTAACTAGAGGCACTACTGTACCATGTAATCCAAGAACAAATTGTAGCACCATGTGCGCACTATTGTTAACATTGTAATGATTTTGTGAGGCATTACATGCATTTCCATACAGTGCAAATCATTTCACCCCACTAAATATGTTCAAGGAAAGTTAGACCATCTTCACTTAATGCGATGCTTTAAAAAGATATGCTTTTCTGTCTATTTAATACAAACCACAGTCAAGCAAACATGTTAAATTTAACATCGTCTAACTTCACATCATTTTAACAACTCTGCACTATAAACATATTATGGTTTTGCTCTCTCTGTGTACAGGCCTGGGGCTTGTGTCTCGTCTGTCCTTCATTTATTCATAGCTTGTATTTACATACATTCTGTAAGATTTTGCCTTAAGGTCAGCCTTGGGGGCTGCATATACGAAGCTCCTCTCTCAAAAAAACACCCCCTCATAAATGCACTTAGATCCTCTGATTGCTTTTACCGAATTTACACACTGTCAAATATTAGCTAATAAGTGTAATATTGGTCATGTGTGCACACTCCATATATTACAGTGGAAAAATCCTTAGCTCACAGCAAGCATTAAATTTAACCTTTTAACCGCCAAACTCCTGCAATGTGATAAAACAAGCAGTTTCATGTATTGGTTAGGAGATCATTATGTTTATGGCTGCAGGACAACGAGAGTTCTGTTGTTTGAAAATCATATAGCCATTTTTATCTGTTATTTTGTCAAACCCATACATTGGAAATCAGACAGTATCTACTTAGTAGAAGGTTTTCAATAAGGACATATTATCTTCTATTAAATGTATAATTATGCACAAGAATTCATTAGTTGCTGGATACAGCTCATAGCATAGTCAAATTCTGCCTATTGCATTGCCTTCAATGCATGATTGCTATTTGGATTTAACAAACCACGAAAATGATACATATTGTATTAATGCAGGTATTTTTGATGCAGTTAAATTTATTCCCGTGTCTCATCTGCTTGTTTATGTCTGTTTGTCTTTTTCAAATCAAATATTAACATTTTTACCAGAGGAAATTTGCTTTTAGTTTCATTTTTACTATATTACTTGTATACCCATATTTTTAGCCTTCATCCCAAATCCCCAAAACATATACATGGTCTTTCATTAATGAAAAGAAAAGAAAGGGGGAAGATAGGGGAAACGAAGGGAAAAAAATCAAACGATTGTTGGAGTATGCTAATAATCAAAAAAGTCATATAAAATAAAATGTGCCATATCCAACTGTGTGAATTTAGACAAGAAATACAACAGCTAAAGGAGGGCAAAAGAACTGGGTTAGAAGCATATTAGTTTGTTTCCTGCAACTTAAACAATATGCTGTTATGCGCTTGAAAACCATGACATGCCCTCCTTTCTTAAATGATTACATATCTTCAATATGATTGATTGAACTTAAGTCACTTAATATGAAAAAGGGCCCATTAAAAACAAAACATGACTAATTTCAAATTAAAATAGAAAAAGTGAAAAATGCTCAGTATTTATAATATGTCATTTGTAAAATATTGTGGAAGATTTCAGCGTAATGCAAGACCATAAACTGTCTCCAAAGTGTTGTTTGCCTGATGATCATCTCACAAATGACATTAATTTACATATATAATAATAGAAAGTCTTTTTACCTGTCTCCTTTTTCACCCTCAGGCTTTTATATGTCATAAAACATGTTTATTGTCTTACGCGTGCACATAGCCCAGGGTTTACACTGTGTATTCCCCAATCACAGAAGGCAGTTTGAACACAGCTTTTGGATTACAGCAGCACATTAGACCAAAGATTAGACCAACTGGAAAAACACCAGGAGAAAAGCAGTGGAACTGTTACTCTGTGGTGCTAATGCTTAAACACACAGACAAAAGCTGATTATCCACATTGACCTTGAGTGTTTTTTAAACAAAATACAAGGGAGGTTTGATGGGGGAATATTGTAACCGCTTGTAAACTGCTATTCAGACAAAAGGATGTCTTTATAGGCTCTTTTACAATATTTTTCACAAATAATGCTATGTAGGACAGTGCAGTGGCTGTCCGGTTTTGTTGAGGTTTTTGGGTAAAGGTGTGTGTGTGTGCACGTGTTTTCCTTGTGTGTGCTGTCTGGGTGACATGTGCGTCTCACCTCTTATGTCCCTCCTGGGTTCCCTTCTTCTCGTAAATCAGCTACGTGTGTATATACTTAGCAGTTGTCCGTGTATTTGAGGGGAGTGTTTAGTGACGTCTTTTGTGGGAGTATTACTTTGTGTACCTTGTGTCTCGTACATTTCCCCGTCCACTTAAGTCATGTTTTGCCTTTTCGTTACCATGCATTCATCCCCATTTATTTGTGACTTTTGTACCACCATTTTGTGTCAGTAAAAGCCTAAGTTCTGCACCAGCATTTTCGTCGATTTTTTTCCTGTCTCGCATCTTGGGTTCCGTCCTCGCCACGCACCCGAGACGAACATGACAGTGGCAGAGCTGGCAGGAAAGCTTCACGTGTCAGATGCAGTGCAGGATGTGACCATGCTTTTGAAATTAAAGACAATTTTGATAACGATGAGGCATGGAATACAGTGATCTTTTTTTGTTTCCATGTTCATTTTGTTCTTCCAAACCCTTGGCTACAGTCTTTGATTGACCCTCTCAACCTTAGTTAGCCTGATTTTGAATTCTTTGTGAATTCAGAAGTCAGATTAAATGGTACATCCTAGTTTCAGCCCTATTTTCAAATGCAAATGTAGGATGAGTAGTACATTTCCCATTCTGTTCAAACTAAAGGCCAGATAACTGCTACTGTACTCAATTTGTTAAAAAGTTGATAAATGTGGCATACAGCCACTTTTTCTGCTCTCAGGACTTCTCTTGACGTACCACGTCCATTATACCTCATTGGTTGTGAAACCATTTTGACTCATTAAAGTTGTTGTTTTTTTGCACTAAATGGAAAAGCCTGTGCCCAACCAGGATTTGAATGCCAATGAAGATATGTGCTACTGGCAGCAGACAAGTATAGTTTGTTTACTGTCAGTACAGTGCTGAGCTTCTAAGGTCAGGTGAAATACTAACTGCTTCGCCATCATTGACTCATCAAATATGCAGACTTTACCAAAGAGAGCCTGGATAGGCTCAAAACAGTGGCTGAGGAAAAATACTTTGTCAATAGTTTCTGGCTGGCTGAACTGTGTAGGGGACTCTGGTTAAGATGTTTTCACAGCTTCTGACAGTACTCTACAATCAGCAGTCTCTGTTAACTGCTAGGTCATCAATACTCAGTGCTCCCATTGTATTGGAGAATGCTGCATACACTACTTTTAGCTAGAGTTTTTAAAGGGAACCTATCTGGGGTACTTTGCCTTTGTCTCCCCTTCAAAAAAATATGAAAATGACATAAACAAATATCCTCACAATAGGATAAGGCATGACCAATAGCCAACCTTTCCGGGTGCTCCTCTCGTTAGGTCAAGCCAGCTCCGTCACACGTACACCACGTACACTCTTATGTTTTTAGATTATTTCGTGTTTAATATTGATTGTCATCGTACGCCTTTTCTTTGCACCATTCATTGCAGTTGCTTTCTTTGGACCCATTATTCTTAATTCTCCACTGACTAAAGAAAATTAACAAGGAAAGAATATAACGCTCCACCCAGTAGATATCTTTACACGAGGGAGGTGTAGCGAGAAAGAGGGTTATCATAAGCAGCCTCTCACGTCTCGGCCACCTAACTTTCTTGTATGCTCGTATCTCAACATCTGTCTCGTATCTCAAGTATTTGCTCTGAATTGGGGAACTGGGAGAGAGACGGACAGAGAGGGGGGGGGCTCTTTTTGCACTGCAACACGCTTGTTTCATAACATAAACAAATTTAAATGAACTTGGATTAAGATGCAGAAACACTCAAAAACGAGTTTAATCTAACCTTACACAAAACTTAATTCAAATTTTGTTTTAAAGTTTGATACCTTTCTTCTTGGCTATATTTTCCCCGGCTCCACCATGACTTTCACTATCTATGGGCTGTTTGCTTTTGTATTCCATTCAAAATATTCAGAAAATGACACAAATGTCCCCCTTTCCACAATCCTTTCATATGCAACAAAAAAACGTCCACTGTAACTCATTAACAATTGGAAAATTACAACAATGGAGGGATTTCTACAAACACATATATTTGTAAGAGGTATTTTTGGAGAGTGGGAATTCTTCACATTGATTCTCTGCTGCACTAATTGCTGGCACAGACAGACTCCCTGTTTTCCAACATTTTCAAAATAAGCAGCATCGAACAGCAAGGAAACCATGGTGATAACATCATTACGGGTCGAAATTAGCAGGAAGCTTTCATTTAACTCGACTACATAATTCACCTGCAGGTATGCATAGACCTACCTGCGAGAATATTAATTTAATGTAATTCTCTACTCCCTGAAATGCTGTAGGCCAATTTGGTAATGATCAGTTTGCACTTTCATAAATAACTCAATAACTTGACTACTCCTGAAATCATTTTAAAAGTATTTCCACTTCATGGTTTTGGAAAAACCCAGCCAGGGTAAAGTTGCATTGCAAACTAGTGTGAAGTAACAGTAAAAATATTGATCACTTCGGGCTTCTCTTCTAAATTTTCCACAAACTCAAATTCATTGGAAGTTTTTTTTATTTTATTTCAGTGCACTGTTACATTTTATCACTATGAAAGACAGTGTTTCAAAATGTATATAAAAATCTTTAAATGTGCTTTAAATTGAGCAATCCAATGGCTTTAGCTGATTTTCTTTTACCATGCATGGAAAGAACGATTTGAATCAGAGACCTCTCTCTAACCGTAAGGCTTACTTACGTACAAACTAGTCATTCACTGTGCTCACTTTTTTGGTTGAGTTAAGTTTTTTTTTTTTTTTTTTTTTAAATCAAATGACCCTACCTTTATTTAGCTAGTTCACGTAATGTGGCAGTGAAAAGAAAAAGTACTTTATATTTTTGCTGAGAAATCACACGGAAACAATTGTAGTGTGCTGGGGGAAAATCAGGTACAAGCACAAAAAAACTAATGGAAAAAAAATTAGTTTTGCCTCATGTCACAGTGTCAGATGCTAAATTGTTAAGAACATTATTACATTCCTACAATAATAATACATAAGAAAAAGACAACTAAGTTGTTAGCTTTACTTTTTTCATCTTTCTACACTAGAACAAACACCAAGTGACGTCTGGCATAGTGGCTTTGAGTGCTGGAACTTTGAAAGAATTAGGAATTTCAATTTTTCGCCACTGGCTAAGTTGACTAAATAGTTGTGTGCCAACAGTTTCATGCAGCGATAAGATAAAAGAGAAGAGTATATTCTGTGATGCTCATTAACAGGCTAGAGGGGGAACAGCTGGATCACCACAACCATCTGCAACGAGTTTCTTCTCTAAACAACACTCTTTAGTCTCATCTCTCACATATAGATGAAAATACCTGACACACAGCCTCAATCTGTCTGTCTTTTGTTGCCACACAGAGACCTCTCTGTCATGCTCAGCCTAGCCTCCTATGTATCAGCAGAAAACACATACACACCCAAACACACACACATTGTGAACTTTATCACCCCCTGAAGTCCTTAATTTTCCAGCTGTGTAGGCAAGTAGTACTAGGCACTTTGTCGCTCTGACAAGGGTCACCAACCCACGAAGGAGAGGTTTCTCTCCTCTCTGACGGCCGGAAAAAAAACTGCAGGGGGGAGGAGTGGCGATGCAATGGACCCTATGATAGCACCAAAGAGGGGTGCAAGTTGGCCAGACGAAAGGATGAACTGGGTTCAGAC
The DNA here is from genome assembly GCF_051989575.1 of Stigmatopora nigra. NCBI lineage: Eukaryota > Metazoa > Chordata > Actinopteri > Syngnathiformes > Syngnathidae > Stigmatopora > Stigmatopora nigra. The sequence continues at coordinate 9,325,426 of NC_135523.1, forward strand.
GGCCAGCTTCACAGGATGGAAGTGTGGATTACAGAAAGGCATTATAGGATTGAAAGGGGTCAAGCCAACCACAAAATGATTGATCAGGATGCTGCTGGGTTAAAAAGGAGTTTAGGTGGGCAGGTGGCGATTGTAGAGAGGAGCTTTTTGTCAGGGAGCTGCACATACATGTATCCGTGTGCTCACACAGGCACACGCAAAGGATGACAGTGGAAATTATGGGATAGCAGCAGAGGAAGGTTTTTATCAGTAGCAGGAAGTAAGGATGATTTCTATGTGTGAAAATTAAGAATCAATAAGAGGTCGGTTTTTGGAGTTGGAAAATGGATGCAGGTTTCGTATTAAGCAGATTAACGATTTTCCAAGCCTCTGTTGGTTACAGGAAGCCATGTGTTAAACATCTTTTCAATTGGTTTTCAAGCCCGGGGAGAACATGTAGTGAGCTTCACACAGTGTGGGGACACACCTGGGATTGAACCCTAGACAGCAGAATTCTGAGGCCGAAGTACTAACCTCTCATACACCGGGCCGCCCTGGTTTAAATTTGGATTGGATTGGATAACTTTATTCATCCCGTATTTGGGGAATTTCGTTGTCACTATAGCAAGAGGGTGGGATATGTCCGCCCTCACCAGCTGAATGGTAAAATTGTCTTACAATTATGTTCTTTGGGATGTAGTCCATCCTTTTGCCCACTTTCAATTCTGCATTCCAACTCATTTTTTCCATTGAGTCAAACTTTCCTGGAAATAAGCAACCATGGCAATCCATGACGAACGAATCAGTGATAGAGATATATCTGAAAATTGCTCTCAGCAGGGATACGCTGAATTCTTCTGATGATAAGATTTGTTTCTTCCAACTAATGTCTTGCAAGTGCTGAACCTGTCAGCTGTTTCACGAATGCAGCTATTACAAAAATGCCCCCTTTATTCAAAAAGCTGATTTGTTTTCAACTAGTGTTTTTTGAATTGACAATATTTGATTTTTTTTTTCCTCTCCTTGGTGGTAAGCTATGGTCAAAAGCAGGGGTTGGATGTCTGGCGAGACATGAGAAGGGTGGGGATGGTAAAGGAGACAATTATGCTCACCTTGTCACCTTTAGGTCGCCTTGCTTCATCTCAGTAAACCCACACTGTCTTCTTTTAGCTCTAGCCGTGTGCATGAGTGACTCCATTGAAATGTTTTTTATGCTGCATGGGGAATATGAGAGGTAGCCCTTAAAGTCATTTTCTGTGCCGCTTGTACTCACTGGGGTTGCTGGTGAGCTGCATGATATTCCAGTTGGCTTTTGGAAAGAGGTGGGATCCTCCAAACCGGATTGCAAGTCATTCACAGTGGGAGCAAAGATGTTACTAGATTGAGATGTAGAGAAACTCGGCGTGTCTTCCAGGTAAAACACAAAGGTTGTGCTATTTTTGCTTTTATTTCTCAACCATTGGGCAGTGAATAAAGATGAAAGAAGGCAGCATGTGTCAAAACAGATCTGGGAAATAACTCATTACTCAGCAGGGGTCGGGATTGGGGGAAAGATTCAACACTGCTTTACTTCAATTTCTGGATTCTTGAATTACTTTCATCAACTGAACTATCAATGCAGCCAATCTTACCATAATGGACATTTTAATGGAGGAATAGCTTCCCAGCCGAAGAATGTGCCACGCTGAATTTATAACCATATTAATTCGAATCAACACTGATATCTGTCCATTCAAATTACATCACACGTGATTTAGCTTCCTTGCACTGTCTCCACTCTGATATTATGACTCCCTTTTCAGATCATGACAGACAATAAAATTTTATATCCTGCTGAATCTCATGGAAGCACCAAATTGGGCCCTTTTCCTTATAATAAGGGATAAATGACTACTAGATACTAAATGACAAGCTGAAAAGATGCTGGAGATCATATAATCATGCTTTTTTTGTTTTTGTTTTTTACTCTCAAAAATGTACATTACTAACGCTGAAGCATTTTAAGATTATTTATAAAATGTAAACTTAAATTAACATAAACAAAATTTATCTGATAGCTTCATTGAGAAAATCTTTAAGACCTCTTTTAAATCGATGGACATTTTAATCATTGATACGTGGCATGAACAGTTTTCTTTATATAATTGTTTGTTCCATAAGTTATGTGTGGTGCAAACATCATAACTAATAAATCAACAATATTACACATACAGACGCTCCCCTACTTAGGAACATTTAGGTCACGCACAATGGTGCATACGAACATTTTTGAAAATTGCGTTTATGTCAAAAAATGTCCGTAAGTTCGATTTTGTACTGCGTAGTTTTTCTGAGTAGTGCTTCTTTCCGCCGCTAATACTGACGCCTGGCGCTGTGAGAGCTCAGCTCACTCAGCATCCACCTTCCTGTGCCCAGTTCGCTGCAGTGCGGAAGTGTGTCACATATATCTCCAGTGCGCAAAGAACCTTTTTCATTTCTATCATTAAATATCTCGTGCATCATTTTTCAATATGGTTGGTGAAAAGTGAAAGGCTTCTAGTGAGGGATGTGCAAGGAAGAGGCAAACCATTTCATTTGAAACGAAAGTAGCAATAATAAAGAAGCTTGATGCGCGTGAGAAAGTGGTGAGCGTTGCATGGGAATACAACTTGAATCGTTCGACCGTCAGTACCATTTATAAACAGAAAGATCGAGCAGCAGGACCCAAATATTGAACGTTGCACAAAGGTTGCAAATCAATTGAATGATGCCATACAGTGCTGCCGCATTATTTATGACGAAAAAAAGAAAACAATCGTGCAATTGTCATTAGATAGTTTCTTTCAGCCAGTTTCTAGTAAATCTCTCTCTCTCTAATGTATGTATACAGTACTATATGTATTCTCTCCATTTTATTAATTTTTTTTCTGTACAAACCAGTGGTGGTTACTTATACAAGCCTTAAACACAAATGCACTTATATAAACTTTCAATATACTTATATAGGCCTTAAACATAAATTATACAAAATATAGCATTGAATCAACTTCAATTTGAACAATTTCAACTTATGAACAATTTCAACTTATGAACAATTTCAACTTATGAACAATTTCAACTTATGAACAATTTCAACTTATGAACAATTTCAACTTATGAACAATTTCAACTTATGGACAATTTCAACTTATGAACAATTTCAACTTATGGACAATTTCAACTTATGAACAATTTCAACTTATGAACAATTTCAACTTATGAACAATTTCAACTTATGAACAATTTCAACTTATGAACAATTTCAACTTATGAACAATTTCAACTTATGAACAATTTCAACTTATGAACAATTTCAACTTATGAACAATTTCAACTTATGAACAATTTCAACTTATGAACAATTCCTAATTATGAACAGGCGCTCCGAACGTAACTCGTTTGTAAGTAGGGCAGCGTTTTTATTTTGTCTTCAAAAGTAACTTTAAGTGTGACACCTTTCATACAGGAATTGAATTTTGTTCGACGTACACAATAACTTTACTAATAAGTTTTGCTCACCTCTGAGGACTCGGTTAAGTGTTCTATATTTTTGATTTATGGGCAATCAATGCAGCTAATTATGTTTAATGAAGTCAATTTGTGTCTTCCATCATCCCCGAGGTTGACAGATGCTGTCTCCACTGCCACGAGTATTCAACTCAACTGTCATTGCCGACTAGACAGCCCAGCATGTACTGCATATCATTATATGCATGGGCTGTGTCTTTGACATCAAGCATGTATGCGTTGATGGGCACTTTTCTGCTGCTTAATCAGAAAGATCATGTGTGCACTGCTGTTAGATTCTAATTTATCCATTATTGTAATCCTGGGGAATACGTAACAATAAGGGAATGTGTGTGTTTAGGAACACCAGGAATCACGGCCCACAAATAATTCTCATGTATTACGACTTCCATCATCCATTCCATCATTCCATCAACAGAACTTCATACTATGCTACGGTAACCTTCAAAGAAGACATGAGCCTTGGCTTTCAGCTAAGCGCTAATTGTGCTAGCCACACTGCGTAAGTTGAAGTTCCTCCATTCGAACTGGAAAATACAAGACGTGGAAAACTGACGTGATATGGACGACTATCTAAAAGAACTAAACAATAACTTAATGTTTATACTATAAACAGACAGGGGGTGACGAGAAAATGAGGAAAAGCTGGGTGACACTGGAGGATTGGTAGAGACATAAGGGGCAAGCAACAACAGAAGAAATAAAGGGGCACTCACAAGACACTTAGAAAAACACATGACATGAACTAATCACAAACGAACTAAAACTCTAACATGAGGAAGTACAAGCTGCCCTCACAGAATCAAGTTGCCTTAACAGATCTGTTACAAGACCACATTATGTACACACCATTCTGCTGCCACCATGTTTCAGTATATCGTCACTTAACCTGATAACAGCATGAACTCCTTCCATTAGAGAAAGTTCTCAAACTCGCCTCAAAGACCTCATTACCCACTACTGTACCCAGTGTGTTCACACAAAATACAGAGTGCACTGTCTTCGGCTTTTCCCATGTAATTGCCTCTCTCATGCTGTCACCAGCAAGATCCACACCACCAACAATTTGACCATTTCTGCAATAAAGTGAGGTCTTGCTTGGTCAAACAGTTTTTCCTTTCATCACATCTGTTGTTGTTATATGCTCTGTTTGTAAGATTTAGGAAAATAGTTAATTGGATCAAATCAAATCAAACTTTGCAGCGAGATTAAAAACAAACATCATCCTCTTATTTTGCTATGACTTCCTTTTTGAGTAATTGCCACCCTGACAATTTTATTCCAGGCAATTTCCATTTCCTAATAGTTATTCTGAGAGTTAATTAAGAACAATAAAACAAAGAATCTGATGTTTATACCTCACAAGATAAAGCACACCTGAGCCTTTTTGGAATTCCATGCCAGTGTTTGAAATTTGTTATCTGTAATGTATTTACAAGAGCTTTGCTATACACAGCATTAATGTACTTCTTTGCACTAATGAAGCAAAAGCACATTCATACTTTTTGTCGTATATTAGCATCTAATAATCAATGTGTAGTACAATGTGTTGAAAAAGCTACGTGCATACATATATTTATTGTGCAGGTACAATATCCAAAAGATGTCTCTTGTGACTAGTTCTTAAACATGTGTATGCGAATAAGGTGGGCATATGAAAGCAATAACAAAATATGTAAGCCTTACAGCATCATTGATTTGACAAGGTACCGGTGTAGAATATTGCAACTTCCATGCAATAAAAACCAACTGTAGTCCAGATAAACATTTAAAAGTCACTTCTATAAGGATCAAAGACTTTTTATTAATCAGAATAAGGTGTACACTTTCCTTGATCTTTTGCTTTGCTCAAGCAGTCATGTATTAAGTCTCAGACGATTGTCTACAGTAAGAAGCTGTGCACCCAAGCTTTGCTGCTAAACAAAGCCTAATGAATGATGCATTTACATTCGGTTGGGTCCAGAGTTTATGTGAGGTGTGGGCACTTGATTTTGCCCTTTTTCATTCGATCCCATATGTGCTGATAATTTAGCACGAATGTTTAATCTGGGTCGTTGTGCATTGACATTAATCATCCTAGATAGAATTTGGTGGAATCTTTATGTGATGAATGCACACATACACATATGCATTTTAGTGTGCACCTGCACATGTGTGAATGGTGTCCCTCAGGGAAGGTCAGGGACATTAGCCAGATCAAGTAAAGCTGTCTTGTTCATTTTATTAACTGCCTTCCTGATTACTTCTTGCCCTGGGGTTTTCTGCCTACATTAGCAAGGTCAAAGTGTGAGCAGACCAGCATGCATTGGGATGTTGTTTTGCGCCACAGAAAATACCTCTGGTATGTTTGCATGGAAGTTAAACAATTGGTAGGCCACCCATTAGTGGAGTGGTTTTTCCATCGGGCTTTAGTCTGAGCAGTCTGGGTTCAATTTCAATTTGGTGGTGGTTTGATTGGGATATGCTCCATAGTTATGGTCTTCTCGTAAATTTGAGGCATTTTTTGATCATTCCCTGCTGATTCTGGAGTATTGATAATTTGACATTATGCTGACTTTGAGTCACTTCCTTGTGATTTGGGCATTTTCTGGTCATTTCCTTTTTTTCATCTGATGCAAGTTGAAAGTCAATGCTGAATTCTTTATGCGTTGTAAATAGTGGCATTATATTGGAATGAGCAATGTTAATGTCTTAGGTTGAATGTGTTAATTGTTCATTAATGGGGACTTTTTAAAACCAAAAAACCTGGGTTTTTGAAAACTGATTTTTTTTAGCAAATATTAGGCATACTATTTCTGACATTAATTGTTGGGTGCCTTGCTAGCATTCACCATTTACAAAAACTTTTGATCTAAAACGCTGATACTTTCTCTTAAGGTGGAAAATTTGGAACAGCATGATCCAATCTTGAATGGGAGAGTATCTCAACCTCATGGTTTGAATCAATTATTTTATGTTTTACATTCCTTTTAATGATATGAATACAAATCTGGTGATGTGACTTCAAGGCAACGTAGGTTTAATTGGCTCCATATTTTATTTCAGAACCTAATTAAGAATGTGCCAACCATCCACTGATAATGTGAGTCTGGTTATGTGAAAATATTTTATTGTTCTTTAATAGAGTAATATATTATTCAAACTCTGCCTATGGTAAGTTCCTACCCCAATTGCCCTCATTAAAAATGAACACGTCCCCAGCTTGCTAATGTCGCCTCTGTTGACTAAGCTGTTCAAACTTGAATTGATAAGTGGTGTCAAAGTATTAAATGCTCTCAACCAGTGGGGATTGCCTGATTTGAACTTCAGATTGACATGCATGTGAAGTTCTCTTAACTTGATATTAAATCACAAATGACGCCTCTTCACCACCCTTCCACTGTGAGCCCGCATAACTTTCCAACTGCGACGTCAAATGAATGATGAATGCTGTCTTAAATTGATTGAAGTGTATTCAGACTTTGCTCACCACATTCGCCGCATGCAGACTCAATTATAGCAGCACTCATTAACTAGCAGAGCAGCACAAAAACACTACGTACCCGGCACCCTCCAGTGATTTAACATGAATAATACCTATTAATAGATGCGCATTCTTTTATGTTGATCGTCCATGGATGAAGGCAATTTCCATGTATGCAAAATGTCAATGTGCCACATTAGTGTACAGTGGTACCTCGACATACAAGCACCTCGACATACCAGCATTTCGAGATACGAGTACAATTTTGAGCAAATAATTATATCTAGATACGAGAAAAAATTCACGATACGAGAAAGCCAAGACATGAGAGGCTGTTTATCAATGTAGCGCACTGTATTTTTTGCCACATCTCTTTCGTGTATGACAGATATCTACGAGCACTGGGCGGAGCGTTGCATTTTTTCAGTGTTTTCCGTCATTCAGCGCAAATGCCGGCGCGCTCGCTAATACGAGGAGTATGGTATATTACTTCTCGTTGGCTGCTCATAAGAACATCAGGGACACTGGGTCTTTCAGCATGACAATGATCCCAAACACACAGCCAGGGCAACAAAGGAGTGGCTTCGTTATAAGCATTTCAAGGTCCTAGCCAGTCTCCAGATCTTAACCCCATAGAAAATCTGTGGAGGGAGTTGAAAGTCCATGTTGCCCGACGACAGCCCCAAAACATCACTGCTCTAAAGGAGATTTGCATGGAGGAATGGGCCAAAATACCAGCAACGGTGTGTGAAAAGCCTGTGAAGAGTAACAGAAAATGTTTGGCCTCCGTTATTGCCAAGAAAGGGTACATAACAAAGTATTGAGAGACTTATTTTCCACCATTATTTACAAATAAATTCTTTAAAAATCTTGTGTTGGGTACTCCGGGAGTATGGGTTTACCAAATGACCATCCCAACATACGAAAAGTAGATCCAAATTAGGACATCTCCCAAAACGTAAATGGATTTCCTATAGCCGTTATTTTATTTAGGAAATGATCCCGGGAACATTTTGGCCTGCTTTATTTCCACTTGAAGTTTTCCACAACTCTCTTTTTCTTGACATTTGTCATCATGGACTTCTTTATTTAAAATTATTGGTGAGAATGAAATTAATAAGTGGGGCCTGTTATTCATTGAAAACCAGAAGAAAGGAGAGTGGCCTGGGGTTTACTGATATTGCAAGGCATTACTGCCAGCAGTAACCAACCTAATAGCATAGCTATGTTATTGAACTAAATGTAAGTATTAAAAGCGATGACTCCACTGCATGGCCTCGATGTACTGAAAGAGGAGATGAGAAACTCTTTGTTCTTTGGAGTTCTACTAAATGCTAATTTGTTTTGATTTAATAATTTGAAGTTGTCTTGATGTGTGTTTATGTGCATATGTTTGTGTGATAATGTTAGTTTCCACCTTACTGTACTCTACTGCTCCATGAATAGAATGTTTTTGCATATGTTATTCATTATATTATATTTATAATACCTTTCCTATAATTTTTATTTTATTTATGTCTATTTCCCACATCTTTCTGGGCACTTAAATAATTTTTTGAAGGGTTAGGTTGGTAGGTTTTTTTTCGGATCGCGGAACGAATGACAGAATTTACATATAAACTACTGCTCTACTTACAAAAAAATCCCAGTTACAAAAAAAAATTCTGAAGCCAATTAATATCATAAGTAGAGGTAGTTTTAAAACCCCTGCTTGTTAAAGTTAATTGACTTAAAACGACTTAATGCTCCAGTTGACATGGCTCTTTATTTGCCTCTAATGCACTCTTTTTTAAGAAAAGATTTTTCCACTACCTGGGGCTCTTTTTTCCCTGGGATAGGCTCTAGCACAGCTTGTGAGGCTAAGCGGAACAGAATATGAATGGTTCTAAAACAGTAAAAGAGTTTGTCATGTAGCAGCAAATTTAGTCACTTCCAATCCTACTTATATGGTGTAAAAATTGCAATATGTTTTCAAGATAGTCAGGGCCAGAAACAGCAAACCTTTACAAGTAGAAGTTCATTAAAAAAGGAAGAAATGGTGCCCTACTGTTAAACACATCCCATGTTTGTTATCATAAAAGCTCCCTGTGCCATCTGTCATGTTTCTGGGATCATCTTTTTACTACTCTTTATTGCTCTGCTAATGTGAGTGTGCAGCATGGTTGTTTTAACTGCATGCTGATACAAGTGTTTGGCGTATGTAGGTAGTAATAACTAAATCTAGTGTTTGATTTAAAACCATAAATACAATGCACTAGGCTTCACTAATCTCCATGCTTTCTGACACAGAACATTTATATTGTGTGGGTGACAATAATGTGTCTATGATATCTGTCACCTTTGAAGGTTAAGGGAAGATTAAGACATTTAAATAGAAACAAAACCTGCTAAATTAAATTATTGCAATTAATGTTTGCTGACATTTACCGTATTTTCACGACTATAAGGCGCACCGCATTATAAGGCGCATCCTCAATGAATGACATTTTTTCCATATATAAGGCACACTGGATTATAAGGCGCAATGTATTATAAGGCGCCATATAGTCGTGAAAATACGGTAATTGCTATTGACTTCCAGGTATAAGGCACTCACTACACAGTCACCTCTAGAGCCAGCCATTGTTGATGTTTTGGATTTTTTTTGTGTAAAATCTTGCAGTGGGGGAGGAGCTATATGATGGAAGATTTTGTAAGCTAAGATGGCATCTGCATATTTAACAGTATTGTTTCAGTTCAGGCGTTTGTGTTTTTTTTAATATCCCACAGTGGTGGTTTATCGTTTTTGGTTTTGTTTTTTCCATATATAAGGCGCACTGGATTATAAGGCGCACTGTCTATTTTGGAGAAAATTTAAGACTTTTCAGTGCGCCTTATACTCGTGAAAATATGGTAGATAATTATATAAGAACTAATGTGCTAACAGCAATATTACTTTCATTTTCCATACTGTAAATACTACAATGGAATGTAGTGTTTTGAAGATGTCATTATTACAAAGTCACAAAAAACGTTAATGTATTATTTAAGACACTGAAGAAAAGAACATATACCAATTGAAAAGTTCCATTTTAAAGCATTTTTTAATTCCCCAATTACAACATAGCCCTCTAAAAAAATAAACACATGATAGCAGTTACCTTTTATTTTTTATTTCTCCACTCCTACACATCACAAAACCCAATCCTGTTTTTTTCTTTCCACTGTGATGCAATGCTGTGAAAAAGTATTTGCCCCTTCCCGGTGTCATATTCATCACATACACAGGTTTCAGACCATCAAATCAATTTTCCTATCACACAGACTCAATCAAGGCAGCCCGGTGCCAGAGTGGTTAGCACATTGGCCTCACAGTGCGGGTACTGGGTTCGAATCCAGGTTGGTCCATCTGTGTCTCGGTGCTGCCGAAGCAGTAAGCAATGGTGTAGAAACATGTACAGAATAAACAAGTATTTTTGCCAGGAGAAAAGAGATGGCTCGGGGGGAGAGCCATATTTGGAGGGAATGATTTAAAAACTAAGTAGAAAACCTGCAAAAAAGATAGCACGGTAAGATAAGGAAATAGTAGATGAAAAAGGAGAGAGTTAAAAAAAGGCCTCAGTCAACCTTTACAGAAATCAATAACTCAAGCCAAGGTGGAGACAGAGGGCCAATGAGAGAGAGGACATAGCAAGAAAAATACCAAAGGGGGAAAAAGAGCTCAGCCGAAAGAGCAGAAAACCGAGTTGAGCATGTAAGAGAGGTACAATCATGATGATAATAAAGGTTACTTGGTGTTTAGGTGCACAGCAGGCAAACTCACTTGGTTGGTGTCTCTTCGTGTGAGGTCAGCCTCTTCGCCTGTGTATAGTGTTGTGCAAACAAAGAGTGACGCAGAGGAGACGAATGTAGCGGACTCAATGAGAGGAGAGTGCCAAAGGTTATTTGTTGTTCTCCAGTGAAAGACACAGTGGGGGCCAGTCACTTGTCCAAAAGCCATATAACCTTTTTTTTAACATCTCTCCTCGACAGATTGTATTTTTTTTAAAAGTGTATAAAATATAGCTCTAACCCTATTAACTACTCTCGATGCAGTATTGCACAACATCAACTCATATGCAATGCATGACATTTGCAACGCGAGATGATTTTTTTTATCCAAGACTTATATTAATGAAATAAGGACACAAGTGAGAATACATTAAAAGATTGTACTTCAACAACCAGCTCAGGCAGTCTTAATTGAACAAAGTTTTTCACCTGACAGCAGGCTATCATTGCTATCTTTAAACTGATGAAATGTAAAATGCATAAATTATTACCAGTAACCACTTCCTTCTGTTAGAATAAAACTTTTCACTGAGACCTTTTTTTCCAGCCACATTTAGTTAAACCAACACACCACGTAAGAGCTAACCCATTGCAAGATTTAAGACACAAATAAATTAGAAGCCAACATGGTCCACTTCTGACTAAGCCAAAGCTAACAATACGACTCCACATAAATATTAACACACAGCAAGCATTGTCACATTTATGTACATGAGTGTGCGAGTGAATGGCTGCCCGTCATCATGCCCTGTGATCGGCTGGCCACCGATTCAGTGTGACAGCTGGGATAGCCTCCAGCACCCCCCCCCCCACCACCACCCTAGTGAGGATAAAGCGGTTCAGAAAATGAATAATTGATGGTGCAGCAGGTATTCCAAACATTTTGATTCAGGGCCAGTGCAGTAGCTCACACAAGGATATGTGAGCTGTGCCAAACATTCCATTGAAGCTTATTTGGCTGCTATAGTTAAAGAAACTGCTTTTGGCATCCCTCAGCGGTTGACTGACAGTAGTTTTTTTTTCATTTCTTGAGCCATAGCGTCCTATGAATATTTTGAATACAGTGGCACATCTACATACGAGCAGCTCTACCTTCGAGATGCTAGAGATACGAGGAAAATTTCGAACAAATAATTAGCTCTAGATACGAGACAAATTTCGAGATGAGTGAAAGCCAGGTGGCCATGACATGAGAGGCTCTTTATCATTGTAGCTCACTGTCTTTTTTGCCGCATGCCTTTCATGTGTAACAGATATCTACGAGCACTGAACGGTTTAGGGTTAGGGTTAAGGTTAGGGTTTAATATCTAAGTACATTTGACAACCATGACCCTAACGGCGACCAAAAGACCAGCGACCGAACGTCCGAGCAACGTATATATTAATCCAAGTTAATTTAAATTTATTTGTTTGGTTACAAGTGTGTTGTCGTGGAAAGTCCCCCGAGCCCCCGGCCCCCGGCCTCTCTGTGCGACTCTCTCTCCCCTCCGCGAAATCCGTCTAATTTTAGTTCTATTAAACACATTTCATTACTATTAAACCACTAGTTATGTGTTACTTTGTTAATAGGTGGCGAATTAGAAGAAATAAAACATTTTTCCAATCCAATATCACGTTTTTGGTGTTTTTTCAGAGGGTTGGAACAAAATAATTTGTTTTTAGTTCATTTCAATGGGAAACATTCGTTCAAGTTACGAGAAGATCGACATACAAGCTCAGTCCCGGAAGGAATTAAGCTCGTATGTAGAGATACCACTGTACAACAAAATTCTTAATTGATATAAAATAAGTTCTCAATCTTCATGCCTTAGCAGTGAAATACCTCCCACGTTTAAGTGTTGTATTCTAATCAGCTGTGGACAAGTTATCTCCCCAGCTACTTGTTTATCCACATCCTTATTCTCCTTCAATGTCTTTATTCTTAAGTGTCCTTCGTTTTGCCTTCTCAGGCTCTGACTTTCACGTATTTTTTCTTTCTTGCTACACCATTTTTGCCTCCCTTGATAACATTGTTCTAGATTCATAAGAGCTATTGTGTTTCTCATCTTATGCGATGATTCTGATGCATGTGTGGTTAAAATTAATGAATGAACGATATGGAGAAATTAGCATGTTTTGGCAGAAGTCATTTTCATTATGAGCTATCTGTCCATTCGCCTTGACCTAGGGGTAATACATAAACAAACGTGACTCCCTGGTAATGATAATTATGGTTGTTTATGGTTGGTAGACACTTTTCAATTACAATGAGTGTCAGAGGTTTGTAGCATTGTGTGTATACACTAACTGTGTTCTGCTGTCGGTCTAAGGGGTGTGGTGTTGTATCCTTTATCAAGGAGACATGCCAATTAGGGACACAGCTATGGATATTAATCCCTCCCCCCCTTTACCCCGCCTTTTTCCAATATGAGGTATTTTTCATTTGATGGCCGACTAAGCTCAGTGATGACCTGCAGTTTGTTGTGTGTGCGCATGTGCATGGGGCATGCCCCTGTGTGTGGGTGTTCATTTATGCAAAGTGAATTTACTAGAGCATAAAGAACTGTTCGATCTGTAAGGAAGGTGGATTGTGTTATGGGTCCTCTGAAGTTGAAATTGTTGGAAAGTCATCATTCTTCTACCAAACTGTGCCACACAGACAACATAGATATTGAGTCTCGACAGCAAAGGCTGCAGGCAACTATCAAATATATAGTAAGCCCTGGACGATCATTCTCCCATGCCACAAATAAATGCTTGCAGATTTTTTAATTTTATTATTTTTATTTTTCTAAGTGAATCACAATCATTATTGGGTGTAACATGCTACTAAGTAATGTTATGTGTTACTGTAACAATGATGATATAAAAGATTTATAAATGTGTCACTCTTGTTATGTTGCTAGTACAGGCTTTAAGTACATCTGTCACCATGCTAGAATTCCATCACACATGGGAGAAACATAATAATAGGATGATGAATGAATCCCAATACTGTGAAGGAAATGTAATAGAAAGGTCCAGAAGTGTAGTGTTTGCATCTTCCTGCAAGACTGCCATGACCCCTCTCAGGGTCTGAAAATCCAAATAATATTCCAAGCAATTTAATTCATTTTATTCAGCGGCGGTCTGTGCCTTTTCTGGTGACGCCTTCAATCCAACCCTCAAACTATTTTATGGCTCTAAAGACTCATCTGCAGCTGTGACACAATAAAAAATAATCAATAAGAACCTCATACAATTAAAATATTATTGAGGAACATAGCCATATTTTACTCACCAAAAATCATTTTAACTGTACACAATATCCATCCTCCTTTCTTTCTTCCTTCTTTTCTATCGCCATCGAAGCTAATGCTGAATGTCGAGCTTGTCCTGTTGTATTTCTGGCATACGGTTTTTTTCGATTTAGTGCTGAAAATGTACGTTGCCGGTTGTGACAGATTTGCTTGCTTTGGAATTGTCCAACCTTTCTTAATGATGTCCAGCTTTTTTTTTGAAAAGTCTGTCTTGAAAATGGCTTCAAATCAACACAACAATATATTTGCTTGTGCAGCTCGCTCCAGATACAGTTTGGTATATTTGGCCCGCCCACTCTATCCCCAGCCAATCAAAATTGGTGAAAGCGATGACGTATACCTACACCAGCGAGAATGCAATGACGTATGCCTACGCTTGCAACAAGGCATTGTGGGGTTGCCAACTCGAAATCTGATTGCCTAAAGCAACAGTCTTATCGACACCCAGTTGTTTCTGATTGTCTCATCAACCCCAGTCTGTCTATGTAAATCCTGTGTATTTGTCAGTTCTTGTCGGATCGTCTGCCATGTTCAGTCCTGTCCAGTTCTGCGTTAAATGCCCTACACGCCATGTCTCCTAATAGTATCACATTTAAAGTAGAGTACAGTGAATGACTGACCATTTGAATGTGAAATGAGTATACCAATTGGTTTATATCGAGTAATTTTGTTTGTTTACAGACAGTGGATGTTGTTGTTTGTACCATCTTTTGTAGTTTTCCTTTGCTTCTTGACAGTATCATTAACGGTCAATCACTAGAATTATCTGCATATCTGCTCCTCCATCCTACATTATTACATGACTTAAACGTGATTGCTCAAAAGTATGTCATGTGGTCAATACATCTACATTCAACTCTCAAGGTTTTGAAATGCACAATAGCACCTTTGCAGATCAAACCATATGGGATCAACAGGGAGAGGCAACCCTGTACATCAATTGCAGTCTCAGATCTCGATCAGAGGAGGGGAAGTTTGCCAAATTGGATTAAAGAGCAGATTAAATCAGGACTAATGAAAACATGAAGAGATTAGATGCCAAGCAAGAGTCACGGAGACGTGGCATGGACATGCAGACTCTGTTCAGATCTCCACCAAAGGGGCTGGTGAGAAGGCAGATATGAAAGATCAAGGCACAGTACAAAGGCTACCTAAGAGGAAGTTCCGATATAATAGGACAACGGATAAATATGAAAAGGCCTTATGAGACTAGAATATGTGAGTGTAAGGAAAATGTGGGTATCTTTGTGTAAAGGGATGAATAATAGGGATAGTGATTGAGATTGGGGAAATAGCTTCTGGGTCGAGAGGTGTCGTGAATAGAGTTTTGAATGAGTGTCCCTTGGGAAAAGGTTTGGTACACATATGGCAAAACAAAGAACATAAATGAACCTTACTTCATATTTCCCCTCACCACTATTAATTTAATCCCTTTTGTATATGACTTCCATTGAACAAAAAAACGGTGTGTTGAAGATATAAGACTAATAAAGCATGGCTGCTGCGGAGTTAAGCACAGAGACGAGGCTCAGCTCACTCCAAACACAAACAAATTGCCAAGCTACAAAAGAGCAGTGACGAAAGCTCTCTGACTAAGATTAATTTGGCCTGTACTTTAAAGACGCAGTGGAGTGAAAATGTGTAGGGTTTTTTCCCCCACCAGATGCCTTGCTTGTCTTATCCAGAGTCCTTGAGATTGAGAACAAACATGTTTGCTGTCATCCTTCACCACTTTGCGGCTTCAGTACATTGCATTTTTTTATATTACGTATCCAATTAAAAAAATTTAATATAAATGTCAAAAGTCGCAGAAGACATTTCCCTGTCTTCCGCTTGCCAGAAAAAAATGGCGAAAGACAGGAGACTGCCCCTTCATTCAGCTCCAAAGAAGAAAAATGGTGGGCAGCAAGGGTGTCTATCACTTTTGTCTGGAAATAGGGCTCTCTGAGCGAATTGGATGGCCGAGAGCCTTGGTGAGGGTGGATTTTTTTCATAAATGCGAGCCTTAAAGGACATTACGGCATACGCCGTCGCCGTTAACCAAAAATAGAGCTCGGTCAGCGGACTGGATGGCCGGGAGCCTCGGGGTAGCAGAGCTGCTGGTGGAATTTCCCAGAATTGTTTCAAAGTGCAAACTTTGGGCGACATTACGGCAGATGCCATCACCTTTATCCAAAAATAGAGTTCTCTGGGGGGTGTAAGATGGCTGGACGGCGTGGAGGAGAGAAGTAGAAGTTTTTGGATTTGATTCATGCAGAGAGGAACTATTTTAACTCAGAGTATAGTACTTAAAGTATTTACAATTATTTTTAATACATATATAGACTATATTTAGATATACAGTAGTTATATGTTTGAGCAGTCATAAACATTAGTGCTTTTTTAAATATGCTTTTAAATGTTGGTTGTTCAAATCTTGTTCAAAGCTTGTTTGAAAATATTTAATGCAAAGAACTTCAGACTGAGGATTTGTGTTTTACACATCTCTAGCCACACATGCATTCCAGCCTCATGCGCACACATTTGTTGTCAACTATGTTTTGATCATGATCACTGGACTTGCACAACTCTGACAGAAATTTCTACAGCATGCAGTGGATGTATTTCCTTGTAGTTGAATTCTGTTAAGTTGCAAATGTCAACCCCCCTACGAAGGCATCCTTAATTATACAATTTTACCAAGTTCTGATGGCGATTAAAGCTGAAACATTGGTTTAGCATGACGTTTTTTTCTTTTTTTCTGTTATTTTTTGGATGGTTGGGTTGCTTAAGATAATGTGCTATGATAATTTACCTTCCACTGCAAACCAAGGATAAAAACACTTTGTTAAGAAGTAGTAGTAGTAATCAAATCTGTCTGTATTGCAGCTCTGCTTGTGAGATAATTTATTGAACCACTTCTGTGGCAATATCATGGTTAAAGCAGCCCATTAGCATGGTCAAAGAGAACCACCCAGAAAATTGAGAGCAAATTGCCAGACAAAAAGGCAATTTGCCCATCCAGTCTTTTGATATTAGTTTAGTATATTGCTGTTAAAAGTGGCTTCCATCTGTCAAATGGTTTTGGTTCTTCAGGCAGAGTCACAAGGTTTTGTTCCTCTGCTTGGTCATGTTGTTTTGTTCATATTAATAATTTGTATCAGATGGAGTGTGAACATTTGTAGTAAGCCTTTTGCCCAAAGTCCGCTGGGATACATTAAAGCAAAACATACAACCCTTGTGAGAATACATGGTACAAAAGATGAATGGACGAACTAGAGAAGGGTGTTATACCGAAAATTTGGGGTACTAAGATAATTCACCATGAGCAGCATAGTTTTGACCATGACTTTGTTGATTGAACGAGAAAACACAAGTCTTGTCAGGCAGACGTCACTGTGTGTTGTTAGACATTGCTTATTCCGCTTCAAGAACAGACAGCCACTGTGCCTACGTGTGAAGTCACGTGGCTATCAGAAAATCAATCAAAAATAGTCACGATGCCATTAATGGGTACTGTCTAATCTATCAACACGGCTACTGCTGCATACACAGACACTCATGTGGTCTTCATACAACAAATATTGCTCGCAGCTCACTGTGAGTGCCGCGTTTCCACATTTTGACGTGTTACTACTTCAAATTGACCCGCCTCAGCCGGTCCTTCTCTAAATCCGAGTAGCTATCGCAGCTCCGCTCAGACACACCCAAGTCGAAGGTTTTCTCGGCCAATCACAGGTTGGCTGAGCCGCTGAACTCACACGGCACCAAGGTACCTTTTAGGAAGTCGGCCAATATATTGTGGTCTCCGTTCCTTGGGGGGGAGCCTCCAATATGCGACCGATGACGAGGACGCCGACCAACAGTAACCCCACTGTTGCTGGAAGTGGCACTCCACTTCTAAAAATGTGTGTCCGTCGGGTTGTTTCATATGAATTTTTTTGAGGATTCCCAAGCTTTGGGACACTTGAAAAGTGGCTCTCACATCATATTTTCACCAAAACCTCATCAGCTGTTTTATTCTTACCTTCCTACTTGAAATGAAAAAAAGTAGAATATTTCTCGTAAAATCTTGTGTACGTGCGCAAAAATGAAAGATAAATGGAATTTTGCTTGGGTCTTAAATTTCCGTTATCTTCTGTAAATTTTGCAAATTGTCTGGATTTTTTTAAAAGGAATCTCTGTCAAAAGTAAACTAAAACTTTGTAAACGTAGTATTCTCCAGCTATATTAGCATCAATGGACTTCCTCAAACTCTATAAAATCTACTTTGCGTGTATCCTTAGTTTGCCATTGTTCAGAACAATAGGATTTTGCACGCAGTTTTTACACTACCTGCACCAATAATTAATTTCAGGGATCTTGTGGGAGAGTTGTAGCCTGTCAGAGCAATCTTTCACCGTCATATTCAAACTAAAATTAAATTACAACCTGTTCAATATATTCCATAGAGCTATGTACTAATATGGTTATGTATAATGATATTGCCTGTAATGATGGTGTAGTGATAAATCCAGCTGACTTTGGCGCAGGTACCCTGGGATTGATTCCCACTCAATGATGGGGTGATTGTGCCAGATTCTGCCTGCTGCATCCGTTTGTGCATCAACCACATACTTTTCTCAAAAATAGAATATAAGTAAAATCAAAGATTCGACATATTGGAAAATGTCCCAAAAAAAGGTTGTTTTTAGTAAACTAAACAAATAAAAAACGTCTATGTTTTTGTTTTCCTTTTTTATTAAATAAATTTGCCAAGTTAAAAACTAAACTAAACAAAAATGATGACATTTCCTGTTTTTTTCTGTCAAAACATCAATTGATAAAAGATCAAAATGAGTAAATATATCTAAAACATAGTACTTATACATAAAGGAAAGCATTTAAAGCATTGTGTTGAATTGTATTGTTTTCCATTATTTTTAAAAGGAAGTTATCTGAGAGCTAGAAATTTTGTTCAAAAATGCTATTAAGAGATTCTAAAAATAGGATTTGGAAAGTTTTGAAATAACGCCTATAAATAATTGATTTACTTATAAATGAGTTTACAATTTGCCATGGAAGCTCGACTTTAATTGCCATTGACGGCGCGAGACGTGCAGTTTAATTTGACTGCAAAGGGCAAATGAACAAAGGTCCATTGGACCGTTGCATAAAAAACAGGTAAATATCCCAAAAGGTTGGCTGACATAGTGGCCCTCCAAAATAAACCATAACTAAAATATGGACTGCAACATAGATGGATTTGACAATGCCTGGTTTGGGGAGTAGTCTCCCTTTTGCCTGAAATGAGCTGGGGTAGATAGGCTCCAGCACCTCACCCACCTGACAAGGATGAGTGGTGTTACAATGATTGAAAGGTACTCTTTTTCATGAGCCTAATAGGGGTGTCACCTTGATGTTTCCAGTTTGACTGACCCTCTACCCTCCTTTCCGAGGAAATATTATCAGAACCCAAGACTACTTTACAGCTGACTCATGTCAAGTGTGGTGTTGTTTGTTCTGTTATATTAGAAAAAGAGTGAGAAAAGCTTTCCAAGTATGACCATCTTTCTCCTTCAGCCAAATATGTTCTTTCCGTCTTTCTTTCTCTCCCCCGCTCGACTTCCTTCAGATGAGCACACACATTTGCAGACAACCACGCACACACACAAAAAACACTCGTGTTTTGCTTCTCAGTCAAGTAAGACAGTGACCCCTCTCTTCATGGCTCCCTGAGCCAATTTCACCACAATTCTCCTCTTGCACATCTTTTTCTATGTGTGCTGTCATGCTCTTACCCTACATCTCCCTTATTTCTCACCATCTCGTTTCCTTACTCAGTTTGTTTTGGCAGAGTTTAAATCCATCTCACATGAGACTTGGCACATTTCATGATTCTCATTGTGCATAGTGTCATCCACATACTCCTACACTTGTTCCTTCTCTCGCTTCACCTGGAATAGCTCACATAGTGTCATGAATTAAAAAAAAAACATCATAATTGAATGATAATTTTAGATAATTTGCTGGATGGAATGGATTTATTCTCTCAGAAAAGCTTCAATATCAATATTATGCACAAAAATATAGTTGTCTTTTATAATTACTCATTTATTCATTTTCTGAACCACTTATCCTCATGTGGTCAGGATTAAAAAAAAATAGACTTTTATTCTAAATTAATAAATTTGAATTGTTTGGTATTAACGTTTGCTCCAAGAATTATAAAACATGACTGAACTTGTATATTTAATCACATAATTAACACCTCAGCTGCCCTTACTGCCACATTTTGATTTGAATTGGATGTTTGTTCCCAAAATTGGCAACCAATAACTTATTCATTATTATCATGAGTTATTTATTATCATGTATAATGTTTGATTGAATATAGGTGAGTGTAAATTAGCTGATTTTTAAGCCATCAAGTGCGGTTGAATTTTCTTTAAAACTATATGATTTTGCTTTTTTATATATTGGAAAGCAATTCTTGTTTCAAGTTAGTGTACAAAGTTTATATTTTCTGAGGCAAAAATAGCAGTATGTCTTTTCAAATATAGATTTTAACCGTATCTACGAGCAGTTTCAACACAATCAATAGGAGATTATCATCATCGTTATCAAGACTTGTTTGTGTTCATCTTATATATATATATATATATATATATATATATATATATATATATATATATATATATATATATATATATATATATATATATATATATATATATATATATATATATATATATATATATATATATATATATATATATATATATATATATATATATATATATATATATATATATATATATATATATATATATATATATATATATATATATATATATATATATATATATATATATATATATATATTGATGTGTATTCCAACTTTGTAGCACTTCTCATATTTATAAATCATATACATTAACTATTTCATCTGCCTGTTCCGTACATTCATTAGTCAGGGAAGTTTTCTCGTTGACCTTTTTAAAACAAAATGAACAAGGCTCAGTATTCAATGATATGACTTAATGAGACATTCAGATGTCCTAATATATATTTGACTAACAGAATACGGTCAGCTTGCAGCAGCTATTTTGAAAGTAATCATATGAATGCAAATGTCTGATGTCTTTGTATTTTTCGTTTTTCAGATGGTACTCCCTACACATGGTGGGTCGGGCAAGGCAGTGAGAAACACTTCTATTGGGGGGGTTCAAGTCCCGGTATCCAGAAGTGTGCCTGTGGCATTGACAGGAACTGCACTGATTCCAAATATGACTGCAACTGTGACGCCGACCACTCACAATGGTAAATTGGAATTAGTTCAGTAATGCAAGTGTGTTGTTAATTTAGAATACACAAGTCTGTGAAAATATTTGACTAAAAATCAATAGCATATTCATCTGTCATTTAGCAATGTTTAAGATTAGATCTTTTTTATTCAGATCAGGTTCATTTGTCATTGCAACAAGTGCAATCAAACTTCATTCCAGGGTCAATCGACAAGGTTAAATAGACCACACAGTCTAATTTAGGTGCCTGCAGTGCCCAGTTTGCTTGCAAGGTTGCTTGTCACCATTCACACATCAAGGCGCTAAGGGATCAACTCTGATGTCAGGTCATCTTGCTCAAGGACACATTGACACTTTGACAGCAGGAATCAGATCCCCAAGCCCAAAGTTCCCGGGACACACTATTTTACACATTCTCAGCCTTAGTACAATGGGATCATTTAGTAAACCTAGAAACATGATTTTTAAAGTAATCCCTTGAAGGACATCCCTAAAGTACACATCAACAATCGTAGTTCTGGTCCAGGAATGTCTGAATTGTTTCACCAGATTAACCCTTTTAGTTAATTCTGAAAGTTCACCCTCAGAATAGTTTATTCTTTTGTATTATTCTACCCATTCTTTCATTTTTTAAAGCGCTTAACTCAAAAGGTTTGCAGGGGGTTTTGGCGCCTATCCTAGCTAACAACGGGCCAGAGGTAGGGGATACTCTTAATCGGTGGTTGACCAATCACAGGGCACTGTGAGACTGCCACTCTTCGTAAAGCTGTGGTTATGTCGACGTCTACGCCAACATCTAGTGGCAGTAGTTATTTTATTAAGCCAGCCGAATTAGTGTGCTCGCCGTCATACTGGGTGTATTGACAAAATAACTATATATACCAGCAGTCCCTACGCAGTACTTTTTCTCCGAGGAAAATAGTAGAGTCGGAGGCTGCTTGCCATAGTTGTGAGAGCTGTATAATATGGCGTACCCTATCGACTGATTTATTTTATTTTATCGTGATAACAATTTTAGCATTGATCCATATATAAAGCGCACTAGTCTATTTTTGAGAAAATTTAGGACTTTTAAGTGTACCTTATAGTTGTGTAAATACGGTATATGTATGTATTATTGCATTCTTAACTGTCTTATGAATTTTATAATTTGGAGTTTGGGAGTTTATTTTATTCGTACTTGACTTTGTTTTTTAGGAGGGAAGATTCTGGCCTTCTTACATATAAAGAGCACCTGCCAGTTAGCCAAATTGCAGTGGGTGACACCAACCGAGTTGGTGCTGAGGCCAAGCTGACTGTTGGACCGTTGTACTGCCAGGGAGATGGTGAGTCTTGTTATTGACATGTGTATACTGTGGTCCTTCACCATTTTGCGGCTACAGTACATTGCATTTTTTTATATTAAGTATGTAAAAAAAGTTCTACTTACTATACTTACTTGAATTGCAAAAAGAAGTCAGGAAAAGAAGTCAGGAACATAGAGAGTGGTGAAAAGGTCTGTGATCTTAGTATATACTTTCAAACTAAGTTTAAAGGTCACCACGGTGCCTCAAAGCCTGAGAACTCTGCTCCATAATCATCAGGAGATCTTAAAAGAAATTTCAATCCTTTTAGGTGGCTTCTTCAGGTAAATGAAAAACAGAGAATACCGTGCATTAGCAGTAGGTATGAAATGTATCTTGGCGCAGAAGCAAATGGCTAATTAAGATTAAATATGGACATCAGTGACCTCAGCTGCTGAGTGGATGACCATTTTCTAAATCCTTAGCTGCTTCGAGAGGCACGGCTTTGTAACCTTTTTGTGAAAGGTTCAGTAAAGGTTGGCTAAAAAGAACACCTCCAGACTTGTTATCGTGCTTATTAAAAATGCTCCTGTTGACAGTTTGCAAAACCTTATAATGGTCAGAGCTACTAAATGGCAGCTTTGTCTTTGATATTAAACTGGAGAAATTTCCCAGAAATACCATGCAGTGGTACCTCTACTTAAGAAATTAATTGGTTCCAGAGGTTTTTCCGTAACTTAGTTTTGTAGTAGTAGAGGCATAGTTTACATTGAATTTCCACAATCTTTCATACTATCCCCTATAAATTATTATATTATAAATGATAAAAAAATATTAATAACAAAATGTATGAAATATGTTTGCAAATGTATTTATCTATTAAGGTATAAGAGAGCAAAACTATAAGACAATCATTAAGCCAATTAAATGGCATAACAATACCAAACCAAATAATAACAGAGCGGCACTGTCGCTCTCTCTCTCTCCACTAAAACAATATGCTCAAGATTTGTTTCAATGTGTAAACAAATAATACATTTAATAATATACTCACCTCAATAATAAACCCATAACTCCAAACTGTGTTAGGCACACTGAGAAAAACTCAAAAAAAAAACTCTGACAAACGAGGGCTGACCCAAGAATCGGGAACTCACCCCCAGCCAAGGAGGTTTTTATCTTGACTCACTAATTACTCTTTGACAATGATGGCTACTTGGCTAAAATTGCTGCATTCTACTGGTTGGTAACTTTGCAGCATCATAGAGGCATTTCTTCCTGCAGGGAGGCTGCAAGGTGTTGAGCAATACCTAACTCTAGTACTAAAATTTAAAAAGATGAAACACTGTAAGAATATAAGTGCATGAAGCCATTCTGTGTGGATATTGCTGATTCAAGTGAATGGAAAGTGAGCCTATCTTTCATGCTAACTAACTATGTAGAGGGCACTTCAAGATCAACTCTTGTAAGCACTGCAATATCAAAGTACAGTAATACCTTGACATATAAGTGTCCCAACATACAAGAAAGTTGAGATACAAGGAAATTTCAGAGCAAATTTTTGCCTTGAAATACGAAACAAATTTGAGATACGACCATACGAGATGGTTCCCGATGTGGCCGAGAAAAACGGACAGGACAGTTCGCCGAATGGACAGTTCGCCGAATGGACAGTTCGCCGAATGGACAGTTCGCCGAATGGACAGTTCGCCGAACGGACAGTTCGCCGAACAGACAGTTGGACGAACGGACGTTTCGCCGAAAAAATGTTTAAAAACGTGTTTAATTAATGATTGTTTTTTGTGCCGAAATTGAAAAACATACACACACGATCAGGGGGCGAGCGCTCGAATCCCGTTTCGGCGAAACGTCTGTTCAGTGAAACGTCCATTCAGCGAACTGTCCGCCGGCGAAACGTCTTCCAGCGAATTATATTTAGGCATTAAAGAGAGCAAGGTTGCTAATGGTTTAGTCGTACATGTACCTGACTTCAGTGCAGGCAGTATGTGATTGATTCCAACTGAGTAGCATTATGATTGTCAATGTGAATTGTTGTCTGTCTCTGTGTGGCCTACAACTCAATGCCTACCAGTTAGGGAGTAGTCTGTCTGCCTTTCACCCAAAGTCAGCAGAGACTGGCTCCAGCTAACGTGTGATCCTGACAAGGATGAGTGGTTTTGAATGAATAAATGAATTAGAAAGAGCAGACACTTTCTTTACTTTTTCTACAATCTGTACTAATGGCAAAAGAAATAGCAGATTATTAGAACGACTTCGCTGTGTACTGTTCGTTCATGCAATGTTAGAAACCTTTAGAAATGATCAAGCCTCTTTTGGACTATTCTGCTCCTGATTTGTCTTGATCATAATTAAAAGCTAATGGGATACAGAACAAGTAAACGCTGTTCATGCATATCAGCTTGGCAAATTGTAATATAGAGGTTGCATTAGTGTCTGTAAGTTGCATGATACTCATACTTTCCCATTATTCAGTTTACAATGCTTTATCTCAATTGTACTGTCAAGTGAGCCGGGGGGAAATATTTAAAGATGAGCAGATTTAAAATCATGTATGCACATGTGATGCTGTTTTTCATCTGCATTTCTTTCTGATCTTTTTCATCTTTTTTCAACTTTCATGTATTTCCTTAGAGTTTAAGATGTTTTTTGTTGGGGTGGGTGCGTACACAGACACATTTCTCCTCCAAAGTTCTTAAAATCAATGTACTCTGTATGGGTTTTAGTAAAGTGAAAAACACCTGCTGTTTTGGTAGCTCTCGCTCTATTGGCCAGTTGTGCCCTCAGTTCTCCCGCACTTCGTTTTGCTCTATCCTGCGGCGTGTCAGTCCTGCTGATTAAGTGCAACACTCACCTATCACATCAGTCATGCTTGACAACCTTTTCAAAGTCGATAATGGAAAACGAGCTCTCATACAAGGGATGTGTTATATGACAAACATACTGTTGGAAAGCAGACTTGTCTTGTGTTCTTGTAAAAGGAAATTACAATAGGGTGCCGATGTGGTACAATATGGACTGTGCAAATACTACACATTGTGTTTTACAAAAAATAACTGACTATACGGGAATTGTACCTTCCATTTTTCTATGCCAAATTTACTCTCTCTAATCACTTGAAAGACAATAGGAAGCTTTAGTCTCAATATGTCTAGCAGTTCTGACACAATTTCTCATCAAAGATGTGTTCACTTTACTGTGCTACAAACACTTCCGAACCACAGTGTGACATCACACGTTTACACTATTACAGGCCGCTATTCATTACTATTCCAATGACGAGCACAGCTCTCCGTCCATCCCATTCACTTTCTTTCACCAAGAGTGATTTTCTTTAACAGTGTAACATTTGGTGGTTAAGTAAATTTAAGTTCCCCGGGCTAAGCGGGACTGGAGAGAGAATAGGGGGTGCCAAAAAAGTGAGTTGTTTTGACTGCTGCTACTACCTCCCATCATGCTGGTACTGCGAGGAGAAACGTATTTTGACAGCCATTGTTCTAAACCAGGGGTCGGCAACCCGCGGCTCTTTCATCCTTTTACTGTGGCTCTGAGTGGCTTTGAAAAAATAAATAAATAAACTAAGTTAGGTTAGGTTTGGGTTGTTATTTCATTTTCTCCTCTGTGTGTGCGTATGTATCACTTTTTACCCTTGTTTATCCCTCCTCGCTTGCCCTTCCCTCTCGTTTTCAGCTGAGCGTCATTGACAATTATTTCTGGTCTTGTCTATTTAAAGCTCACGGATTGTTTATTATTTGTTGGACCATCTGATTCACCCTACCTTGATTCCATGTCTCCTCGTTCCTTGTTTCCATACCTGCCAAAACGCTGTCCATTTGTCGTGACTTTCAACTGCAGCAAGGCCTAGTATGGAGAAATTTAAGAAAAGAAAACTATCTGAAGAAAATACAGCATTCAATGATGCCTGTGCAGATTCATTGGCATTTACCTCCTCTGACTAAAGTAGCCTACTAAGATGCCTAATTTGTGGCGAAAAACAGTCTAACAATAAACATTAATAAAACACTAATAGTACGACTGGGATGAACCCCAAAGCAGGGAAGGGAAGTGGTTGTTTTAAAAAAAAAAAACACATTTTCTTTCTAATAAATGCGTTCATAAATAAATTCATTTTAGATGTTAAAAAGTATTCGCGGCCCGCAGTATTCTCTTTTCCGTGGAAACAAGATCAAATGGCTCTTTCGGTGTTAAAGGTTGCCGACCCCTGTTCTAAACTATTGCCCCTTTCAAATTACTCATTTCCAATCAAGTAAATGTGGTTTTGTGTTCTATTTTTCCATTCTCAACAGATTCTGATTTAACAAAATGCTTCACACTCACACAAAAAAAATGGCTGTAGGAATACAAAAGATCAAAGGTTATATTTTCAACTCGGGTAAAAGTAATAACCACAGTGTAAGAAAAGCAAACATGGATTTAATCTCTTGTGCAAGGAGTCTTGATCATTGTGATAATGCTTTGTTTATCATCTTGTTGACCGCAGATTTTTCACACTAAGGGAATAATGGAGTGGACCTGTGTAATCTTATTCCTCAGCAAAAGTGTACATATGAGCCTTTTACTGCTCACTGAGATACATTTAGAAACCACTGAGGCATTCCGTGATGAAATAGCACTGTGTTAAACTCCCAGTATGCCTGACAGAAATTGGCCTGTTTCAGTTGAGGGTGCAGAACATGACAAACCACCTGGCCCTGCTTCTTGCCGATGTCATACTCATTATGGGTCTCTCATTAACAATCTGGCGGTAGGCTTACAAATGTCTCATCATCATGAAACTGCCAACATACAAACGAACTATCATTTAATGACCCATGCCTTCAAATCTGTAGCATGTGTGTGTGTGTGTTTGTGTTTGTGCTTGTTTGTACAGGACAGGATAGTCCGCATAATTACCAAATCCATTAATGAATACATTTAAAAAAAAAAAAAATCTCTAGACTGGCAAACACTCAGACATAAAGTACTTTTGCCATGTTACTATCCAAGAAATGGGAACATGGGGTGTATATTTTGATTGGGCATTTAAACATATATTTAAAATGTCACATTTGAATAGCAGCTCAGTACAAGATTAATGCCGCTAATACAGGGCTGCCATATGATTATGCCTTTCAAAGGAAATTATTAATATATTTAGCAAGGAAATTTGGGTGCATGATTTTCTGTGTGTTGTGAAGTGTGGTTGTAATGCACAAACAAATGTGTGTAGTGCAAATGCTTTGGCATTTATATAGAGCCTCTGGCTGTAATGAATTTGATTATGGAAGTGCACATTCTGCAGCTAGCCCAAAAATATGTCCCATTTGCTTATCTTAAATGGATGGTACAATTAATATTAAGCATTGAGTGGATATCCTGTCGTAATAATTAAATTTCCTTGCAGTGTGATGCAGGGCATTGAATTAGGTAATCACATCAGAAAATGGATCTATAAAAAATATATTCAATCAATTATTGCTTTTATATTTGCTGATAAGAAGAAAATACATTTTGTTTGTGAATTTTATGCGATTTCAAACCAATATTTCTCACGAGTGACCTTATATTTCCTTTTACTCAGCACTTTACTTTCAATAAAAACTCAATCGTTCATATAGATCTGTGCTACAAAACAAGAATTTAATTAAAAAGCAATTATGTTTTAATTGGATGTATTTGAAAAAGATGGGTTGGTTCTCAATGCGGATAAAATATTTAATGGTGTCTATAATAACAAAATTGAAGTTCAAGGCACACACAGTAATTTAGATAGTCTTATACATAGATACAAAAATATTGAGGTGATACTTATGTTTCCTGCAATCAAGTTGTTATTATTGCCGATCACACAATGTCTTATTGAATGGATTTGAATTGAATGCTTTTATTGTCATTATTCAAATATAATGAGATTTAAAGCTTTCACCACATAGTGCATAAACGACAAGCCATACTCACCATATTTGAGAAGAAAATGTTGTTCTTAAATAATAGTAAATAGCGACCAGTCTAGGGTGAAGTTTGTCTTTCTCCCGAAGTCAGTTGAGATAGGCTCCAGAAACCCTTAAGAGGGTCTGCAGTACGAATGATGAATGAATAAGCAATTTAGCCTGTAAAATATTCATATAGTAGTACCCAGACTGGACATTAAACTATGGGGTTCAACGCCAGGGGCGAGGAGTGGGTAGTGGTTAATGGTACAAAAATTATGTTGTTAGTGTGTTGTTTTAAGCCACTCATCTAAACTTATCCTGCTATAAAACATAGCTAAGCAGGTCAAGCATTTAATAGTCCGACATTATTTTATGTGATTCTTAACTATCACCATAGTATTTTTCATCTCAACACTCCAGTGGCCCTCAAATGATACAATATGCCTTTACTATTTATTATGATCAAATTAAACCAAAGAGGCATAAATCTGATTGATGACATTGAGGTCTAGTGCCAAGTTTTGGGATATTATAGAATTCCAAAGGGGGTAAAATTGCAATGGTGTCTCTTCCAAATATGAAGGCTACAATACTTAGGACTTGCATAAACATTCCAAAACAAAGAGCACAGGAGGAAGCATAAACAGAATGACAGTTTGGGTGAGCCTTAATAAGCAATTTTATTTACAAAATGGCTTATCAAGGAAAACACTTAAAACTCAATATGCCCCAAAAGCCCTTTGCTTTCTTGTGTAGCTAAAACTAATGTCAGCAATGTTCATGGCGGTGCACAAAAGCTTTTAAATGATAAGTCTAACTTGAAAAGATTGCTGTGTGGTGTCCAAACTGTTTTTTTAAGTTTATTTATTTATTAACAAAAACACACAAGGAAGAAAAACTAACAAGGCAGAAGCCAGACTACACATTCAGCAATTTTTCATTTCAATCAACCTCCATACAAATTCATTTTTCATGAGAAGTTGTGCAGTGGTTCGACTTATAAAATTGGATTGGATTGGATTGGATTGGATAACTTTATTCATCCCGTATTCGGGAAATTACCATACTTGTAGTACAGCATGGTCCATGTTTGTACTTGCATGAAGTAAAGTGAAGATATTATTATGTAAGGCAGTTTGATCACCATGTTAATGCAGCAGAGCTTGTGATTCATGTGGTACACAAATCCAAGCCTATTGGTTTTCTCTTCTAGTGAAAAAAAAAAACATTTCCTTGGCTACACGACAGTCCTGCAACTCTGTTTGCTCTCCAACATTCACTTTCTGGCTCACTCAAATTTTCTGCATCATACATTAGATCCTTTGAGCTCTTTCCTCAACCTCCCACATTTTAGGTTTTTTTTTTTCTTGTTTTCTTTTTCCTCCTCCTCAAAAGTGACTCTGCCTCAGGCTGTACTTCTTTATCCCTTGTGTCCTTCCTGCTTTTATAAGTCGCTGTCAGGCTCTCTCCCACTTTCTTGCCAGCAGCTTTTGACATTAAAGACAATGCATACAAGTGTGTATAACATTGTCTTTCACTTTTTAACCAGTTTAATGTTTTTCAGTTCTCATATTGTTAATTCAGACAACAGAAACATTCAATAGTTGCAGATGTTGATTGTTTTCATTCTGTAAATTGAAATTTAAGATTAAAATGTTTGTCATTATCATAGCTCTGACTTTTTAATAACAAAGATAACCCATTTAGTGATAAAATGATATTTAAAATATAATACAAATTAGCAACCTAAGGTGTAGTGGTTCACTCACCTGATTTCGATGTGGGCAAGCATGGATCGATTCCCACCTGGTGGCAGAATGATTGTCAGTTTGAATGGTTGCCTGTCTCTCTGTATGCCCTACAGCTGATTGGCAACCAGTCTAGGGTGAAGTCTACCTTTTCAGTCATTGGGGATAGGCTCCAGCACCCCACATGACTCTTGAGAGGATCATCGGTTCTGAAGATGAATGAATGAATCCTGAAAATGAATGCTTAGGGGCAATTTAAAGTGTCCAATCACCCTACTATGCATGGATTCTGGGAGGAAACCGGAGTACCCGGAGAACTCCCACGCAGGTCCATAGAGAACATGCAACGAACATGCCCAAAAGTCAACTGGGATAGGCCAGGGCACCCAGAAACCCTAGTGGGGATAAAGCGGTTCAGAAAATGAATGAATTCGTTCATTCATCTTCTGTACCGCCCATCCTCGTAGGTATAACTGTGGTTGCTGGAGCCTATCCCAGCTAACTTTGAGGGGAGGGCAATCGTCTGTCAGCTGTAGGGCACACAGAGACAGACATTCACACAATCATACCCCCACCAGCAGCAATTGAGCCTGTATACCTCTACACCAGGGGTGGCCAACCCGCGGCTCGCGAGCCGCATGCGGCTCTTTGCCCGGTTTCATGCGGCTCTTACGTCCATATCAAAGTTTGTATTTGTGTTTTATTTTTTTTTGCGTGTGCGCTTCGCTTGAGTTCAATACGGTATTTTCGTCCAATGCGCATGTGCTTGGGATGAAAATACCTCAAAGTTTCCCAGTAGGAGCAAGGTCATTTGAGTAAACGTTTTTAACAGAGTGGGAGAGCTCCCGTGAACCAGAAGCGACAATGAACGGCGTCGCGCACACAAAAAGTATCCCAAAGATCGAGCGTCGGCTGAAAAAGCCACACCCCCTGCGAGGCAGACCAAGGCGAGAGTGCTCAGCCGGGAGCAGCCAATAGGAGAGCGAGGTGTACACCCACGTGGTGGGCGCGCTAGTTCGCCCACCACGTGGGTGTACACCTCGCTCTCCTATTGGCTGCTCCCGGCTGAGCACTCTCGCCTTGGTCTGCCTCGCATGAACATTGTGTGTGCACTGTCTCACACAGACAAACTCTCAGTTCAACCAAGTCCACAAACAAAAATATAATAATTTACAATAGCGTTTTTCTTTTTCTATGCATGTTACTTAGTGGGACTTCTGTCATAAAATCAGCGCCTATTTTTGCGCAACATTCGCTCCTTGTGAGCTGTCATTTATTATGAATGGCTTTTAACTAGCGAAAAGCCATTCATAATAAATGACAGCTCACAAGGAGCGAATGTTGCGCAAAAATAGGCGCTGATTTTATGACAGAAGTCCCACTAAGTAACATGCATAGAAAAAGAAAAACGCTATTGTAAATTATTATATTTTTGTTTGTGGACTTGGTTGAACTGAGAGTTTGTCTGTGTGAGACAGTGCACACACAATGTTCATTGTTGATAATGACTGGCCTGTGCTGTTAGTACTGTAGGAGTCAATTTATGTCATTACTATGCTGGTGTGTGACATTTACAATAAATCTGTGTGATGTGGCTCTTTGCGGTAACACAGTAAAAAATGTGGCTCTTTGCGGTAACACGGTAAAAAATGTGGCTCTTGGTCTCTGACTGGTTGGCCACCCCTGCTCTACACCATCAGGTGGCTTTACTGGTCGAACAATTATTGTTTTATCATTTGTTGGCTCTACAGAGCTTGTTAACAATATTGTTTCAGCACAACAAAACACATTCGTATCTTAGGTTAATTCGTAATAAGAGGAACTCATCATCTTCACAAACTCATTTAAAGATACTCATCAAATCGATTTTGTCCCATAGCTATTTACTGTCTGTCATTGTGATGACAGACATGGTATGCATTCTCAAAAGATGCATAATTGGTGTGCCTATTGTCTGCCTTAATATATCTATTTTTTTTTTTTGAAACACAATATAATTCAACTGAGAAATTTTGTAAAACAATGTCACTGTGCCTTCTACTGTAACAATAAATATCCAACAACCACCCCTAACTCTTTTTGGCTGAAATCGACACAAACAGCTAGCAAGCTAGAAAATCTGAATGAAAATTGGAGCTTTGTCCTCACATATCTTACTGTTCTTTGGGGTTTGAGTTAAGGCAAGTGTGACGGCAAGCCCATGTGATAATCAACCCTGTTCTTCCCCAAACCTTTTCATTGTAAAACATAAAAATCAAGTTAATGGGTGGCCTTATACTGTACAAACGTGTATTCATGTCCACTAGCTGTCCTTGCTCCTGGTGACAGGATGCAAGTCAATCAGGATAACGAGGCTTTACGCTCCGTCTTTTGGAAACACTTATCGCAAAGATTCTGGAGACACAAACATACACACACATACTTTAGATGTACAGAGTTGATGTTAGTAAACAAACCAACATTGACACAAAAAGCTACTTACTATGCTTTTGCAAAGCCATCTTATTACTCGTCTTAGTCCTCATGCATGCTTGGCTTTTAACTATCCTCATCAATTTCTTTTTTTTCCCTTCTTTCTATTCACTTCTTAATACTCCTACTTTTACAATGTATTTCTCTTTTGAGCAATTAGGGCCTCATAGACCCATGGCAAGACGTCACGTTATCATCCACAGTCTGATAATTCATCAGCAGCTGTTTAGAATGAAGTTACTTTGTCTTCATTAGCTTCTGCTTCTCTATAGAAAAGTTGTTATCAGCAATTGAGTGACTTTAATTTCCATCACCTCTGCGGGTCCCGATTCGGAATGAAAAGAAATTATCTGATCGTTCAGCGGTTTTTAAATTATCATCAATCCTTTAATAAATCAGACTGAATTTATCGAATATGGCGGCCTAGATTAAAGCTTGAAAGTTTTTAAATAGAGAAAGAGTTTTTAATAATAAAAACCTTTTGTAAAGGAGATATTAAATGTGAATCGTGAAGTGGATAATTGTGTTTTAATATCTTCAAAGACCACACGATAATCAAGTCAATTGTTTATTATAGAAATTTTAAATTAAAAGCTTTACTACAATTGAATGCATTCAGCTAATTGTGGGTTTTGAATGTATTCCTCTTTGATTTTACAGATAATTACTGGAATGCAGCCTCCTTTACTACTCCATCATCCTACCTTCACTTTGCCACCTTCCAGGGGGAAACCAGTGCTGACATCTCATTCTATTTCAAGACCAGTGCACCATATGGAGTCTTCTTGGAAAACCTGGGCAACACAGACTTCATACGTTTAGAGCTTAAATGTAGGTTGACAATTCTTCACTTTTTTGTTTGTTTGTTTGTTTGTTTTTTGCATACCACAGCAGGGAAATTGGTGCGCCACCTTTACGAAAGCAACAAATTGACCCAAGCTAATTAAACTGGAAGTAGTTGGCATGATGTTTCCACATAAGAAGAAGTTTCCCATATTTTAGTATGATATCCTGTAATTTTATAATTTTGGATTATAAACCCACCAAATATTGAAAGAAAATATTTTATTTTTATTCATTTTATTATTCTATTTATAAGCGTCTATAAAGGAAAAGAAATTAAGTGAAAAATGGAAGAATAAAACTCACTAAGAGGTTACATGGCATGTGGTGTCAACTGGGACAGGGTCCAGACCTCGAAACTGGCATGGGTGGGTGGATGGACAGAAGGACGTGCATATGGACGGATGGATTAACAATGTTGAAGAGTTCAAAGGAGTAAGGGAGAGAGAGCAAAAGTAGCATTTTTAGTCAATGATAAATTGGTTACCATAGCTACCTGGATTTGTTTTTAATTTTTACATTTTTAGTATTTTTCTTTTTTTACAGTGGAACTGGAGCAATTAACTAGAGAATTTCCTAAAATTTGGTCCATTTTAAAGTGAAAATTTCCACTTCTTGAACCTTTGCCAATTCGAGAATAAAAATATCCCAGCTCGCAAAATGTTTTATAGACAGGACCAGCAGCTGTTTGAAGGAAATGAAAACATTATTAATGGCTACTAAATGATGGGACATCTGTGCAACATTCCATTTCAAAGTCTCTTTACATGTCACATGGCAGGTTGTCGTGAACTTGTTCCCTCAGACCAAATTACTATCTGTGTGGCCAGGGTGGATTTCACTCTGATTATGAGTGTAAAAACTGAATTTAAAATTCTTCAGGTTTTTTTAACGGTGCCACATTTGAGCGTGTGTGTGTGTGTGTGTGTGTGTGTGTGTTTCCTGGCATAAATATACACACACAAACGACCGTTTGCCTCTCATTGGATTTCGAGGCACAGTTGAACATTTGGTGTCAAAGGCGACTTGCTGACCGTGCCTAGCTGCTGTGCCAAGTTTGCTTTTTTTACTCCGATGCCAAGTAAAAGAATGATTTTGGAAAATGAATAATGTTCTCTTAGTAGACAAATTTTGAAATGCCAAAATGTCTAACTCATTTGCTAGCATTGGCATGGATAGACATCAATTTCTACTCAGGTATCTCGCCTGCATCCAACTTATACGTCCGCCATCACAATTCTCTGGGCGGATTGTGTCAGGAATGATATTTTCCTTCTAAGTATCTTTAACTTGTGCAATGGCAGTAAAAGTCTGTAATTAAAAGACATTTTAAATACCTACAAATTTTAAATAATCCACATACTAAAACATGTTGGTTCTGATTCAATCTACTTTAAGACATAAACAAACCCAAGAGTAAAATATTATTGTTAAAACCAAATGAGTCTTTTTTTAATACACATTATTATTCGTGAAGTATCTACGTAACCATTTTAGCATAACATTTTTATTGTGCTAGAAGAAGAAAGTAGTGAATTACAACATATGCTAGATTTGAAGGCATCTAAGTTGTCCAAAAGAATGGGTCCAACTAATTTATACACCTGCTTTTTTTCATATTTATGTATAAAGTCAGCCTTGATTAAATACCTCAGTCTACCTATTACAACCCAATTATGCATATGATCAGAATGAGAATTATTCATTTATCTATTATGTTCATTCATTCATTCATTCATTTTCTGAATTTATCCTCACAAAAGTCACGGGGGTCGGTGGATTCTATGAACCTGGATTTGAATCCAGGACCCCAGAAGTGTGAGCCCCATGCGCTAACCACTCATTCGTCGGGCGACGCTATCTATTACATTATTTTACTTATTTAAATGAGTAGGTTTACCCTCTTGATCGGCAGTACCAGCTATATAAACAGCAAATGTTTACTCTTTTTCAAGCTGTTCAAAGAAATTGAAGTGCAGGCAGTGAATACTCCGTCAACCTCCCAGTAAAAGTAACTTGGACTATTATTGCCGTCAGTGGCAAACTATGAGTCACGCTATGGTTGAAATCGCAATTTTGAGAAGTTTGACATGGGATGAGATCTGTGTCATCTGAGGGTTTTTACAGAAGAGCCCATTCCTAACATTTCGCCTCTAAAATCAAAATGTGTATATGTGTGTTGCCAAAGTGTCAGCAATCCCTATCTTCCTTTGCTTTCCCCACAACATTGATTCCTTTCCTCCCCTGCCGTGTTAGCATCTTGCATTTTTTTTTCACAGCACACACATTTGGACACGCAATCACGAAAAAGAACTTGCTTTTTCTGTGTTAACTCAGTCACACACTCACATAATAACACACTTTCTAATTTCAAACATTTTGCATGGTGCCATGAAATGACTACAATTACACCCAAAGAAAAGGAATGTGGCAGTGCAGGAGCTCAAAAAAAAAAAAAACATGTATGAACTTGTTCAAAAGACATTCATTCACATGGTAGTGGTCACAAAGCAAAATGTATTACTCTTTAAATATGATTTGAAAAATGAAGCATGGACACAATTGAAAGGCTGCACTGCAGACTCACTGCAAGCTGTGTTGCTAACCGGATTTGTGGTGGTATAGAAGACTCTTTAAATGCAATAATACTTAACAGTACTTCCAGGCCCTTCCATGGATCTGTATGTGTCAATTGAAGCTTAAGGACACTTCTTGCCCCTGAGGTTATAAACATTCTTAGTCATTTCCATATCCGGATTTTACCTGACGAATGTGCTCCACTGGCCTAGGACTTCAACATTTGTATTAATGTTTATGTTGTGTGAAGACCTGACAAGCCTTGAGGTTTTGAAATTCAAAATGGCCAGCTTTCTGAGCAGTATACTATGACGAATAAATGGGAAGAACTAATAAGATCATTAAAGAGTTTCCTGAAAAGTTGCACACTAACTCGGTAAATATTATTTAAGTATTTTGTTACATTTATGTAAAATATTAATGTGCCACATTCATGCTAGTCATTTGTTGGACCTTAAAATATTTTGGATCATTGTGTCTCTGATAATTAATCAATTGTTTATATTTCTGTAAAAGTCGTCCTTACATCCAGTATGTTGTGCTATACTTCCTGTTTGACAGTGGATCGTTACACTTTACGTCTTTATACAAAATTGGGAAGTGTCTCTAAAGTTGTGTACAGCAAGTTTGCTTAACTTCTGAAGACTATTGCTTAACTATTTTTTTTTTCTAGTTTATTGGCAAAATAGAAATTGTTTCACTAAAAATGGGTCTCCCACTGTTGACATATTGGGTTTGGGTTTGATTTATTTAATGAGGGACAGCACATACGTAGTAATGAACATATTCATAGTTATTTCTGATTATAAAACAAAATTATGCAGATTAATATTTTAAAAAAACATCTTATCTTAAAACAAAGATTTTATTTCAGACAGTTTTATTGAATTGGGCAGGGTGAGATGGATAGTGTTAGGAATAGCCTGTTATTGTTTTTCGAACCCTCGATCCTAGAACTCAGCCCGATGTGCTAACCACTTTCCGCGAGCCGCATAACTGTTTAGAAAATTTCAATTGAACTCTAAATTGGACCCCTTCCAAGTTATCTGTCTCCACATTTGCACTCATATGCACAGTATAGCTTAGAAAAACGGTTTATTCCTTTTGAATTGATGTTGCATTTTAATCAGTGGCTGGTTAGTCATAAGCATGATTAAACAAAACCTTTCAAAATGTAAAACTTTGTAGATTAGGGTGGTCGGGGGAAAACACATTTAATCAAAATGCACTCATAAATACATATTCACTTATTCTGTTCCCTTGTTATTTTTATAAATTGTGAATTTTACAAAATTAATGGACATGACAAATTACAGGCATATGCAGCAGCTGGGGATCTTTGACAGTGCAAAATTTGGTACTGATCCAAACTAGGATTGTTCAGCCTTGGCAGAGCTCAGTGTTACGCTGACTGCCAGCCTAGTTTGATTGTTTTTGGCTCTTGGCTCTTCTTGCCTCTGCAGCCAAAGATAGAAAAAGCACATTGACAAGATGAGGATCAGGTGTCGACATGCAAATGTTTTAGACGCTCAATTACAGCAATAGTCAACACATAAAATAAATTCTGTTCATTTGAAAGAATGTTAAACAACATATTTTAAAATGCTGGTCACATATCTTTTAGACTTCTGATAATGGCAAAAATAATGTTTAAACACAAGAAACATCCGACCGCTAACCAACATAGCAATTGCTTGTCAAATATGATCAGTCAAAATTAAACTACGTGTCATATTAATAACGTATCGTCTACCTCTATAAATCCACATGCACACCTCTATGGCTTTTTTAGTCTGCCTAGGCTGAACACAAATAAGGAAATCATTTAAATTTTACAGCAAGTTAACATGCAGTCTGCACATTGAAATACGTGCTGTTTGTCCTCCGCCCTGCAGACCTGCACTGTTCAACAAGGATCATACATCAGTGTAGTAAAATCCGTCACATTGCTTGAACATTTGGCTGTTTGTCTTTGAGGCATCACTTTCTTAAATTTATCTTATAGGTTAATGCATTCAGACTAACCATGTGATATCATGCATCTAGCAAATAATCTAAATAGAAGGTCAGGCAAGTGCATACAAGTGAGCCGTAAAAGAAGAGACAAATAGGAACAGAAGGATGGGTCGAATCCAAAGTAAGACATTATTTCCATTACCAATTACATACAAATAGCCTTGCTAATATCTGAACCAAATAAAGTCATAATGAAGCAGAAATTTAGTGCTACTAAATGGTCAAATCTTTTTTTGTTTTTGTTTTTTAAAGACATTTGCACACTGCAGGGTCTATCTGCCAAATGGCACAAAACTCAATATGGCTATTTTACAATTTAATTCAAAGTCATTTTCAGTCAAACATGCCATGTCTAACATTTGGAAGAGTGGATTAAATCTGATTTGTATTTTTTTGTTATTTCACAGCTGCAAATAGACTTTCTGATGCAAAAATAAGTGTGACCTGAATGCTGCGTTGTTCCCTTTTTAGATAAAACATGAATGGATGCCTCCAAAGTACAAATGAGAAGAGCTGTCATTCATTTATGTACAAGATTTTATGATACGAGCTATGAAATATATTGCCTCTTGTCCTAATTATGTCTATCGTGCCACAACATTTTTATTAACTGAGCAAAGTTACCTGCAGAGAGGGGTTGATTTGTTAAGCAGTTTTTTTCAGTTTAGCCTAAACACCACCCATTCCGTTGGCTTCCTTCCCTAATATACACATGCACAGAAAAATTATGAAAATTAATCGTGCAGCCAAACAAGGTCACCTTACTCGATTAAGTTTTGCTCTCTTCTTTTCTTATCACTTTACACACGCTGCCATTTGTCTTGATCTTATCTGTCCACTTTGACTTGAGCTCCTGGTTTTGCCACCCCTCTTGTGAATGCTCAAAAACTGCAAATAGAAATAGATAATCAAAGTTAGTTTGACATAAATATATATTGTGTGAAATCCAACAGTTGCTGTGCCTATCGACCTTGCCTGTGAGATTAGTGCTTGTCCACATCTGTCACGTATCACCGGGTAGAAATCTATATGAGGCAAATGAATTGGTTTGAAATAAATGAGCCATTAGATTAGAAATTGAGTGCACATTTACTTGTACAGATGACTGCTGCTGAAGTAGACGTCTGGGGGCTTTAGAAAGTGTCACTTTTATTGTTGATTGACTATTGGAACTAGGAAAGTAGAATTCCTTTGGACCAGTGGTTCCTAACTTTTTCCACTTTAGGACATTGTTTAGAGAACAATATGTGCACTTCCATTGGTAAATTTATCTAAATTCAGAACACTTCACACTGAGCATCAACATGTTAATGTTATGTTTAAATATGTATTAAATCAAATTTAAAATCATCGTAGCATTATATAGTAGGATGTACAAATTTCACACTGAGTGAGTCTATAGGTTAGGTTCACTTCTCATGGACATCCCTCTGAATTTAATCTTGGTTATGCTCTGCATTGATTGACACTGTTCTCGATTAAGTCTGTCCAGAACACAGACTAATTGTACGTACATTTGGCTATTTTTAGATATACTATTATTAGGTATTATTGCTACCCTCCAAATCCTAGCTTTTTCAAATTGTTGACCCCAAACCAGTTCACATTGTAATCCTGGTGCCTTTTAAACTTTAAATCTAATAACCTGAGGATTTTTTTGTGTGTATGAAAAGACTAAAAGATCTATTTTTTCCCATCATAAACAGCTCCCAAAGTCATCTCTTTTTCTTTC
Source organism: Stigmatopora nigra (assembly GCF_051989575.1). Classification (NCBI taxonomy): domain Eukaryota; kingdom Metazoa; phylum Chordata; class Actinopteri; order Syngnathiformes; family Syngnathidae; genus Stigmatopora; species Stigmatopora nigra. The sequence goes on from NC_135523.1 coordinate 9,365,389, forward strand.
GATGTGGGGAATGGCCCAGTGGAGTTAACTGTTCATTCTGATGAACCTCTCAACGACGACCAGTGGCACCGTGTGATGGCCGAGCGGAACATCAAGGAGGCAGTTCTCCAGCTGGACCAGAACTACCATGTATCTCATCCAGCACCTACGCAAGGGCACACCCGGTTAGAACTGTTCAGCCAGCTCTATGTGGGTGAGTCCAACAACTATGACTATGGCCGTTGGCAAATTTTACTGAACAGCCAGTCTGAGGGATTGTTCACTCAGTTGTTTAATTGTGTAGGGGGGAAAAGCATTTTTTTCAGATCCTCATCATTTCCAATGGAACATTTCTGGCATACGGAAGCAACAAAAGGACAGATGTTTTTTTTTTTTTTTAAAACTGGTATCATTAGCAGTTATTTACTCAGACCAAGCTGAGGGCCCAAAGATGGAACTAGTAATCAATAAAATTCATACAAATCGATGATTATATTTTTTACCAAAGAATTTAATTATCGTTTGCCGTTGCTTACTGTTTGCGGGTGTACGTCTCAATGTACTCAAGAGAAAATGGGGGTATCAAGGCTAGGAATGGATGGTACTCACTCTTGTACAGGAGGTAGCAGGATGCACCTAACGGTTCCTTCCAATCTGCCATTAATCAAAATGTGGAGATGCTAAATGTCCTCTGTTTGAATATATTTGGAATTTGTCATTGCGTAGCCTAGTGACACCCGATGACCTCATCAAGTTGCAAGAAAGTCATTTCAATTGCATTACTTGGTAATGTGTAACTTTAAAGATATTAAAATTACAGTTTAAAGAAAACAGATAATATGAGTAATATAAGCACTTTGCTTGCAGAGAAAAATGTTAACAAGCAGCACTTTTGAATTAACATTATTTTGACTGAGAGGTTTTGTTTTTCAGACTCAAAACCTTTTTTTGACAAAAGCAATTTTGGAGTCAGATTAGTGAACAACACTGTTTGTCACTCATTAAACCAATTGATTGGATTCGTTATCACAGTAGCAAGAGGGTGAGAATGCAGATATAGGAAGGCAATTTAGACATAAATAGATAGGTATAAGTAAGTTAATAAATAAAATAAATACATGAATAAATATATATATATATATATATATATATATATATATATATATATATATATATATATATATATATATATATATATATATATATATATATATATATATATATATATATATATATATATATATATATATATATATATATATATATATAAATAGATATATATATATATATATATATATATATATATATATATATATATATATATATATATATATATATATATATATATATATATATATATATATATACACATACCTATTTATAAACTTATAAACAAATATATATAACACTCACACGCCATGTTTGTTTGATCATGTTTTTTTTTGTCCTCAGAATTAGATGTTTCCATTTCCCCCCTATTTTTTTTCTCAAAAAGTAATAACTACTGACTATACTATGTTTACTCTTGATTTTTATAATATCAGAAAAAGGACAATTTAAATAACTTTTATGATTTTATTTTATTATTTTTCAACACAAAAAAACTACTTCATGAACTGCAATCAAGGCTGGCGATTCCATCATTTTTGACAAGACAATATCAATGCATATTTTTGTAGATTTTTTTTATGTTCCATCTGATTGGCTGGCAACCAGTTCAGGATGTGCCTTTCTTCCCACCCAAAGTCAGCAAAGATAGTCTCCAGCACTTTTGTCATCCCTTCAAGTACAAAAGAAAATTGATGGGTGTTAATTAAAACACTTTTTGTACTCTATCTTTATCTCTTTAAGACCACCTTATATGTACTGTACGGGGAACATTTGAATGTTTAATACATATTTTTAGTTAAATAAGGTCCACAGCGTCTATGGAAATTTTCTCATAAATGGCTTCAGCGCAGCTTAGTTCATTATTAATCCCACACATTCAATTACATTGGAGTTTCATATTTAATCACACATGAGCAGACACTTCTTCAGGAACTCATAACCGATAAGCCTTTTTAATGAAGGTAAGTCAAACATCCAACGCTGCTATGTGTTGGCTCTGCGGGGTTGGGCATTAAACAAATTTAAACATACAAGGTCACCTTTTTGTAGTTTGAAAGAAATCATCTGCATTGATTTTTTTTAAATTAAACAAAAGGAACATTGCAAACTGAGGGCCAATGTGTCCCTGACAGATATTGATGCATCATTCCTTGATTTCAGACTATATCATGTAACATGTGAGGTGTATTCACACCTGCCCTCTATGGTCCAGATCAAACCTAAAAAGTAGATAGTTCGCACCTTTTGGACCTGTGTGAATAGAAACCAGCGGACTCTGGTGCGGAAAAAACAGCTGGTCCGAGACCCTGCAGAAAAGGTGGTCTCGGTTTGCTTCCAAGAGGAGTTTGCTTCATGTATGAAAGCGACCAAACCATGTTTCAAACCAATGCTGAAATCACACACATAATTACACATAACAAGCTTCCGTAGCAATAGGCATTATAGGAAATTATATTTGGTTAGCAGTACAGCAGGGTTCCAGGAGAATGTCTTCAGATAATTACATGTAGAATTGACATTGCATAATAATTGAGTACCCATACATCTCGAAAACTCTTGTGGTCGGATGAATCACATTGAGATGAGCATGAATGCTATAACCAGGAGCTCAACTAAACTTAACTTGCGTATTTTACTATGTTTCTCTACCCAGAGTCCCCAATGATAGAATGACATTTGCGCATGTGTAAGTTTGTTGTCAAATCCCAGGTGGCTTTTAAAACGTACAATGTGAAAAGGAGCCGCACCAAAAAAGTTTGGAGCAAATGTACTTTGGTCCTGACCAAACAAAGCAAATTATGGACTTCCCTGGTGTGAATTCGCCTTTAGTAAAACAGTTACGCTGGGGTCATGGTGAGCTTAATTTGCTCTATTCCTTTTTCACTTACGTGTTATCTCACTGTGCTTTCCCATTCCCCTCTCATTTTTCCCTCTCAGTGGTCGAGAAACCAAACTTCTAAGTTGCAGTCTAAACAGATGTCCAGCTAAATTATGTGCTGAGGCAACTATTGTGACTACAAAATAGCTCCAAATTCCAATCAGTTATCTTGCCTGGAGCATCTTTTTTCTTGTGATTTCTTCAAACCTTCACTTTTACAACCTCTTCACCTTCCTAGTCCCAGTTTGCCTCATGCATCACATCAGTGATGCGAAAAGGGATTTGACATGGTGAAAATCCTCTTTGCAATTTAATTCTTTGTACAAAGCTGAAAATTCAACGGCGACCCAAAGGCAGCTCATTCACGCACGCCCATATTCCGAGTCCAAATTGGCTGGCTGCACATTTAAGAACAGCTCCACTGATACAAGAAATATTGGAAGAAGAATAAGAGGGACTACTTGTACTGCTACAGAAGGGACAGCATGTTCTTATTTCTGATCAATCTCCAGGAAGGAAAGGAACTATCCACCAAGACCATAACATGGCTTTTAATACGCATCTAATCAAAAGTGGACAGCTCTTATTAACCTCACCTCTCATGATTTAATGGAGGCAAAAATAAGCACTGTGCTAAATTTCGCCGTTTGACGTCGACACACAGCACTATTTATAGATTTTACATGATGCTCTTTTTAAATACCAACTATACAAGGAATTGCTATGAGGTCATTCCAGTATTAGTGGACATTTTACATCTAAACCTAAAACTCATATCTCATTTTCTGAACCGCTTTATTCTCACTAGGGTTGTGGGGGGTGCTGGAGCCCATCCCAGCTGACTTCTAGCCAGAGGTTGAATTGGTGGTCAGCCAATCGCAGGGCACAAAGAGGCAAACTACCATTCCCACTCACACTCATTCCTACGGCCAATTTAGAGTGTCCAATCAGCCTACCATGCATTCATTGGAATGTGGGAGGAAACCGGACTACCCGGAGAAAACCCATTCAGACCCAGGGAGAACATGTAAACTCCATAAAGGTGGACCTGACCTGCTAATCCACATTTAAAAAAACTATGAAAACATGCTGTTTCTTCGGAAATTTTCTTTCTCTGAGACCAATTCTAACAAAACTAAGATAAAATATTGCGTATAACATGGCTTTATTCTTGTCCAGCTTCATCTATTTTCAAATGGAACCTTAAATAAAATTGTTTTGAGAAAAAAAAATCAAATTTAGGGGCAAGGCGTAATCATTTGATTGCTGTGTCAATTATGGGGGACCTATTGCTTTGTGAAACATAATAATTCAAAGTCTAAATGTTATTCATAGGACATGTACCCAACTCTTTTAGTATTTAAGCGAGAGCAATGAATCACATGATGCATTAGACTTGACATCATCTTTGAGATAGTTTTCAAGAAAATGGGTCAAGCAAATTGATGTTCTTCCTTTCATATATTTCTAAAATATAGTTATCCTTGGTTGAATTTTTTACTCTACCTTGTGTAACTATTAAGCATATGATCAGAATACGACAATATTTTTATTATCTATTTACTTATTTACATATGGTAAGGTTGTACTGTTGTGTTTGTGTCATTTAACACCAAAACAAATTCCAGCCCTTTTCCCTGCATGCGCAAGAGTGCCATCTACATCTCTTTCCCTCACAGTCAATCTGCTCCTCATCAAGTATTAGATTGCCTTGGTGTTGGTGCACAGCAGTTCATTTGCTTGAATGGCCTTGAAAGTGAATCCTTAGAGCATCACCCTTCTGTCATTTACTTGACGCGATTAAATTTTAGCTTCCCGATTTACTTAATACATGCATGCAACTCTCACATTCGATTCATTTAACCATCTGTTTGATGCCTCGTTCTCAATTAATCCGTTGTTGTTGTTGTTTTTTTGTGTCATTTTTGCATGCTCACTGCTTTCTTCTGTTTGGATGCTTGTTTTTCCGTCGTCTCTCTCAACGGATCCACCGCTTATTGCTTCTTACTGCAATTGCGTGACACCCTGTCACAGGAAAGCCAGCTTCACAAACCTGCCAAGACAGTAGGTAACATTTAATGAGTGCAATAAAATGTCTCAGTGGTACCAGCTGAGAGACAAAATGGCAAGTTACACTCTCCAACTCAAATCTCACCTGCGATTCTGCTGCATCTCCATTCCCTCTCGCTACATTAACATTAGGGAGGATGAATGTGCTGTTTGTATTGATACTTGTTTTGATTCATGCTGTTATTACCGACTCCTCTTCATTTCAATACAGAAGTAGTTTTCATGAAGGGATCCATCAACATTAAGTCTTCTCTAATGGGGCAAGACATTGCCGTAAACTAACAGCTATCAAATTTTAGACTGGCAAATAAAAGTCAAGAGATAAGATTGAGTCCTTGGAAATAACATTAGATTGTGAAGACTCTAGACGTGGTATTTTTCATCTAGAGGTCCAAATTTAATCTAATACAAAACAAATAACATACTAAAGAACAGAACAAATAAATAAAGCACAGGTAAAATGGCAAACTTACCACCATTCTATGAATGATATTTAACTGCTCAGGAAATGATTTTATTGATTTGAGATATAGTTAATTATGTGTTAGTGTAGTATGTAGCACCTGTATACCACTAAGTGTCTCCTACTGATGAATTCATACTATGGGATGGATACATTCTAATTATTCTACTTCAAAATGCAAACATTGATTGTTCACACAATCTGATCAGGCATGTGTGGGATTTAATCTCTATTGGTTTAGAGTAGTGTCCATTTAATCAAAGACAAGTTTGAAATGAGGTAAACAGGTGGCGGAACCCTCCAGCCAATCAGTGGCACAAAATAGATTAATTAACAAGTGTTGAAGGGGGTGAACTCCACTGTGGAATCAGAAAATAGATGCAGAAGTGCGTACAAGCACAGCTGCATCCCCACATGAATAATGCATGACGACAAAAGATTTATTAGTAATCTCGACATCGTAGTCTAGTACCAATGTGGCTTACCTTTGTTTGTGTGTGTGTGTGTGTGTGTGTGTGTGCATCTTTAAAATGGACACTTGTCAGTAATTGAAGAGATACATCTGAGAGATTTTAATATCTAAAATGCCCCTTGGCTTTTGCTAGCATCGGAGCATGGTGTTTACTGCAATTACACTTTAAATATACGTATACCTGTGGGTGTCATTTTATAAATGTTTTATTGCTATAGTCATTAAGGCACATATCAATCTACCTAAAGCTCATTCTCTATCCATGGTAATGAGCAGTTAGGCATTGATAGAACAAGGCCAAAAGGAGGATGAATGGAGGGCTTTGGACACCCCAAGGCTAAGAATAAACGTTGATGTGGGCAGTTAAAGTAGGCCTTTGGAGGCAAGCACTGTATTTAGTATGTAGCTAGTAGTACTGGCTGTGAATCCTTCATGCATGTACATTTGCCTAATGTTCAATAAATCATTGTCTTCATTGGGCTTGTCAAATTAGTACAAAACTATATCATCTGAAGGTTGTTTCAAGGACAGCAGCTCAGTTGGAGAGTTTCATATAACAGCAGTGATTCCTCCAGGCATTAAGATATATAGTGGTGAAAATAGTCCGTTTGCATACCAAATTATTTTTCTGACCCTGACTTCAAGTCTTTCTTTTGGAGCTCCTGATTACTAATTCCTCTTTTTGCGCAGGTGCCGCAGGGGGCCAGAGAGGCTTCTTGGGCTGCATCAGGGCTCTAAGGATGAACGGAGTCACCCTTGACCTGGATGAGAGAGCCAAGGTGACGCCTGGGGTCAAACCCGGCTGCCAAGGCCACTGTACCAGTTATGGCATGTATTGCCGCAACGGGGGAAAGTGTGTGGAGAAGTACAACGGTTACTCATGTGACTGCACTGTCACTGCCTATGATGGCCCTTTCTGTACTCAAGGTGAGCAATCTGTGCAGCATTTTCAGACACATTTTGATCAACAAGCATGTGAAACTGTATTCTCATGACTAAAATCCATTAGACTCATATTGGGATTAAACTGCTTGCACCTGGATTATTCTTACTGTGACAAAGCAAATTTTGCAATGTCTTTTCGCCAATAATATACCCAACCATTTGAAAATGGTTGAAAAATTCTCATACTATTACTACGTACATGCTCTATTGATTGTAATGGTGTGTTTAGTAAATGGCCCTGGCATAAAAAAGATGACGAATAATAGAGCTGTTACATTAGTCTCCTATAGCCTGGGAGAATATCGGATAACTGCAATCACAAGCCACTGTAACCCTATTGGAAGTTAGTTTGGCCTGTACCAAATTAGTGTCACTCAGCTTGATCATTCAGTTGAAAAGAATTTTTTTATATAGATTTAATTGGGCTGGCAAATCTTTGTTTTAAAAGTATTGTTTTAAAATAATTGCCACATTCATTCATTTTCTGAACCACTTAATCCTCAATGGGTTGTGTGGAGTACTGGAGCCTATTCCAGCCTACCATGCATGTTTTAGGAATGTGGGAGGAAACCGGAGTACCCAGAGAAAAACCATAAAAGGTAAAAAATATATATAAAAACTGCAAAATCAAACAGTCCAAATATTTCATACTTGACAGCATTTTCTAAAGTCTTGTCAGTTTTTTTGTAAGGGTTAAATCTGCCTTCTTGGGGAGCCATTCAATGCTGCAACTCCCAAATCAATCTTCATGTTCCATGAAGATGTTTGACACTGCCTTCAGAGTCACTGTGCTTGCTTAGAATTTGACGTGATCCCCGACACGTGAATTAATTTGTTTCCTAAAGCTTTTTCCCCCTGTGGTCTTGGCACTGTGGTGACAACATGACAGTGAAGCTGTTTGTGGGTAGGTTCTGCACAAAACTGTGACAGAGTCAGGCGATATGCGAGGGTAAGGCCTACTAGGAATTCTGTCACCAGCATTTCAGAGTTTAGAGAATGGCATTTACTTAAAGCGTGCCCGTGTGGATGCACGCTGGTACAAAAGAAGGATGGATCATTCTCCTTTTGCATTTATTTTTGAATTTGTGACATCAATCCCCTCATTCCTTCATTTCATGCTTTTGCTTCATTTTTCCTCTGCTCAGTGATTCGCCTTTATTCTTCAGTCATGCTCCCCCTTCTCTTTGTGTTCTTCATTTTTTCTTGTTCCAGTTGCCTTTTATGTCCAACCCCCGCTGCATCACCTCTTTCTCCACCCTTGTCACCCAGCTATGCTTCTTTCCCACCTACCTCTTTTATTACAACATGATAGTTATGCAGGCTTTTAATTGTTTCTCTCAACTATTACACATCAGAAAACACCATGCATATGTTAAAGATGTTGTCTGTCTTTATATAGGTATACGCTACTACAAAATATAATCACCAACTCTTCCAGTTCTCCTAAAATCATTCAAATCAGATAAATCTGTTGCTATTAAATGATTTTTAAGAATTAACATAAACCCTGAAGTATGTTAAACATAATTTTTAATTAAATCCACTTCGCTAACTATATTCTTACTGCTGAAATGCTAATATTGATGATGACTCTCGAACTCTAAAAAGTTATTTAAATGAAAGCATGATACAAAACCCATTATGACCCCCAAAGACACTGTACTCAGGCACATGGGAACGGTATATATATATTTAGGATTGATCATTTAAATGAATCTTTCCTGGAACCATTTCATAAAACTACCAATAAACATTATTCAAATGAATCTATGAAAGCAAACTGGACAGACAAATGAAATAAACTCTCCAGAGTACTTCTTTTTCTCCTCATATTAAACTCCTTTGTCCTGTAAGAAAGGAAGAAACAATACAAATTCGGAATTATCATACGCATTTTCATTGTGTTTGTTTAGTACAATTTCTTGGATACCTGCAGTATCATCGAATTATTAAAAATCACTACAACAAAACAATTCTTGCAGTCAGCATGGCAGGAGAGCACGGCATACTACAAACCTAGGCTAGGACACTTACTGCAGGCATTCTCGCTTGAAGGTATAGGCAAGAAGGTTTCCTCAGCATGCATCATATTCAATGAACCTGCATCGACCCGTTACACAAACACTTATGAGTACTTGTTTTGCAGCCACAAACGCAAAAGTCCCCTGTAACTTGCAGGTGACTTTTCATTCCTTTTTTGCTTGCAAGTAGTTTATTTCTCGGGACCGAATCCAACAGGCGGCTCCCCGTTTTCACGTAATTCAAAGTACCTTTAGAAAACAGCAAAATGGTTTTCAATTGGAGTTAAGCTGAAATTGGATTTAACAGAGCCAGCATTTTAAACCTTTAAGTTTCTTCACTATGAAGTAGCATAAGGGCTAAAAAGCATAAGGGCTAAAAAGCAATTTTGTGGATGCACCTCGACCCCCCCCCCCCCCCCTCACACACACACACACGCACAACACACAACAGTTAGTTACCAAGTTTAGTTACTGGAGATAAATCTCAAGTCTTCTTCTTTTTTAACAGGACGGCTTCTATTTTCATTTTCCGAATCGCTTATCCTTAGTACAATTTCAGTATCTCCTAATATTTTTCTGCTTAGAGATCTGAGTAGTAGAGTATTTGATATAGGCGATTTTAACCATCTTAAATTAATTTCTTTGTCATTTGGTGTTTCTTGTGTAGACCTTTGTATTATGGACTCTTCAGTATTTTGAACACGTCATTCATTTGTATTGATACTTGATGGCAGCACCCTTTGTAGTCCACTATTTGATATTTGACTTAGTTTGAGAAAACAAGACACGACAATGAACTCACATCAAATGAAAGCAATCATGAACTCAATACACACACAAAAACAACAGGGAACACCTTGATATGGCACAAGGCTAAGGGAAACTGATTGGGTAAAACACACGAAAGGGCAGACAAGCACGGGTCAAACAGAAAACTTAATGAGCACAAGACAAGTACCATACACAGAGAAACACAAGACGCGTTAAGAAACACAGCCAATCAAAACCCAGATCATTTAAAAGTCCCAACTTTCAGTTCTGTCTGTGTGCATTCCTCTTTTCTTAATCTGCTTTTGATTCTCCCTGGTGTGGATGCATTTCCTAGGGTGCCTTTGGTCAATTGCAGTCATTTTGAACCCAGGCCTCAAACAAACTAGAGTAAATTTCTCTGGTTGAAAACCCACACTGTAATGTTTGCCAAAGTTTTAAGTAGGATTCTCCTCCTGGTGCAAACGTCTGTATGTATGTAGGCTTTGGACCAGCCCACAGTTTGTTGTGGCTCTTGCCCTCTGTGGGACTGCATTATTTACAACTACAACATAGAAACATGTTTTCACCTTCTCAGTAATGAATTGTTCCTAGAATAACTGGTACATTTTTGTATCATGTTGATTTAGCATGTCCATTCTCCACCAGATGTTGGAGGCTTCTTTGAGATGGGAACAATGGTGAAGTACAACCTTCTCCCTGAAAGTGCAGCAGGAGCCATGAAGGATTCCAAGGTCTTCACAAGTCAATTAACTTCTCAGGAAGTCAATTTAACAAAAGAGGAAGTGACGTTCAGTTTCAGCACATCCAGTGCACCAGCCATTTTGATGTATGTCAGCTCCAGGACAGAAGACCATATGGCAGTGGTGCTACGGCATAATGGTAAGAATCAGTAAGATGGTTGCTCATTCATAATTAAAGAATATGAGGCGTGGGGGTGAAAAACAACTCCTAATAAATTTTAAATAGTATTTTTAACCTTGAAAAGGAAACAACTCGTGTTTTTTTTTTTTTTTGGGCCATGTCAATCTTCTCTATAGCAATCGAGGTAAATATTTTACTCTCATCATCAGTTCAGATGCAGAAATGTGGATGAAACCATGCTGAAAAATAGCAGAAGAATTTTGCGTTGCTGAACTCCTCGCATAGGAGAGTAATTTCATTTTAATGCAATGCACTACAAGAGTGGTCAAACATTATATACACGATATAGTAGTTGCAATTTTGCTATGAACTGTGCATTGACAATGAAGGCTTTTCTCTCCTGCATTATTCAAATTCAACTGTAGATAGTGTTGTTATTAGTTATTACTTCCATAGTGAATTTAAGTTTGAGGCATTGCGGTGGTGCAGTAGGTACTGCATCATACTAAGCAGTAATTATGGTAGTATATTTTTCTTATCTAGCTGCAAGTGCAAATATATAATAATATAATTATAATAATAATAATCGGACATAGGCTTTGTCATCATCATTGACTCGACAAAAGCCTAATTGTCATCATAACCATCTGGGTATGACGAAATTGGTAGTGCTTCTCCATAAGGTGCGCTTTCCCGGCAAAAGGCCCAAATAAGTGATAATTTCAGACTCGTTGGCATTCTGCCATGATAGATACATCGCATCACCCCCCGAGCGCAACCAAATCCTGGCAACTGAAGAAAAAGTTTGCCTCACAGATGTTAGTAAATAACGATAAGATTGAGAAAACAAAACACCAAACTGGAAAGCATAGAGCCGCTGCACCCATGCGCGCCACCATCTTGGAGAAGAAAATCTTGATGAACATATCAGTATTGCCTTTGGAAATGGTATTTTTTGGGCTGTTGTCTTGTGTAAATTTGATTTAAACTCTACCCTCATTTATCCGCAGGTTCTCTTCAGGTCCGCTATAATCTAGGAGGTCTCAAAGAGCCTTTTGCCATTGATGTGGACCAGCGGAACCTTGCCAATGGACAACCACACAGCATCAATATGTCTCGCATTGATAGAAGCTTCAGCATCCAGGTAATGTTTGTCCAGACACAATAAATTAGATTAATTGTGGGATCTTGCAATCTATGAGCACCGATGCAGTCACAAAGATTGCCTTTGTGTCAGTTGTAATTTTTACAAGTGAGCCACATGAGTAGTTTCCTGGGAAGGTGACATGGCTTGCCCTCTGCCACATTTAATACACTTCCAGTAGACTGATAAGTAGGCTTTGATGTGTGTGTGTGTGTGTGTGTGTGTGTGTGTGTCTGTGTGGACTTGCCCATGTTTCACACCAGCTTTATGCTCAAGGACTGCAATATTTGCTCATTTGGTGTCACGCCATAAAAACGTGTATTATTTCCAATTACTTTGGTTAAAGACTATCATTGTCACCATATAACACTTATTGCACTTGATATGAGAGAACTTTCTGCATCATTTACAAAGCTGACATTATTCAATACTTGTTTGTTTTGTCCTAAATGTATTTTTTTATGTATTTATTTATTTTTGGTCATATTGTGGTGGTTAGCGCATAGGCCTCACAATTCTGGGGTCGATTGTTCGATCCCAGGTCGGTACTGAGTCGGTGTTGAGTTTGCATGTTCTTCCCTGGACTTACGTGGGTTTTCCCCAGGTGCTCCGGTTTCTTCCCATATTCGAAAACTATGTGGCGTAGGCTGGTTGAACACTCTAAATCAGTAGGAGTGTGAGCGTGAATGGTTGTCTGTCTCCCTGTGCCCTACAATTTGCTTGCCACCAAGTCAGCCTGAGTCGGGATAGGCTCCAGCGCCCCCACAACCCTTGTGAGGGTAAGCAGTTCGAATTTACTTGGCTTTTTAAAATATCAGGTTGACTTCAACTATTTTATTGAAACTAAAAGTTGATTGAAATTATTGACAAATACATCCAAAATGCATATTGACAAATACATCCAAAATGCATACATACCAATACATCAAAAATGCATATTGACAAATACATCCAAAATGCATACATACCAATACATCAAAAATGCATATTAACAAATACATCCTAAATACATATTGTTCAACTAAAAACTATGAGTACTAAGGAAGGGAATTACACGAAGTCTTTTTTATTGAATTATCAATGTTAAATCAAAACTCATTATTTTTATTTATTTTAGCTTGACGGGATATGATTCATTCTTAATGTTTGAAGAAATTAGCGTTTAAAGATCCTTGACAACTTTGACACATTGTTTTTTGACACATTTTCAGATTCTCTTCTAAAACATCTCATGTGGGAGATGGGACGTTTTTTCTAATGAGATATTTTCATTCATTCATCTTCCGAAACGCTTATCCTCACAGAGTTGGTGGGGGGTGCTGGAGCCTAACCCAGTCAATTATGGGCACCAGGCATGGGACATTCTGAATTGGTGGCCAGCCAATCGCAGGGCACCTGACGAGATGTATCCTCACAAAAGAATCATTTGTTGGTGCATCCTGCTTTACTATTTTTCTTCCCCAAGATGGGTGGGCCAAAACAAAACTCGGCCGTTTGCTGTTTTGTACTGCTCAGAGTGTAAATATTTTCTTTCATACATTCCATTTCTGATAGGAATGAGACAAAATCCTAACTCTCGCTATATGTCTGCGCCCTGTATCGGTAAGCAATATGACTGGACTGACAAGTATCGTTTTGTTTACATTGCAGCCAATCATATTCCAAAAGAGAATTGTAAGGCTGCAAGGTGTGTTTAGGCAGACGGTCCTCAAGTGAGGGCTTTTCACTGATGTTTTTGACACGAGGCTACTTCTATCTGTCAAATTTTGTCTTTGCCATCATGGCAAAAATGAAAAATATTTTCTGCCATAGGCGATGTGGCTAACAGGTAGCGCAACCCATCAGAGAGTTTGTAGTGTAATGTGTAAGTAATACCTCCAGCCATCACAGCAATTGCATATTTTTTGTTTAAACAGTATTATATATTCTTCATTTGCATACTAAATACTATAACTAACTTCTTTTCATATTCATTATTTTATCTTCTTTGTTTTCTATTCATTTCACATACTCAGACTCAGCCTGCCAAACAGAGTTTAAATTTAAATTTACATATCTTATACATATGCCTACTAATACATATAATAGTTTCCACACTGCATCAAGCACAACTAAAATATATTTTTTCCTCATTGCACCTTATTGTTCGAACCACATTATATATGGATCAATATTGATTTTATGAAATTCCCTTTAGCACAGCTCTATCTAGTTGATGTATAACACAATTATTGACAACTACTACTATTACTAATACTACAGCTCCAACAAGTGGATGTATAACACAACCCCGTACTAATACTACTACTTCCACAGCTCCTTCTATTCATCCATTCATTTATTTTCTGTACCACTTATTCTCACAAGTGTTAAAGAGGGGTGCTGAAGCCTATCCTAGCTAACTATGGGCACCAGGCCTCGGACATCTTGAATTGGTGGTGCCAATGGCAGGGCACAAGGATACCGAAAACTATTCATGCTCATACCTAGGGAGAATTTAGAGTGTTCAACCAGCCTCCCTGCATTTTTAAGGGATGTGGGACCAAATGAGAGTACCCTGAGACAACTTACCTGAGGAGAACATGCAAACTCCATACAGGAAGGTCCGGACCTGGGGAAAAACCCTCGATCTCAGAACTGTGAGGCCGACACGCTAATCACTCGCACACCAGGCCGCTCAGCTCCGTCTAATGATTGTATAACAATCCCCTGCTGCTACCATCACCACTACGACCTTATTATCTGGGGCGCATATATGACACAAATTTTAAGTTAATATGCATGTCTTTGTAAATGAAAATATCAAATTATTTAATTTGAAAAATAGAATTAAGTCTATCTTGATGAGAACCTGATGCTTTTTGACAGAAATTATAATTTTCTTATCAGAAGTTCAAGATGTTGTGGCAGCCATGTTGATTCTAATGTCAAAATATCTTGATTCTTTCAATGGTTCATATTACTGCAATGGTTGTCACATTTGAACAAGAAAAATGTTCTATTTCAAAAGCACAAATATACAATAATGCAGATAAACCTAAATTTAAGAGAATTCACATGAGCAATATATACAGGAGATATGTCCGTAGCGGTTCACTTTTCAGCAGCTCTGTGGGTGGGTGCAATAATAGCATTAGATACGTACACATTGCGCAGCTTTTAAGGCTGACATTTTAGCGATCGACTGCAGGACCTTAGATTAGCCTTAACAACAATTGTGATGTGCTGACATGATAAAGGAGCACATATATCAAGTCTACTCACATCTGGTCAGTCAGAGAACATTTAACCATGTAAGACGGCGGCACCCTGGGTAAGATCGCGGCGCCCACCCTAGGTAAGATGGTCCCATCCTGAGTTTGCAGTGACGGACACAAATTAGTTTTTTCACATTTTATGCAAGATACGTTTTCTTTCTTGAATTCCATTCATTCATAGACATCAAAATAAAGTTTGTTTAGCACTTTATGTTTATCTTTTCTCTATTTTGAAAGAAATGACCGTATCTTGCGTCATGGCATTATAGTGTTATGGCATTGTCACCTTAAAATTTTGTGCCTATCGTCTTTTTATACACACATAAGCCGTACCCTCGATTCAGTTATCATTTTTTGACCGACAAATGCGGCTTATATGCGAGTAAGTACAGTATTTTGTTGTTATGTGATAATTTTATTTTGAATAGGACACAATGAATTTGAATGGCATTTGACTTAATGACTTACTACGATTTGTCTTCTGCGTTGAAGTGGCTGTAAATCTGGATATCTTAATTCTAAAAAGTGAATGTGATTTGCTCCTAACTGCCTTAAGAATGCACCAATGTTGCTCTTAGCTTCGCTCATGTTTTTTATCAACACATCTGATGTTAGTAATCTTTGAGCAGACAACTCAAACCATTCTTTGCTAAAAATCTGGGGCATCAGACGATTCATACAGATTTTTTTTACCTATCCAGTCCATCACAGACCGATGCACATTGATCTCACACATCACAGACTAATATCGGACATTGATCTCACACCTCAAAGAGTAATATTGGATTGAAATGAGTTTATCTTTATCCCTTAAAAATAAACTCATTTGAATCCAATATTAGTCTATGAGGTGTGAGATCAATGTGCATCGGTCTAGACGGAAGTCAAGCCTTGTCCACAACTCCATTCACATGGATTCTTATGATCACTAACAACAAAATATTCCAGATTTTATATTTTTGTTTAACAAAAAAAGTTTTATGACCTTTCCAATCAAAGTACAAGTTGTCAATTTTGACATGGTAATCCAACTTGGATTATTAGCCTTTTCTGCAGCACATTTCTTCCACTCCTGGTTTGTCTACAACAGCATCATATGTCATTAAATGCATAGGGATTTGGAAAATATCAAAGGCAGCCACAAATAACCCTGGAATCAACTTTTAAACGCAGCAGGCAGGATGTCTTCTTGAGTTGTTAATTGATCGTCTAGACTCTTGACCACTCTGTTTGGAAGAACTCATAGTTCTGTCTCCCCTCAAATCTCATTTTCTGAACCACTTTATCTCCATTAGGGTCGCGGGGGTGCTGGAGTCAATCCCAGCTGTCTCCCGGCCAGAGGCGGGGGACAGACACTCGCAGGGCACAAAGAGATGGACAACCATTCATGCTCACATTCATACATAGGGGCAATTTTGAGTGTCCAATCAGCCTACCACGCATGTTTTTTGGACTCTGGGAGTAAACTGGAGTACCCAGAGAAACCTACGCAGGCCCGGGGAGAACATGCAAACTCCACACAGGTGGACATGGCCTGAATTTTAACCCAGGACCCCAGAGGTGTGAGGCCAACGCGCTAACCACTCACTCCACCAGGCCGCACAGAACTTATAGTTTTGAGTGTCTAAAATTGTTTAAGTCTTTGGTCCTACAAGTTCTATACCATCTACTTAAGTACCCAAACCTTATCTGCACTAATGAGTGAATTGCACTTATTCTATGTTTGTTTGATAATGTATGACTACACTGTAGTAATATTTGGTCACTAATTTATTATACCATCTACTTCTAGTATCCCAATGCAAAGTGCTGGTCAGCAGATAAAATCTATCTTTGTGACTGAGACAAGTGTGAGTGAATCCATGTAATTTCCCTACAGACTTGTGTGACATTTCATCTGCAGCATCATCTCATTCCTGGTCTTTTAGAACAAACAATCAACATAAAATCTGCTGTGTTCTTTTTTCTGCACTGTTAAACAAGACAGCTTCTTTCTTCTCTTAGACTTAGAAATTTAAATAAATTGTTGCTTCCCAAAAGATCAGGTGAGCCCAGCAGCAATGAACACTTACCAATTGTATTTCAAAGAACAAAACAAACATTTTATTATTGTTGGAAAAGGATGGAAACAGTTTTATGTTTTCTTTTACACAAATGTGTACATTGTATTATTATTCACTTACTATCACTGTCACATTAGATCCACCTGGAATAATTTGAGATCAAATTATACATTTGAATACTCACTATGAAAATAATTTGTTGATCATTATAATTGATAGCTGGCAGTCCGGGAGAGTGGTTAGCGCATCAGCTTCAAAGTTCAGGGTTTCGGGGTTCGATCCTAGTTGGGTCGTTACTGTGTGGAGTTTGCATGTTTTACCAGATCCTCCCACATTCCAAAAACATGAAGGAAACGCAGATTTATCATTGCCCATGGGTATGAGTGTGAGCGTGAATGGTTGTCTGTCTCCTTGTTCCCTGTGATTGGCTGGCTACCAACGCAGGCCTGCTTGTTACCCGTAGTTAGCTGAGTTAGGCTCCCACACCCCCCGCTACCCTTGTGAGGATAAGTTCGGAAAATTAATGATTGAATAATTGATGGCTTTCTGACCATCATTATTATTAAGCTACATTTGTAAATACATAATCTGTGATACTCTGCTGCTACTAAGGAGAAGTCCATAACTCATTTTTGTTTGTGCACCTCATTTTAATAATTGAATTAGCTCCATTTTTCAAGATTGGGCACAGAAAAAAAAATGTTCTTCACCACCTTTATCGCCATCATTCAGACGTTAGTGGTGAATCTCTTGACAGGAGGAAAATTACACCTAAATATTGAATTCTGTGGTTGCTGTTGGGAGCACTTCAAACATAACAGTTCCGTTTTTCTCAGGCACACAATAAATGACTCAGCTAGGAGCTCACACTGATGCTCGGGCATACACGAGGCAGGTGAGGCAAAAAAAAAGAGAATACAGATATAACTTGAGATATGAGCTTAATGCTTTCCTGGACCGATCTTGTATGTCGATTTACTCGTATCTCAAATCAACTTTTCCCATAGAAATTAACTAAATCCTAGTTAATTCGTTCTCAGCCTCTGGAAAATCCATCAAAAAACAGGATATTGGAATGGAAAAACATTATTTATTCTAATTTGCCATTCACTAATGACTATCTAGTGGTCATGATGTTGAATACTAAAACGAGACATTATTCAGTACAATGCAGGAGGAGTGAAGAGAAAGACAATTTGCATAGCAACACGCTTTTAACATAAAATAAAGAAATTTAAATGCACTTGGATTACGATAGGCACTCAAAAATTATTCTAATCTAACTAACACTAAACTTAATTCAAATTTCGTTTGAAACTTTTTTATCTTTCTTCTCCTAAATTGACTCTTTTTGCTTTTGTGTTCCCTTCAAAATATTCAGAAAATGACCCGCACAATTGTCTTCACCATAGGACCACCTGCTAACTTGACCGGGTGCTCCTCTCGTATTGGCAAGCAAGCTCTGCCACTCGTGCACCACTTTCAAATTTTTCAATTATTTTGCGCTTAATATTAATTGTCATTCATACGCTTTTTCTTTGCACAAGTCTTCATACCACCTGCTTGCTTCGTACCCATTGTTGTTACCTTTATTCTGCACTGTCTAACGGGGAAAATACACAGGAAAAATGCAACACTCCTCCCATTGTTTGAAGGAATATTGACAAGAGGGAGTTGCAGCGAGATGGACTATGCCATGCTGTTCTCGGCCACTTGGCTGTCTCGTATGCTCGTATCTCGAAAATTGTCTCGTATTTCAAAGCAAATATTTTCTCTGAATTTTACTCATATCTCAAATTCCCCGTATGTCGGGGGACTTGTATGTCAAGGTATGACTGTGATTTACTGCTCAACAAAAATAGATTACAATCCCAAACAATTTATATCTCAAAAGCAGTGAGGAGTGTAGAGCAGAAGTACACATTTCTGGCGAAAAAAATATGTGTATATATATGTGTGCAGGAACAAATTATTTGTTCTTTCTTGCTTCATAAATACATAGTTGCTTCCATAACCTAATGTTGGCAGAGTTGTTTCTGGATATGCTTTATCAATGTTTAGTCCTTTCAGCCATTTAACCTAAAAATCTCTGGTGGGTGAAGTTTAAATGAGCATTAAGAAAGACTATTGGGCACAATGTGGTCATTTGGGATTCAAGAGAGAGATCAGCAAAACGACTGGCAGTTTAAAGAGAAAGGGAAACTGCAATTTACGCCACTTGCTTATCAGCTTGTGTGCTATCTCACTTACTCATATACTTAAGCGTTGTGTTGACCCTGGCAGCAGGCAACGAATCTGTGCACAAAATGAACTAATCTGTGCACAAAATTAGCTATTAAATAAAATACAGTAATTAATTTACATAAAGAATGATGATTTTAAACTATTCTGCATTATAATGCAGTCCTAATATTCAGTTCATACAATAGAATTGTCATGAAAGATCATGTATGCCACAAAAAATGACCCAGTTTTACCAATTGGTAGCAAGAAAAATTAGTTAACAGGTGGCAGAAGTTAGTCAGGACCTGTGCATCCTTTCTTTTCTATCATATTCCTGCAGGAATTCAAATATGCAAAACATTGGCTTTTTGTTCTAAGAAACTGACCCCCTAATACACCATACCTGTCAATTTATACGTTTTTCCCGTATTTAATACATTTTTTAATCATTTCAAATTGTATATGCCATTTAACAACTTGTGTACAGGAATTTTTTGAAGTACGTTTTTATTGTAAAACTGATTTTCGGCTCTAATCCGGATAGCAGGCGAAAACGTCATCGTGGACTGCTAATACTGTCAAGATTTAAGCTTGTTTCATGCCCGCACATTCCCCTTTCAAAGGTTCTTTTTACTCTATGATTATAGCGCGTCAGCAAGCAATGTAGCCAGACAGTCATGTTGTCAGCGTCATACAGCGACATCTACAGAATCTTGATTTTAGTGCATACAAAAACCGCACCAACTGATTGGGCACCCAGTCCACTTTGGGGAAAATTTGGGACTTTTAAGTCTGCCCTATGTGAGTAAATAGATGCCGCATTGCATTTGTATGGTTTATTATTATATAAGGGGAATTGCAACCATCAATAAGGGGGGAAATTGGCTGAGGTTGACAGGTATGTTACACAGAAAATTGAGGAACAATGAAGAACTCGGCACCTCTTGTTCTTTCACCGCACTCGTGCTATCAAGTTAAAGTCAGTTTTGTGTCTCTGCTGCCCTCTAGTGTCCCAAAACATATTTTTCTAGCTGCCTAGGATAGATGAGTGAACCAGACAGGTCTGCCCAAGAATCACATGCAGTGTTCTGTATGAAACAGAATTAGGTGTTGTCTTGAGGCTTCTGAGATGTCCCCTCAAGGCAATTAGGCCGACTAAAATAAGATAGAGACGAGTTTGTCAAAATGAAGAGAAGTAATTATTCATTTTCTGTCCTGAACAGCCTTATTCATTCATTGATTTTCCAAACCGCTTATCCTCACAAGGGTCTTGAGGGATGCTGGAGCCTATCCCAATTAAATATGGGTACCAGGCGGGGGACACTCTGAATCTTGTGCCAACCAATTGCACAAGTTTGATGAACAATTAATGTTATGGCGGCTGTATTCATCTGATAACTGTTATTGTTGAATTATCTCATCTCATTTCCGAACCGCTTTATCCTCAGTAGGGTCACACTCATACCTAGAGGCAATTTAGAGTGTCCAATCAGCCCACTATGTATGTTTTTGGAATGTGGGAGGAAACCAGAGTACCCGGGGAGAACATGCAAATTCCACACAGGTGGACTGACATGGATTTGAACCCAGGTCTCCCACTGTGAGGCCGACGCGCTAACCACTCGCTCCACCGGGCCGCCCTTGTTAAATTATCAGCCCCCTAATTACTCTGATGTAAATTTGGCTGGCATGAGCATGTGAGAGCGCTACGACCTTGAGCAAGTGACACTCCGCCATTTTACGAATCATGTAATTCAGGATGGAATTCACCGTATCTCATCTGATGTTATGGAGCACTCATTGTAGTCTTTCAACAGCAGATTTTAAGGATGCTTTTGTACAGGATATTACGGATTTCCTTGGGTGCCATGGTAGAAAAAAACAAGTTTTTTACAGCAAACCTGTGCCCATAGTTTAGTAATGTTTACCCACAAATTACTAAATTAAAACACAATTCATTAATGTGTACCCACAAATTACAAAACTGAAACATAGTTTAGTAGTGTGTACCCACAAGTTATTTATCTGTACCCACAGTTTAGTAATACGTAACTCAATTGCTACTCCGTACCTACAATTTAGTGTTTTTTTTTTTTTTTTTGGCGCACCGATCCCGTGACCGGACGGTTGGTCGCTGGTCTTTTGGTCGCCAGTCTTTTGGTCGCCAGTCTTTTGGTCGCCGCTCTTTTGGTCGCCGCTCTTTTGGTCGCCGGTCAAATGTATTTATATATTAAACAGTACTTAGATTAAACTCTCTCTCTCTTAGGTATTAAACTCTCTCTCATGAATATAATTTTGAGAGGTGGTTTCAACAGTAAACTCTTTGTCACCATTTGACCGCCGACCAAGTGGACCAAAAGACCAGTGACCAAAAGCTGGCGACCAAACATCCGATCACCACTAATCCAGATCCACAGACAGCTTTAACACCCCACAATAAGGCCATCACTGAAATTCCAACCCCGAACATGAGGAATTTGAAGCTGTCGGTATTATAAGTAGTATTTTTTTCCTTCAATTTACTGAAGAGGAAAATAGGCCAGGCAATAATAACCAGTATCAGCTTTTATATATTTTTTCATTCTCCTCAATAAGCAGGACACAACAACACACAATTCAGGTACAAAAACAAATTAATAAACACTTGAGATAAATATTTCAAGTTATGAATGAACAATTACAAGCAGGCTGGCCTGGAGCTTAGCTCTCGAGTGCCCCATGATGCCTTCGACAAGATTCAGTCCTAATCAAAGAGTGTTTAACCAGCTTCCCTGCATGCTTTGGGTATGTGAGAGGAAACCGAAATTACCCTCGACCCCAGAACTGTGAGACTGACATGCTAAACACTCAGCCGCCTTCCACATCACCAATACATTTTATTACTCTACTTTGCATATTCTTTGTATAATCAAATTTACTGCCGCAGAAATACATATTAAATAACTACCTTTTGAATTGTTATTTCTATCAGAAATTAGTTGATTTTGCAAGTACAGTGGTACCTCGACATACAAGCAATTTGAGATAGGGGCAAATATTTATCTTGCAATACGAGACATATTTTGATATACGAGCATACAATGGATGCGAAACGCTGCTCATAAGAACATCATGGGCACTGTCTTTCTGGTCGCAACTCCCTCGTGTAATGACTCTACGGGTTGCATTTTTTCAGCTACTATGAGAGGAGTACAACTTCCCGGGCAAGTGGTTGTGCATTATCTTATTGTGAGGACATTTGTGTGCATCATTTTTGGAATATTTTGAAGGCAATATCAAAGCAAACAACTCTTGATAGGTTGCATATGAAAGTCAAGGTGGAGGCGGGGCAAATAGAGCCAACCCAGGAGAAGAAAGGCATCAACATGTAAAACAAAATTAGAAATAAGTCTAGTGTAAGGTTGGATTAAATTTATTGTTGAGTGTGTCTCCATCGTAATCAAAGTTCATTTAAATTTGTTTATGTTATATTACGAGCGCGTTGCCGTGCAAAAAGTCCACCTTACCCCCTGTCCCTCTTTCTCTACCCTCCGCGAAATCCGTCCAATTTTAGTACTATTAAACACATTTTAGTACTATCTAACCACTAGTTATTTGTTACCTTGTTAATAGATGGCAAATAAAAATTAAAAAAAAACATTTCTATGGGAAACATTTGTTTGAGTTACGAGAAGTCCCGGAACAAATTAAGCTCATATTTCGAGGTACCACTGTACTCCTGTTGTGTATATGAGACAATGCAATGAAACATCATGTTTATTCCCGTTGGTTTTGTGAATGTATTCGCAAACATCACATTGTACCTCTGTTGAACCTTTTATTTATGTTATCATCTGAACAACAATTCAGGTTATACACTAATTATGTTCACTGTGTACAGCTATTTTTTCAAATGCTTTTTCTATAATGGGACTATTGTCCCTCACTTATAATTAGAGAAACAACTATTGTCCCTCACTTATAATTAGAGAAACAAATACCAACATAACAGTCAATGCATTATCAGTTCATTTAAACTTTAATGTGTGTTACAATCGAACCATTCTGGGCTAATGGTAAAGGAAACACATTTCAGAAGTCGCTTTTTGCCTAACCAACCCCCCCTTGGGTATGTTCCTTATCCATGCTTGAATGCATTATCTGGGTTTAAGGGAATTGTGTTGAAATGGTTGAAACACAAAAGACAGTGTCTACATAAACATGGCCTTAATTGACAAAGTTTGGTGAAAATGGGGTCGTGACTACACTCGGTAGACCTTTTTGTTGGGGTTTTGAGACCTAGACTACCCTCGCTCTGCTATGCAGCCAATTTGTTTTTTTCAGATAAAAGTAAATAAATGGTGTGCAATTTAATCCAGAACCATTATCCCACTCTCCATTTAGCGTGGAAAACAAAATCCACACAATGCTCCACTGAGACCAGCCTTTTGGGGTGAATCAAATTTGGAGAACCTACGCGTGTATGCAGGGGGGAGGTGTTGCTTGTGCTTGTGTTAGGGTAAATGTATTTTCTAGTGCTCGGTGCATGAATATAATAACACACTCAGGCACCCCAGTGAGCGCTTGTCTTGGCTACTATCCAATTGCTCACAGCAAGAGTTTTCTGCAAATTTAAAGTAACAAAAAGATCATTTTCATCTGGCCCCTCTGCTTCCATCTTAGGTTATTGGTATGCATTCAGCATCCAGGAGACTCAGATGCAGTCCTCTGGCGAACACTGAGAAGAGTAGAAGTGGAGGGGAGGGGTGGTGGGCAATGAAGGGGGGGATCTTTTATATCTTGGACGCACACGCTTGCACAGAAAGTAATTTGTGGGCTTGAAATGATTCCCGTCAATGGTTACTGGATGCAGCCTTCAAGCTAATTAGAAACTTCAGTGAAACAGCAATAACAAGTTAATTACGTTTCAGGATTATTAAGGTGGTGTCTATTCCCTTTCTCCATCAACACCTTAGTTCTTCCCTGATGCATGGCTTTGTAAACATGGCATCTGTTCTCCCTGTGTGCATTCTAAAGGGCAGGAAAGCTATTAATCTAATTTTTTAAAACAAGATTTTTTCCTTGATAAAAAATGCCCCACAGCCACAATTGCCATGCCTAAATCAATAATGAACCACAATGGTTAATAGGGTCATTCTACATTTGGAGGACATTTTATGTCCTCCTCTCCAAATTGTAAATAATCCACATAAAATTTCCAAAAAACGTGTAATTCCGAAAAAGTAAATTGGCTTGTTCTGACACCAGATCTAAAAAAAAAAATCCATTAAAATAAATAAATACAATAACACAAAGTTTGGAGTACTTGTTAAAATGCTATAGTTCTGTGGTCCAATGACCAAATTGAGTTTTTTTATTATTGCATTTTTTATTAATATAATATTTCAAATATGTATGACTATTTATGGAACATGCGCACCTTATACTTGTAACCCTGTTATCATAACACTTAAATCAAGAGTAGAAGATGAAAGTACCAAATAACTATTGACTGGATTTTACATCATCAGAACATTTTCAAAAGGAATGGGTTGGATAAATGTCTTTCCTTCTATTTTTCCATCTATTTATAAAATTGTTGGACCTGATTGAATTTCCTACAATCTTACTTTTTCTACATCATGCAACCCTGCTTTCCATATGATCAGAAGTGTTCAAATGGCTTTTTTTCCTCAGGTACAGGAGTAGCAGCTAGTTAGCTTGACCTACACCTGAGAAAAAGCCATCATTAATATAGATTTCCAATCCCATTTCTGTGATTATATTTCGAGTATAGTAGTGCCTCGAGATACGAGTTTAATGCGCTGCTGGACTGAGCTCATATGTCGATTTATTTGTAACTCAAATGAAAGTTTCCCAAAGAAATAAACTAAAAACAAATTAATTTGTTACTAACCCTTGAAAAAACACCAAAAACAGGATATTGAATTGGAAAAACATTATTTGTTCTAATTCACCATCTATTAACAAAATATCAGTGGTTTAATCATACTAAAATGTGTTTAATAGTACTAAAATGTGTATAATAGTACTATAATGTGTTTAATAGTACTAAAATGTGTATAATAGTACTAAAATGTGTTTAATAGTACTAAAATGTGTTTAATATTTCTAAAATATGTTTTTAATAGTACTAAAATTAGACAGATTTCGCGGAGGAGAGAGAGAGCGAGAGAGACTTTTATTTCACCGCAAAGCAGTCATAACATAAAATAAACAAATTTAAATGAACTTAGATTACGATGCAGGCAAACTCAAAAATAAATAGAAACTAACCTTACACTAAATTGTATTCAAATTTTATTTTAAATTTCTATACCTCTTTTGCTCTATTTGCCCCGCCTCCACCCTGACTTTCAGAACCTATCAAGCCTTGTTTGCTTTTGCCTTCCCTTCAAAATATTCCGAAAATGATGCAGACAAATATCCTCACAATAGGATAACACACGACCATTTATCCACTTGCCCGGAAAGTAATACTCCTCACGTATTAGCGAACAAGCTCCGCCATTCTGCCTTAACGATCTGGGGGGAAAACACTGAAAAAAAACATTACACGAGGGAGTTGCGGGGAGAGAGACAGTGCCCATGATGTTCTTATGAGCAGCTTCTCGCGTCCGCTGTATGCTTGTATATCAAAATTGGTCTTGTATCTCAAGATAAATATTTGCCCCAAATTTTACTCATATCTCAAATTGCTTGTATATTGGGGCACAGATATGTCGAGGTATTACTATATTGTATAATCTTAATGAAAAAATACAATAAAAGTTTACCATTGTTTTGCAAGCAGAGTGAATCAAGCTTTTCACTGTTATTGCTGAATATATAGCAGAAATTCAGAACATTTTTTCACGAATGTTTAAGATACAATGTCTTCCAATGTCCGTCTCAATTGAGGAAGGAAGAGAATTTACTGTAAACAACAGAACTCATTCAGGCATGGGTTTTTTGTAAACTCGATGCTGCTTTATAAATTGCTTTACAGACATAAGGACATAGACCCCCCATCATTAAACTTTATTTGGCATTCATCTTTTCTTGTTCATCCTGTGTATATTGCCTAATGATCCACACCAT
The DNA here is from genome assembly GCF_051989575.1 of Stigmatopora nigra. Taxonomy (NCBI): domain Eukaryota; kingdom Metazoa; phylum Chordata; class Actinopteri; order Syngnathiformes; family Syngnathidae; genus Stigmatopora; species Stigmatopora nigra. Next base: position 9,391,727 of record NC_135523.1, read on the forward strand.
GCTGCAGATTGTCCAAAGTGCTGAGGTCAGTACTTTGAGACCCACACAATATTTAATAATGCAGACATTAACATTCTCCCTACTTGTTTCCCAATCCTCTCTCTCTTTGGTTCAGTTGGATCATTACCCTGCCGTCAGTTACACTCTACCAGATGCCTCGGACACCAAGTTCAACCTGGTCAAGACTCTCTTCTTGGGCAAAGTTTATGGTAAGTTTAGCGATAGTATTCGCACTTGAAACATGCTTACGAATAATGTACGCTTCAAAACGCAGATACTGTTTAATTTGAGCATTTTCATCTAAATCGTCTGATTTATCCTGCAATTACAAGAGTTATTACTATAGTGTATAATAAGGAAGTAAATGCAATGGGGCAATTGGCTTTTTTTTTCCATGGGCAGATTTGGCTGCCATTCAAACTGGCGATAAACACTGCAGGAAGAATTATTAAGTGTCTTAGGCTAAATTAACACCTCACACACAGACAAATGCGTTAGAACTCAATGGTTGGCACGCAGATGGAAAATGGCCCACTATATACTATATATGAAATCAGTTTTTTTTTTCATTTATTCAAAGAAAGATATTTCCATGTAGCCATGTTAATTTAATTTCAAATCCATTGTGGAAGTTTTAGACCCAACCATAAGAAATCGATCTGTCCTGGTGAAGAGTGGTTAGCACGTCGGTCTCACATTTGTTTGGTCAAAGGTTTGATAGCAGGTCGGTCCACACTGTTTGGAGTTTGCATGATCTCCCCAGGCTTGTGTGGGTTTCCTCCCACATCCCAAAACCGTGTAGGCTCATTGATCACAATGTGTGTGAGTGCATGGTTGTTATTCTCCATGTGTGGTGCAATTAGTTGACATGCATGCTGGTTAAGCACTATAAATTACCCCTAAGTATGAGTGTGAGCGTGAATAGCTGTTCATCTTCTTTCTGCCCTGTGATAGGCTGGCCACTGATTCAGGGTGTCCTCCGTCTGGTGCCCATAGTTGGCTGGGATATGCTCTAGCACCCTCTGCGACCGGTGTGGCGATTAGCGGTTCAGAAAATGAATGAATGAATGAATATACAAAAATATCTTATACTGTTTCCATTATGAATTTATTTGCATTATTAAGGATGTAAATTATTATAAAACTCACCTTTAGAAAGTGATGCTGATTTTGTTTTTGGTTTTGAAGTTGATGCAAGAATATAGGCGGTGAAAATTGCTGATGCAAAACATTGGGTTTTTAATAACAAAAGTTCAATATCAAAGTGACAAAATAAACAGGGGAAGGACACATGCGGCACGAAACAAACAAGGTAATAATAGCAATATTCCCACATGAGATGTCACCAAATTCTCACTTTATATACACACAAAAGTATATTAATCTTAATAAACTAAAAACAGCTAGCTATGAGACAAGGGGAAAGGGATGAATGACAAGGGATGAATAAAGTTAACTAATATAACACTATAAGAGTGAATGGCTTGTGACGGAGAAAAGCATAACCCACTAAGCTTTTTAAAACTTTTAACTAAGGGCCCCCAAGATTAGTCAAACTAATTTAATAAGCAATTTCATTCAATTTTTTATTCTTTATTTTCTTTTAAATTTACTCTTCTCCTGACATTCTGAATATAAGCCAAGCGAAATGCGTATTTGTTCTTAATAAGCAATGTCATTTATTTTTATGCTTTATTTTCTCTTCTCCTGTCTCTTTGAAAATAAAACAAGCTAAATACGTAATTGATGTCTTTAAAAATTGAAATATTTCTCTTTGCGCACAAAGATAATAACTTTGCATTCATAGTCTGAGTTGGTAATATACATTATTTAGCCAATTGTGTTTTTTTTTAGTTTGAATGTACATTTACTGGAAAAGCGTTAAGCCCATCATATCATCTTAACAGTTAAGGCTTAACATTTGATGTCAATCAACCAATTAATCACATTACAGATCAAGATTTCTTGCCATATATTCCTGTTGTGATTGAATTTGCATTATATTTGTCTTATCTTTTTGTTCATGTTTTTTTTTGCTTCGACAATTATTTAAGTATTCTTATTATTTATAATGTTATTATATATTTTAATTAACGTTTGTGCATGTCTGATTGTGCCCTACAATTGGCCAGTCAACAAATAAGTGTAGGTGCCCATAGTTGGCTGGGATAGGCGCCAGCTCCCCCATGACCCCAGTGAAGATAAGCTATACAAAGAATAAATTACAATGAACTTTCTCAACTTGGTTTAAGGTCTATTTAAAAACAAAAAACAAACACAGTAAAATGATTGTTGAACCTTTTTTTTTTATTTGGCGTCAAGGCTTAAATTTAATTTCTATTACCATTTTAGAAATACTGATACATGCTGAAGATTTTAGTAGATGTTTGATGTATATGTAATATGATCTTAATATCTGTAACAACTCAAGATGGAAGCTAATGATGTTTATAGCATAAACGCATCTGCTTACTGACACGGCACCGTGTTTTGTGAATTTGACTAAATTGGTCTTTTAATCACAAAAAAAGGAAGTTATATGTCAACTTGATTGTGGATTTGCGGCAACATAGTGCATTTCTTTTTAAGTCCACTAGAGAGTAGTACAGAACCATCATACCAAAATGCTGTGTGGAAAGGCTTCAGTAATTGGCAACAGTATTGTATTTGTTAAATGTCATCTCATTTTCTGAACAGCTTTATCCTCACTGGGGTCTCGAGGGGTGCTGGAGCCTATTCCAGCTGACTTGAAGCAGGAATTTGTGGGCAGCCAATCTCATGGCACAAAGGGATAAACAACCATTCACGTTCACACTCAAACTTAAGGGTAATCTAGAGTGTCCGATCAGCCAATGATACATGTCTTTGGAATGTGGGAGGAAACTTGATTACCTGGAGAAAAACCCACGCAGGCCCGGGGGGAACGTGCAAACTCTACACTGGTGGACTGACCTTGATTTGAACTCAGGTACCCCATTTTGAGGCCGACACTCTAACCACTCAGCCGCTAGTCTGCCCCTGTATTAAATCTCAATTTAGTAATTAAGTTTATTTAACTTTTTAATTACTTTATTTACTGACATATGAAAGATGCTCAACAGTGACATGAGAATTTTTTTTGACATATGTACTTGGAATCTTTTTCATGCCCTTATGCTACTTGGTTTGTTTTCCATCCTTTCAAGGAAGTGAAGCTTTGTTGAATATTTTGAATTTATTAATCTACTACCAACATTCAATTTTTATTGGCCACTTTCAATCAGATTTAATGAAAATAAGGATTTTGTCCACAGAGTTTACCCAAATTTTAATAATTACGTTTTACCACAAAAAAACAAATATTATTCATATGATTTTAGCTGTTGTTTTTCATGTTCCTGTCCAATTCACCTGAGAAAAACAAACCTTGTTTCAATAAATCCCTTTTTTTATATATTATAGTATTTAATGTGATATTTTTATATTTGATGTCAGTTGTTTGGGGGACAGAGGAAAACAGGGAAATTGTATGAAGTACATATTGTATGAAAAGAGACAATAACAACAGGCAGGGAGGGAAAACCATGTGAGCAAATCCATGCACATCTGGTTCCATCTCCTATTTTGCTTCAGTGACAAAGAAGCTATTGAAAGACTTATTTTTGAGAGAAAAAGATCCTTTGTTGGATAGGGCGTGCAATGGGACAATGAGTGATGTCGTCTAAATCCTTTGACTGCCAAATGTTTCTTACAATAATGTAAATCATCTCGTATTGGAAAAAATACAAAAATACATGGAGTATTTTCAGTAATGTGTATAGTGGCTACCCTAACAATTTAAGAGGGGGGTGTTTTTTCTTTTTTCTTTTTAACCGGACAGCTGTTTCACATTTTTGGAGGTGGAATCCAAAATAGATTTTAGAGTTGTTGTTTTTTTATTCTCCCCTGCTTAACAACTCATTAAATTTTTAATGCACACAACTAGCCTAATAAAAATAGATATTTCAGTTGTACATGTTTGTTTCATATTTTATTGTATGTCAATATTTGAGCACTTTTATAAAACACTCGTTTGAGTCGTATTTTACATTCATTGCTTTTTAGAATTTATTTATTTAGCATCCCGGCTGACAGGTTAGCACGTCGGCCTCACAATTCTGGGATTGAAGTATCGGTGCTGGGTCAGTCCGCGCCTTGTGGAGTTTGCAGATTCTCCTCAGGCTACCGTGGCTTTTCTCCGGGTATTCTTTTTTCCTCCCACATGCCAAAAACCTGCATGGTAGGCTGGTTGAATACTTTAAATTGCTCTTAGGTATGATAGTGAGCATGAATGTTTTTCTGTGTTCTAGTGCCCTGCGATTGGCTGTCCACCAATTCAGGATGTCCCCCGCTTGGTGCCTGTAGTTAGCTGGGTTGGGCTCCAGCACCCCCCACGACTCTTGTGGGGATAAACCATTCAGAAAATAAATGATTTAATTATTTTTTTTATTTACTATGTTTAAAAAGGCAGCTTGGCAGACGAGTGGTTAGTGTGTAGGCCTCAGTTCTGGAGTTGAGGGTTCGATCCGAGGTCAGTTTGCATGTTCAAACACTTTAAAAAAATGGGAAAAAAAGAGTTTTTGCCTTTAACTAGGAGTCTCATAATTCACTATTTTTCAGCTTGCGCCCATGCTAATAGCACATATTTTTAAATTAAATTAAATTTCATGTATTTATAAGAAAATCATCAAAATGACTTTATAACATATTCAATGTGCACCCACAATAGCTTTAAATCCTTGCATAAATGTTTGTTTATCAAGTGGACAAGGTTGATTGTGCCATATGTTGAAGAAAGACATCTCTCCTCTCTAAATTACAAATTTCAGTTCACATGTAACTATATACTGGCATTTGTTACTAAATTGAGAGGTGATGAGCTTTTAAAAATAAGGGCAGTTTTCTTTTTAAGTGGGTTTTGCTGCATTCATCTGATTTAAAGGACTAATGATTAAACATGGTGGTTTGTTCTTCATCATTCAGCATATTTGCTGTAGCTGGCAATGTGTTGGTTCCAAAAGTAGTTTCTCCTGTGGGCAATTGTGTTTAAGTGGTATTGATTATGTCTTTGACTACTCAGCATTTATGTTTTATGCTGCTGGTAATTCTCTTGCTGTTGGCCCATGATCATGCAGGTGTTTTCTTTTTAATTTCAGTTCATCTTTGCTTTTTATCTAAACAAAAACAAGGTTTCTGCATAAGCAGTCGAAACTAATGTGTGAGTTTGCGTGGGTGGAGAAGTGGAATGCAGCTCAAGGACTTTTCCGCCTACGCCTTCTGCAGCCACATTAGGGAAAAATTAGTCATGGATCCATCGGGTCAGCAGACACACTTCCAATCCACCGCTTTTAAGCCAAAAAAGTAAACGTGCAAGGAAATGGGCCCACATTCATTTAAAGTCACTGGAAAGTTCAAAACAGTTTTGTCTGCCTTTAAAGAAGTAATGATGAAAGGCGAAGGTTGCTTGTTTCTATAATGCAGCTTTAATGGAATTTTCAACTTGCAAACGTTTTCAAAATGTCATTTTTGCAAGACAGTTAAACAAGCATTCCGCTGTTGCAATTTTTACACAAACAAATTTAAAGTGTGCATCAAATTGAGAAAGTTTAAATGAAATTGATTGAGCAGTTTTATTTGTAAAGTAATTCATTGATTATCGCAGTTAATGTAAACTAGACATGGCCGCAATAAACATAAAAACTGCGAAATAGAGTCACCCCTATTTCTAAATAAAATCATATATATATATATATATATATATATATATATATATATATATATATATATATATATATATATATATATATATATATATATATATATATATATATATATATATATATATATATATGTATATGTATATGTATATGTATATGTATATGTATATGTATATGTATATGTATATGTATATGTATATGTATATGTATATGTATATGTATATGTATATGTATATGTATATGTATATGTATATGTATATGTATATGTATATGTATATGTATATGTATATGTATATGTATATGTATATGTATATGTATATGTATATGTATATGTATATGTATATGTATATGTATATGTATATATATATATATATATATATATATATATATATATATATATATATATATATATATATATATATATATATATATATATATATATATATATATATATATATATATATATATATATATATATATATATATATATATATATATATATATATATATATATATATATATACATACACACACACACACACACACACAATGCTGTGTTCTAGTAGCAAGCGGTGGACAGGGGAGTGGCTTTTTAATAATGGCTTTTTTAATACATTTTAAATATTAATAAACAAAAAAAAATCCCCAGAAAAAAAAAGTGATGTAGTGAAGCCGCGATAATCGAGGGATAACTGTAATATCCGTCGTTCCTGAAATCAATTGCAGCCTATCTGTTTCTGTTCTTAGATAAGCAATGAATGGCAGCACTTTGTATTATGGTGCATAATACAAAGTGCTGCCATTCACCATATCTGTCCTCTATATCCCTGTCTTCCTTGTCAAGATAAAATCCTGCAGCATTGCAACTCTGACTCAATGTAGAACGCTGCCTTGCGTCTTTTAACCAATCAATTTGACAAGAAGCCGGACAAACTTTAATTGATTATTTTTAAAGTAGACACAGGTGACACATACTATTATCTGACTGGGAATCTATCCATTTTCTATCTATCATTTTAGGCTATGCCAGATTTGACCTATGACGTCATAAATTTGCGTTTAGCTCTGGTAGTAATTTGTTGTTTTCTCTCATCATCATAAGATGCTTTATATGTCTGCTATTTAAAATGAGCTGAACTGTACACTACATGTAGATTATTATATATTTGCATAAAACCAGTAAAAAATCCGATTTTTGGAGTGTTAAGCACTACTTAACAGAGCAATATGTATTCAACGTAATGTAAATAATACTTTTTATTATTTTCTCCAAGTTGGCCTTTTTTAGCTTAAAAGAATACAATTTTGTTATATTCGTCTTTTTTCCTCTTAACATATAAACACTGCTTTATAACATTGTTGATACAGTTCAGCTCACAATTCCAAAAAGAATGGAGATCTGATATCTGGTGCACAGATTTAGTCTAGCATCTTATGGGTACTTTTTACCCCAGTAAATCCTGATCCATGTTCATGTTAATTCCAATATCCGTGTTTTAACCAGCTGCTCTAAGGGTGGGGGTGGGACCGCACTGCAGAGAGAGAAAAAGAGGAAGAAGGGAGGATGAGAGAAGGGCAGAGATGAATGAAAAGTCCCTAACAATATCCTGAGATCTTCTAGCAAAGAGGAGGAAAGGAGGGAAAGACGAAAAAGAGCAGGTTAGCCTCAGACTTTGAATACATCTGTCATCATATGTGCGTTTGTTTCTACTAATTTGCATCCATTTTATTGGGGTTCAAGCTTACGTGTGAGTTTGAAACCACATAAAGCGATTCACTTTCATCTAGAAAAGCCTTTCATGCATATTAAGTGTGCAAGTGTGTATTTAGTGGGTTGAAATCAAGACCTTTTCATATACAGTAGGACATTGATATCTATGTCTAGCTTGAAATCAAGACCTTATCATATACAGTAGGACATAAATATCTATATGTCTGGCTTGAATTGATAGACTTGGCACAAATGCACTATGCACAGCATACTGGCAGGAGCCGCAGGTGACTGTGTACATCTTAAAAGGGGGTGTCACCTAATATTTAATGGATTTGTACTTGTAAATCTACCTGTCTTCAACTATAACTTTTTCTTTTGCACTTTCAGTTTCTTACACTTGTCCATAAGGATACATGTGATGCAATTATCTTTACAGTTGAAGTATTCGTTTAGTGTATGAGAACATTACAGAGAATAGTTATGATCAGGAACTCATATGTACAGTATACAATTAGAATGTAATTTTGTTTTTTAAATCCTTATTAAGAGACTGGCTTACATTTATGCTTCACACAAATGTGTGATGTGATACACATTTTGATAGTCGCAACCTTTTTAACCTTATTTATCCCTTCCATCAGCTTCCATGTGTTACCATGGCAACAGTTTTATATATGCCCTTGTTCTTGTTTCTCTAACCATACAACCATTTTTTTTTTACCTTTCGGCCATTTTTTATATACATCAATTATTATTTTCCACCTTCCCTGCCCCCCCCCCCCCCCCCCAACATAAGATGACGCCACACCCTTCCTCTCAATTCTTCCTGCAGATGTATTCATCTTCTCTTATTCTTTTTCCGTGCTTGACCCACATTTTCAAACCCCTTGTAAACAAAGTTCCAAACGCTACCTACCTTTTCTCCCTCATTATTAATTATTCATGTCATGCAGCCTTACAACGTACAACACAATGACCTTGGGGTGATTGTGTGCATATGTGTGTGTCTGTGCTGGGCCACATATGGTTGATGTAGCAATTCAATTGTTGGATCACAATGTAATCACTTGGGATGATCCATTGCAGCAATGCAATGTTAGACTATGTGAATGTTTTTATCTGTGCTGCAATCATGAATCATGTAAACATTGTATCTATTATCTTAGGAATAAATACAAGCCCAAAGAATAGATTGCTTACAATACGATCTTTGTCGTATATACAGAATGACCAGAAATTATGCCTAATGTCCTTGGCTCTAATGTTCCTAATCCCCTGTAAACCCTGCCCAGATACACACACTTCGGAGCAGCTTGGTGCAAACCTAATTACAAAGCATTCACCAGTAGATTGTTATGAATACAACACTTTTATTGTATTTGAGATTTTTTTATACAGCTATATCATCCTTCCTTCTTCCCCTAAGGCAGGGGTCAGGAACCTTTTTGACGAAGGGAGTCATAAACAATTCATATTTTCAAACATTATTCCTAGAGAGCCATACTCAAAATTTAAAAGTAAAAATACATGAAAATGTGAGCATTTATTATTCATTTCAACCCTAACCCCTAACCCTAAAAAAACTGAATTTTTTTGAGAACATTATTTTACTGTTGCTAATCAATGAATATCAATGAGAGAATGCATGCAGAAGAATCTAATGAAGAAAAAATATGATTTAAAAAGACGGAGAGCCATATACACCTATCAAAAGAGCCACAAATGGCTCCCGAGCCATAGATTCCCTACCATATTTCGATATTTCCAGCCTTTAAAGTCTGATTTACCTCTCTGCTTCTTCAAGCAGCTGAACAGGACAGGTTGAAAAAATATATTTAAATAACCAACAAGGTGGGTAGATATGTATTGTCAGGTCGAGATGTTGGGGTGGTCAAATGTTGTATTACTGTTTAAATAATTGATATTGTGTTGTATCATACTGCCTCGTGGTGAGGAGGTTCACTCACCTGACTTTGGTATGGGCAGGCGTGGGCTCAATTCCCTCTGGGGGCGGTATGATTGGGAGTGTGAAAGGTCATTTGTCTCCCTGTCTGCCCTACGACTGACTGCAGACCAGTCTGGGATGTAGTCTGCCTTCCGCCCGAAGACAGCTGGGTTAGGCTCCAGCAACCCCCCACAACCCTTTCGAGGATGGATGATGTGGAAGATGAATGATTGAATGCTGTATCATTATAATTTTTTCCTTGTTAACACATAGATTGAAACACAAAACTTTGATAAATGTCCTCTTCTCCATATACCATTATGTTAGAAAGGTTGGTTTTTAGCCAAATGTCTGAATCTGTTCTGATCACGTCGGTCGAGGACATGAGTGGGACCCAGGCCCAGGAAAGCAGGAAGTGAAAATGTTGGTGCACAGAAGTTAAAGTTAAAGTTTAATACAACAACACTAACAGAATAAACCTTACAAACATAAAATTAAGGAGGGGAAAATTACAAAACCACACTGACCGGAAGCACACTGATGAACAAAAACATATCAGTCAGCCGTAGGGCACACAAAGAGACAGACGACCATTCACACTCACAATCATACCACAACTAGCGGGAATCGAGCCCGCACCGAAGTCAGGCAAGTGAACCACTATTCCAAAATTAAGGCGGAAATTCATTAAAAATGTTAAACCCCTCTGATTGTATTTTTAACCCATATTAACAAGTTAGCATAATTAAAAGCTCAAAAAAGTGATATTTGTATACAACCTGGCCTTCAAACATCTGTTTCTAGAGGACGAATATAGAGCTTGTTATTAAAAAGTAGTAGTTTTACATGTTGAAACATAATCTTGTAAATATCAACATGTGAAGTTGCTGGCCTGATAGAAAAGAAAGAGACACCAGAAACTGTGACAACTAGTACCAAATCCATTGCAATCTGTTATACTTGTCTCTTTAGTATTCAGGGCCACGCCGGTGTAACACATGGGCAGGCATGTTGGACTGAATGCATTTATATTCATAATCTTATTCATAAATTTGCTGTGTGGATCCTTCTCTATTTGTTTCCGTCCTCCACCCTTTCTGCAGATATAAGCATGCATAATGTGAAGTGATTGATGCTGCATGTTTCCTGTTGCTGCCCAAAGGCTCATTAGATTGTAATTCTGAGCTTATTAGCATTCGCGCACACGCATTTGGTTTTAGAACCTCATTTTGAGGCAAGTGCCCCTCCCCCTATCCTGAGCTAGCCATTAGATATAAGTTATATTAGACAATGCAAACGTCTATGGTCGGGTATTCATTTCATGCTTAGTGCTTTTCCTGGCAGCACAATCGATGGTGTGCCTACAGACTTATTTTTGTTTCCCGTCAAAATGAAAAGGGAAATCATAAAAGTCACGTCTGGATAGTAAAATTGTCGAACATGACATGTTTTGTTGCTTTGAATTGATTGTTTATGATGTACCATACTGTACATATCGTGTGTATGTTAGTGTGATCTAATGGTCTGGGTGAACAAGTAAAGAAACGAAGATAGGATGCCTTAGAGCTTTTAAAATACTTTATGTAACATACTAAGCTGATGTTAAAAAAAGAAAGGAAAGAGAAAAAGACTACACAGATACGCAATCATCCTGCTGAGTCAAAGGTTATGTATCCAATTTTCATCCGCATATGAATGAGCCATATAAATTGGACATATGGCATTGTATGAAAAAAAAATGAAGTAGGTGTTGCACATAGGAAAATAAATTAAAATTGACTTTCAGAGGGTAAGCTTTAGCTTAAATATAGAATATTCTTCCATGACGGAAAGTCAAGATTGACGTAAAACAAGCAAACCTTGTAGTTGATCAATGAATGCATGTCTCACAAACCATACCAAAAATGTTTAATGGTCTATTCCAGGTATCACCAACTCCTCTCCTCAAGGGCATCTATCACCTCTTTTATATTACCATATCTTCCTTCTCCAACACCCCTCAATCAAATAATCACAATGGTTATCTGGGTTTTGGAGTTGGTGAACTCTGATCCAATCAATCATTCGTTAGAATTCTAAAGTCATGTATGTCTGTAAGACATAATAACATAAGTCTTTCTCTTTCTAGAAACAGGATACGTCGATCGAGTGTTGATTGAGCGTTACAACACCCCAGGCTTCATTGGCTGCTTGTCTCGAGTGCGGTTCAATGAACTCGCCCCCCTTAAGTCAGCACTGAGTAGAAGCAAACAGACAAATCTGGTCCAAGACGAGCCGATTTCAGCTGCTTCATCACCGGTGTCTTACCTGGGTAAACTGGTGGAGTCCAATTGTGGGGCATCACCTCTCACCATCCCACCAATGTCGGCCGCAACAGACCCATGGCATCTGGACAACACAGGTCAGCATGTCTTTAAAACAAAAACAAAAAAAACAAGTAAAATGTGAGGTAAAAAAAAATTTGCCTGCTCTTTATCTATTTCAGGGTGATATTGATTTAGAGTCAGCGTTTTAGAAAAACTATCAAAGATGTTTTATTTAACAGTGTATTCTTGTCATGTTTTGGGCACTTGTTCTGAAGCAAACCTTAGGTTCGATTTGTTTGGTTTTATGCGCACACAGAAGCCGCAAATCGGTCTTGGGGAACATTTGCTTTAAAGACCCCCTATGATGTGGGTGAGGGGTATTTACCTGAATTCGAAATATTGACTTGTCTGAGCCAAAACACATCCATGATCCTTTTTTGGGGAAAATGATCTAAAACTGTGCAAAAGAAGCAAGTTACCTTTGCAAGAAAACGGAACTTTTTAATTCTCTCTCATTTCCTGAACCACTTTATCCTCACTTGATTGGGGGGGGGGGGGGGGGTTGCTGGAGCCTATCCCAGTTGACTTCAGCGAGGGACAAGGAGATAAACAAACATTTACACTCACACTTGTACCTAGGGGCAATTTAGAGTGTCCAATAAGCCTCCCATGCATGTCTTTGGAATGTGGGAGAAACCCGGATTCCGGGAGAAAACCCACGTAGCCCTGGGCAGAACATGCATACTCCCCACAGGTGGACCGACCTGGTTTGAACCCAGGTCCCCCACTGTGAGGCCGACAGGCGAACCACTTAGCCGCCGGGCCTCCCCGCTTATTAATTGTTCGAAATGTCAAAAAATACAGGGTGCGTTTGAGTGGTAAGATAACACCAATTTTATTCTTTCCTGTGAATACTTTTCTTAGATGCAGAATTCCCTTTCAATGAAGAACGAGTGATTCCTGATGGAGTAAATAGAGACTCAGCCATTATTGGAGGTACAGTTTATCATTGTCAAAACCATTGAATGTCTTCTTTGACCTTATCTTATTTGGTGTTTCTCTCATAGGTATCATCGCAGTGGTGATCTTCACTATATTATGCACACTGGTGTTCCTAATCCGCTACATGTTCCGTCACAAAGGCACCTACCACACCAACGAGGCCAAAAGCACCACAGAGCCTGCTGGAGAATCGACAGACACAGTCATCATTGGAACAGACAACCCAGAAACCATAGAAGAATCAAAGAAGGAGTGGTTTATCTAGCAACTAATGACGTGGCCATTAGAGAGAATGTGGGTTGACTAACTTTCCAACAAGATAAAGATGGTCATCTTAATGACTAATTATTAAGAAAGGTCATTTATTAGGACTTTTATCTCACAAAGAGAGAGCGACATGTAAAATGTTTGGGGTTTTTGTACGTATATATCTATATATAAAATGCGAGGGACTCAGCCGAATGTTCCTACACGAGACTTTACCTGTAAATAATAACTGAGTTGTCCTTTGTATCGTGCTTGGGAGTTTTCAGAAGTCCTTTGAATACTGTATATGATAAATAGATATATTTACTTGGTTGTGTGATAGGACAGTCGGTTAATTTTGAGTTCACTTTTTAAGAAATACATATCTAATATTAAAAAAATTCTAGCAAATCGTCATGCTAAACCATTATTTGTATTTTTTGATGTTGTTGAAAGATTTTTTTAGAGAGGCCATCGCATAAATACTAATCTATGATGGGGTGTCAGGGCCACACTGAGAACAACAGTTGCGTTCTAATAGGAATGAAGTTAAGTTGGCAATTGAATATAATGAGTGAATGTCAAAATTTCTCTAAAAAAATTCTATCTAAAAACCTGCAGTATTTTAAAAAAAATTTAAATCACTTCCGTTTATTTATACCATAAATACAGCAAAAGTGCTGATATCATTCTTCTATCATTTCTTTCTCAGGAACAGAACCATTTATACTGATTTCATTAGTGTTTAGAAAACATGGTCAATTTTTGTCTGTTAGTTCTTTGAGAATATTTTTCACATTCATCTTAATATTTTACATGTTTAATCCAAAACTTTGTTCACATAAAATTGCAATTTACACACCATAGCCTCCATAATATATATATATATATATATATATATATATATATATATATATATATATATATATATATATATATATATATATATATATATATATATATATATATATATATATATATATATATATATATATATATATATATATATATATATATATATATATATATATATATATATATATATATATATATATATATATATATATATATATATATATATATATATATATATATATATATATATATATATATATATATATATATATATATATATATATATATATATATATATATATATATATATATATATATATATATATATATATATATATATATATATATATATATATATATATATATATATATATATATATATATATATATATATATATATATATATATATATATATATATATATATATATATATATATATATATATATATATATATATATATATATATATATATATATATATATATATATATATATATATATATATATATATATATATATATATATATATATATATATATATATATATATATACATTATATACACATCGTTCTTCAGTGTGGCTGTCATTTAAAACCTCCACCCTGAGCTAAATTATTGTCATACATTTACCAATGACATAATATAATGTATGTATCAAATAAGAGTTTTTTGATCAATTTTTCTGACATTCGAATGTATGTGCCATGTCAGTATTGCTCCAAGCATGATGGGAAGTATTTAAAGCTTTCTCTTGAGTTAAAACTAGTCTTGATTTAGTCATACATGAATTTTTCATTTATCTCTTTGCCAAATGTATGAAATTTACATCATCCTCTTTTATTTTAGATCCATAGAGGGAAGTTTTTTGCCTATCATCATTTAATAGCTGATAAAATGTGAGCCATGAGGTGGCTGTAATTGATCAGTGCTTTAAGCTCCCAGAAAAAGGACATAAGCCTCCACAAAAAAATCTGAATCAGAGTTGATATTTGAGTTGGTTGAACAAGGTCATCAATCGTATAATTGGCGTACATTCAAATTCATTGTGCCTTTGAGCTATTTTGCCTTGTCTTAGACTAAAGCTGACTAATGCTGCATGAAATCAATTCGTGCATGCATTTTGTATATTTTGATTTCAATGGTGCTAAGCCATTATCCTGCTAAAACAGAATTTAAGAGTTAGAAAAAAAAATTATTTTCAGAAATGCAAAGTAGTGGGAAGTGATCCTTAAAGCTACTGTGTCTGTGTGTGATGTGAACGCACAGTTTTAAGGAGAACATGTCAGGGTTTCACCCTAATACATGTAAATGTACATGTTCAGAGCAAGGAGGTTGCTTGATAAGACGTAAAGTCCAGTGCCATGATTGCCATCTCATGAAACATACATTAGAAGGATGTAGGTTTCCATTTCATGTCTAAGTTTCCCATTTTTTTCTTTCTTACAATTTCTCAAGCTGCCAAATGTGTAAGCTTCATATTTGAGTTGTAATGTATGTGTGATGAATTTGCCATGAAGCCCTTTCCAGCTAATGAATTTGTGCATTGTTGCCTCATTGAACAATGAACTCAGTCTGATTTTTACTTTGGCCTCAAACAAGGGCATCTGTGAGGATAGAAAAGTAACTTTTTATATATTTCTAAATATACATATATATATATATATATATATATATATATATATATATATATATATATATATATATATATATATATATATATATATATATATATATATATATATATATATATATATATATATATATATATATATATATATATATATATATATATATATATATATATATATATATATATATATATATATATATATATATATATATATATATATATATATATATATATACATATATATATACATATATATATACATATATATATATATATATACATATATATATATATACATATATACATATATATATATATATATATATATATATATATATATATATATATATATATATATATATATATATATATATATATATATATATATATATATATATATATATATATGTATATTTAGAAATATATAAAAAGTTACTATATATATATATATATATATATATATATATATATATATATATATATATATATATATATATATATATATATATATATATATATATATATATATATATATATATATATATATATATATATATATATATATATATATATATATATATATATATATATATATATATATATATATATATATATACATATATACATATATACATATATGCATATATACATACATATATACATACATACATACATACATACATACATACTTACATACATACATACATACATACATACATACTTACTTACATACATACATACATACATACATACATACATACATACATACATACATACATACATACATACATACATACATACATACATACATATATACATATATATATAGTGCTATATCTTAATCAATCTCGCCCTCAATAACTATTTTATGGCTACAAAACCTTTACTGCAGCTACAGCTGCGACACATTTTTTAAAAAGCATCAACGGTAACCTGGCCTTGTGTGGATGAGTGGTTAGTGCATCGGCTTCACAGCTCTGGGGTCCTGGGTTAAAATCCAGGTCGGTCCAACTTTGTAGAGTTTGCACGTTCTCCTGAGGCCTGCGTGGGTTTCCTCCAGGTGCTCTGGTTTCCTCCCACATTCCAAAGACATACATGGTAGGCTGATTGGACACTCTAAATTGCCACTAGGTGTGAGGGTGAGCGTGAATGGTTGTCTGCTGTTATTTGTGCACGATTTGGTGAAAGCTTTGAATCTCATTATACTTGTATAATGACAATAAAAGCATTCAATTCAAAATTGTCTCCTTGTGCCCTGTGATCGGCTGGCCACCAATTCAGGGTGTTGTCCCCCTCCTCTGGCCCGAAGTCAGCTTGGATAGGCTCCAGCACCCCCCAGTGAGGATAAAGTGGTTCAGAAAATGAGATGAGATTTAGAAGCATTGTTTCTGTTTTAAATGTTAAACTTTTAATGGACTAACCTGGCCTGGAATAAAAGTCAGTTAATGTAAAATACTAAGAAATAATCTTGCTCAATTTTTGGTAAAATGTGTTTACTGACACAAGCATCAAGACCACAAAAATCATGACTTCTACGACATCTTCAAAACATGGGCATTGAGTTGGGAGGACAAACCACCTCGTGGAACGCGGTAAGCATGTCACCATCTTTTCCACATTCAAAATGGCAGGACAATATGCGCATGGTTACGCCCATCGTCTACACAGCTGCGTAAATTATGCACATGTGCAGTATTGCATCCTTTCGAACAGCGTTCTCCATGCTGACAGACGACTAGCACGACGAGGTAAGGCGTCGAGCAATTTACTGTCCTAGGTGCATTAGTCATTGTCGGAAGATTTTTAGGAACCAATTGAGTCAAATATATTTATATATATATATATATATATATATATATATATATATATATATATATATATATATATATATATATATATATATATATATATATATATATATATATATATATATATATATATATATATATATATATATATATATATATATATATATATATATATATATATATATATATATATATATATATATATATACCAATTAAAACTGATGATTTGAAAATGGGATACTGAACAGTATAGAAAATAAGTAGATAATAAATGATCTATGAGTATGTTGCTATCTTCCACAAACCTCTGTAACCTAGAACAAAATGTACTTTTGAAAGCAAAAATTGATTCAGAACTTATTTAGTTTTATTGTGTTTATATGTGTGTCAACAAAGGTTGCAATAAGCATTTAAAACATTTTTAAAACCCAGTTTGAGCATGAATATTTTTCTTCTGCTTTTTTTATTTTCTGTATGTGAAGTTATTGGGTGAAATGGCAAAGCTCTGCTATTGAAAAAAAGTAGTTTATGAAGCAGTCCTCCTTAACATGAGCATCAGATTTGGGGGGGAAGAGGAGTGGTGTTCTGCTCACACCTCGGAACACTCAGCTGCAACAACATTGGGAAATAGGCAGGTTAAATGTTTGGACAATACAACAGGAAGCTATTTGAATATTATACTATTTACCAGCTCTCGGGAAGATGGCAATGTTTTCGGGTAGGATGCCAGTCTGCACGGAGAAGTCCAGAAATTTCTGTTTTAGGTCGACACTGACCTCAGGAGTCCGAGCTGCAAATAAAGAATTTTCCTTCCTAGTATATATATATCACCATTTATTATAAGCCATATTAAACAAAGAGAGATTATGACTTACTGTAAAGCTCGTTCAACACCTCAGACACTCCATTCTTTGTCTTGATGTTGTAGATCAGTGCATAGCTATCATACATTACGTCAACGACCCTTATGTCATTGTCATTATTCCAAGCTGGAAAATAACAGATGTCACTGTAGTGTGTTTTACTAGTGATAACAAGATTGTAGCGCATGTGTATGTATTTACATACTTGGGCTGTAGAAAGTGAAGCGTCCAGGAGTCTCTGTTTTTTTCGCCAGATTAGTCATTCTCCAGCAGGTATTATCTTCGCTTGTAAGGGAAAGGAACACATTTTTTAGAGTACAAACTGCAGCATGAAGGTCCAAGATTATTTTTTTGACTGCCATTGCTGCCGATCCATCCATTTTTTCTAACTACCAGAGTCCATTTGGGAATCCTACACATGTACATGAAATGGCAATGAATGAGTAAATGACTTACTTTATGTGAGCGTGTCTGAGTTCCAGGTCTCCTTCAGCAGTTGGTGTAAAGATTGTAGTGCCCATTGTCATGCCTGCCCTGTTGTTCACAAACCAAGGTGCATTGGTGGCAAACCCAATCATATACCACTTTCCTGCCATCTATCAGAGAAGAATAAAAAAGTTATTGATATAAATAAGTGAGGGAAAGGCCCATTTTTTTTCTTTACCCTCTGCAGATCAAAATTCTGAACAGGAGTGATATCCGCATATGTAGCCAGGATGCACATGAGTGCAACCAGCATCTTCAATGGTGTGTTCAGCATGTTGCTTGAGGAAAGTTTTTCTTCTTTTTCAGTGAGTCTGTAGCGAGGTTAGGCGTGAAAGGCAAGATGAGGGGCTTTTAATCCTTCTCCTGTCTGTTTGTCTCCTCCCATTTGGATTATAAAACTACAATGCAAATTCTGTTACACAAGTCCACATGTGGAGAGGGAGGGTCAGGGGTATTTTTAGGGCTCCTTTTCAAGAAGATGTTCTGTTTTTATGTAAGTTAAAGTTGTGTAAGCAAACTCTCCAAACTCCTTGAAATTGCACATCTGGTCTTCATTTAAATTTGCTTACTTCATCAGCAGAATTGATCCCTGACATAGTGTTGAAAACAGGCATGATATTGTCATAGTTGTTAACACATGCAATGTCATCACCTTTATTAAAGGGCCTTTTATTGCTCTTTTTTATTTTTTTTTTAAATGTATTTATCTCTTCAGTGAAGCCGATATTTATTATTCTACTCAAGACGAACAAAATTGCGATCACAATGATGTCTAAAACTGCTACTTGTGTTTGCGTGTGTGTGTGTGTGTGTGTGTGTGTGTGTGTGTGTGTGTGTGTGTGTGTGTGTGTGTGTGTGTGTGTGTGTGTGTGTGTGTGTGTGTGTGTGTGTGTGTGTGTGCGCGCGCGCGTGGGTGGGTGGGTGTGCGTGGGTGGGTGGTTGGGTGTGTGTGTTCGTGTGTGTTTGTGTGTGTGTCTAGTATGTGCCATCATTTATCTTCAACCAACACAAGGGACTAAAGATGGAAATTAGCCCTTGGCAACAATCTTACATATGTATGTTCATTAGCATGAATATAAATATAATCATTAATATTTGCTGTACCCTTATTAAATAAATCAAACTCAAGACTCAAAATGGTTGCACAACTGTATGCATGTTTTTTGCTGATTCAGCAAGTGGGAACACAGTTTGTAACACAAGGAGAGATTGGTTAAATTCCTTCGTCTGCTGATAAATTCATCAGCAGGTCATGTTGCTGACAAGATTGAAATTGATGATTGTTACACAATTGCAAGTTAACATGGATAGCAGATGTGCTCTGTTTTGGGAGGGAGCAGGTCAGGACAGGAGGTTTCTCTGCTAATAATTTATCATAATTTAAATGGGCTTTGGGATATGATTGTCTCTGTTCAGAAAGAAAATAAACGTGATTAGTCTTTTGTTGATTTTTTTTTTTTGGTGGGCTTCAACAATAGCCCGAGCAAATAAAATTTGCAGGAGCCAAGGTCACACAAACTAATAAATGACAAATTTGTAAAGAGTAATGTTACAAAATCCATCTGTTAGTTGTGGACATCAGACCTGCAACTCTGGTTAACACTTCCTAACGGCTGTAAGGAAACATAAAAAAATTCCTGACCATTTAACAAACGTAGAATTTTATCTCTTCATTCATTTATTCATTTTCTGAACCAGTTTATCCTCACAGGGGGGTGCTTGAGCCTATCCCAGCTTACTTCAGCCCAGCCAGTCGCAGGGTTTTCTCTCTTAATAAATGGAAAAATATTTCTTTGCTAACCTATTCCCTGCAATTTATGTTTCAAATTTTTGTAATCATGATTACAAATCACATATATATATAGTACTTAACAAATAACAATATATTGTTTCATCCACCTAAAAAACCTAATGGTCAAATTTCACCGTTGGAAATGGCTCTTAATCCCAAAAGCGTGGGTTGTAAAAATGTAAATGAATAAAAGATTGCCACAATGCAATAGTATGAAAGAATCGAAATGACTGCCTCCATTACACTTTTATACTAATAGTAAATATAATTGTGTCCAAAACCTGCTTTTTTTTTAATCAGCAGCCATTTTTTGTTCGAATGCATGGGACATATAACTAAGGTATTTTTTTTTTAGATTGTTCCTCAGTGTAGTTCAATTTACTGATTTTCTGATCCTGTCAGCATCACCAAAGTGACTTAAAAAAAAAAGAAAAAAGAATATTTTTAGGTGGCAGAAGCAACAATCCTTCTTATGATTTTTTGGGACAGCTAAAACAACAATATGTAAGTCTCAATAATCCATGGCAATAATAAATCAATTTAAACAATGCAATTTACGGTGGGTTGGAAATGGAAACAGATATGCCTTGTTTTTCAGCAAGTTGCTGAAACTTCAGTTCTACAAGATTGTCGACTGGCGTTTCTGCATATAAGGCATAAAAATAACATAACACTAAAATGTTTCCGTTTGAATCTTTCTAGCAAGAGTATTCAATTTCATCTCAAATTAGGTTGTAGAGCTAGTCATAGAGTTTCACAGTGATATTGCCTTGTTTGTGATAATAAATGATGGCGTAAGAAGTGTAATCGGTCTCTCCAATGACAATTTATATGTTCCTAATGGAAGAAGCAATGTTTGAGCCAAGCTGTTATGCTAATATCACTTTTAAAATAGGATAACACAAGAATGACCTAGAAGTGTCATCAGTCCTGGTGTTGAAGTTAATTCGTACTTCTGTAAAATTTCTCAACACTGATGATTACTGAAATATGACAAAAACGTCAGATGAGATCGTTTTTGTTTTGACAAATTGTCACAGCTGATCAGACAATGTTCATCCCTCAGGAATATATCCCGGAATGAAATATGTAGCTTTGTTACAAGACAAGTAGAACATTGATTATTTTATTGTATTTACTAACGTATTTTATATATATATATATATATATATATATATATATATATATATATATATATATATATATATATATATATATATATATATATATATATATATATATATATATATATATATATATATATATATATATATATATATATATATATATATATATATATATATATATATATATATATATATATATATATATATATATATATATATATATATATATATATATATATATATATATATATATATATATATATATATATATATATATAAAATTCAGTACCCCATTGAAAATACATCTCCATTTGCTCTTCAATAATGCTTGACTATCAAAACAGGCCGTACATATTGTTCTTTAAGACAGGTGGCCTGGTGGATGAGTGGCTCGCGTGTTAGTCTCACAGCCCTGGGGTCCTGGAATCAAATCCAGGCTGGTACACTTGTGTGTATTTTGTATGTTCTCCCCAGGCCTGCGTCGGTGTCCTCTCACGTTCCAGAAACATGCATGGTAGACCCCTAGGTATGGGTGTGAGTGTGCATGGTTGTCCGTCTCCTTGTCAGCTGGGATAGGAACCAGCACCCCCCGCGACCCTAGTGAGGATAAAGCGGTTCAGAAAGGGAGATGAGAGATGAGACAATTCTTGTCATAACTGACCAACTAGAACACACTCTTATCCAACAAATGTACTATAGCAGATGTGGTTGATGTGTTTTTTTTAAAAAAAGCATAAATTCTATTGTCACAGATTGCACAAGGTATCTCTCTTTGTCAAACTGAGTTTTAACCCTGGCTTAGAAAACGTCTACATCACATTCAAATCTTTTAGAGTTGCTCTATTTATCATTACTGGCACTACAGTTAAATCTTAAATGTCGGACGTCTATTGTATGAGTAAGTATATTTATTTAATTAAGAGATTTAAGGAATTGAATGGGTGTAAGATTAGTGTTTAAAGGTCAAGTAAAGGAAAAAACAATTGCAGTATTAATTAAATGAGACTTTGACATTTCGTTTCTGCAGCCAAGTACAGCAGTCCTGCCAAATATCCTCTACTAGTGCCGTATCTGTTTCATGTCTACATTCTTCCGAGGGGGTGTCACATCTGTAGTGTCGACCTTTGGCTTCTTGCGAGGTCATCCTTGAGATCTTATCCAAGTGTGCACCACGTACAGCCTCGGCAGATCCCCAGAGTCACATAAACATCAACACTGCTAGGATTAGCATAAATCTCCTTACTTCTGCCATCTTTTTTCTTTTATTATTTAACTCCTTCTGGATATCCTGGCTTTATCTTCCTTGTGTGCAGTGTCCACTTAGACAAATATACACAAAATAATATAACAGATAATGCAACTGTGTAAAATGAAGAGTATGTGCAGTTAATTTTTAACTGGAATGGGGCACAGATCTATGGAGTTGTTTAGTCACAAGTGAAGTCAGCATATAACAAAACAGATTTTATAATTTTGATATAAAATACGGCCGGCGGATCAGTGGCGTCGGCCTCAAAGTTCTGGGGTCTTGGGTTCGATGCCAGGTCTGTCCTCCTGTAAGGAGTGTTTGCATGTTCTTGGGTGGGTTTTCGCTGGGTACACTGGTTTCCTCCATTTCAAAAACATGTATGGTAGGTTGGTTGAACACTTTAAATTCCCCCTAGGTATAAGTGTGATAATGAATCGTTGTTTCGCTCTCCTCGTACCCTGCAACTGGCTGGCCACCAATTCAGGGTGTCCTCCCGCCTTATGCCCGAAGTCAGCTGTGCACACAATCCTTGTAAGCATAAGCGTTTCAGAATATGAGAGAATGGATACAGAACATACCACAACTTTTGTGAGGGTTTGCGTTTGGGTAAATGAATAAATACAGAAGAACATAGAGTGGATTATATATTTATTAACAAGATTTGGCATCACAAAAATAACATAAATGTGCACTGTTCATTAAATCTATAATGGTGAATAATAACTGAATAAGGATAATGCATTGAGCTAAACAAAACAAAACAACAGTGCTTTTACATTACTACATCAAAAATGCCCTTGTTTTGTATGAATAAAAAAGCAACTTTGTTGTTCATGAGATGCAACTCCAGGTAACAGCTCAGTTTTCTTCAATGACGCCAGGTTTCTTGTTTTCTCTAGGTTTAAAGTTGAGTGCTACGCTATTAATACAAAACCGTTGACCGGTTGGGTCTGGCCCATCCTCAAATATATGACCCAAGTGAGCATCACACTGCATGAAAAAAACAATGCGTTAAAAATACTGTATAAACACTGGTCAGAATCCCAAGATTAATGTAGAACTAACATTTTTACACAAGACCTCCACACTGGCACTTCCCAGGCTGTTGTCAGGTCGACGAATAATGGAGGTATGGCTTTCATCTCGCTCCCATGTACCATGACCCTCCTTGAAAGCTGGCCAGCCCGTCCCAGAATCATACTTAGCCTCTGAGCTATTAGGACACATACAACATTCATTAAAAACTGTAAAAGTAAAGTAAAATTACAAACTATTAGGTCAATACAGTTGTAGGAAGTCGTTTTGGTTTCTCATATTCCTATATTGATGGATTAAAAAATAGAGGCTGATCTTGTCAAAATTTAAATATTAAAGTTGGCCCGGTCGGGTAATGGTTAGTCCGTCAGTCTGACACTGCTAAGATCGAGGGATTGATCCAAGCCTCGGGCCTTCCAGTGTAGAGTTTGCCTGCTCTCTCCCAATTTGCGTAACCACCAATTCAGGGTGTCCACTGGCTGTTGCCCATAGTGGGCTGGGATAGGCTCCAGCACCACCTGTGACCCTTCTGATTTGATAATTTGAAAATCATTGTTGTTAACAATACATTTTTTGTCCATACATTTTGTTAACTGCTTTATTCTCACTATTGTTGCAGGGGGTGCTGGTGCTGCTATCCCAACTGACTTCAGGCCAGTGGTGGGGCACATCCTGACTGATCAGCCAATCGCAGGGCACAAGGAGGCAGACGACCATTCACGCTCACTCATATCTAGGGGAAATTTAAAGTGTTCAACCAGCCTAGCCTGCATTTTTGGGAAATGAGGGGAAACCGAAGTACCCGGAGAAAACCCATGCAAGCCCGAGGACAACATGCAAACTCCATACAGTGAGGACTGGGATTGAACCTATCGTGGGATGGACCGGCCAACTGGGTTAATAATTATTTGTTGATAGCAGCCATGTGGCCAAACTGGTTTTACAATTGTTTGTTAAGACAGTGGAATGTAGGATAGGCTAACTAGCTGGCCTTGCAATTGTTTGTTCGCACCGCGAAATGTCAGATAGCTAACTAGTTGGCCTTGCAATTGTTTGTTCGCCTCGCGAAATATAGGATAGGCTACGGCAGTTTGTGAGCTATAAAAATATCCTGTTTGCATACAACTTAAACCTGCAAATGTCTAACCATATTATCACAAAGTTTTGTTTACATAAACTCTGTCCTACATCACTGTCTTAGAAATATTACCCTGTCTTCCTATATAAAGACTGACCCACTGTTCATTCAGAGAATTGCACGGGCGACACACTTTGAGCGGTTCAGAGGTGTTTGAGCATTCTCCCCCATCCTGCAGTCCGGTAATAAACCTATTTCCTATTAAATTGATCCCACTCTTTCTTAACCTGTTCCTGAAGTTGTATTTTCAGGTCTATCACCCATGACCACAAGACTGTGAGGCGGATGCACCAAGCAATCACCTGGGTCTAAATTAGGTTTTTTAATTTTAGAATGTAAAAAGTGTAGAAGCTTTTTGAATAAACAATTGTTACCTGAAGAGTGGTGAATCACAGCAGACACAGTGATACATTCCCTCTTCAAAATGGTTCAAGTAGATCCCACTAAAGGGCTGAGAACAACTTCAAATGAGAATCCAAGCTTGTGTTTTTACATATTTGGAGACACACAAAGACCAAACAATAACAAATGTAATTTTAACTAAAAACATTGTTGAAAATACAATCACTGGACATTGAAAGAACACTACGCTCAAGCAATCTAAATCATCAATATTATAAAAAATTAAAACTGGCTTTGACAAGCAGAGCTTAATATTCTTCACCCATCTAAGAATGAATATTTTTATACTCTACCAGTGTTAATAATAAATTACTAATAATACTAATAATTATGATAATTGGATCTTTAAATACTGGGTGAGCATGCAGTTTGGTAAACAATATATTTCTATTGTTCTCCAATAAAAAATAATTAGTAAAAGTAAAATGGTGGTTATGTTGCTTTTAGTTGATAGAATACAATTTGCTACCACAGAATGCCCTGTAAAATATACGTACAACAATAGGTATAATTAGTATTCAGCAAAACAAAGCTTTGTGCAGTAGTTGGTCAGTAATACAAGTTGGAGCAAGGTGTGTGTTGTCATTTCTTTTTCATTGAAAATAATCTAATGGTGTTATATGTTGTCATTTGCATAGTTTTGTCTGAGCACCAGGGACAGGTCTCCAAAGCTTTGTTTTTTTCTGTGGTTTTTAAAAAAAAAATTTATAGTATCGAGGTATGCTGCAATGTATTACCATCTCTGTCCCCTTTTCTCTTGTCACTACATATTGCTCAGGAGAGAGTTTTTTTTGCCAGTCTGTAGTCTCATTATAGCGGGTGAGGGATTTCAGGCCTGAAGACAGAAAATAACTTAAAACTAATAGGCAGAATAACAATTAAGTTCAATTTTACATTGAGAAAAATATTTATTAAAAAAATGACATGCAACCACAACATTCCCCATACACAAATCAAGCAAAATTAAATATGAAATAAATCAAACATCATATCAAAATTCAGAATAGAATTCTATTTATTTTTTAAGTTTCATAGCAGTCGCCCTGCACATGGTTGTAATGTAATAGATTCAACTTACCTGGACTTGTGTGTACTTTGCACAAGGCTGGGGTGTTCTTTGGTAACAATGATAGTGTGGCTCTTGAACATTTAGAAAAAAAAACAAGCCGATTGACCAGACGAGACATGGTTGTTTTGTGCCGCTTTCAAAGTGCACGGCAGCCGGTAAGTCTTGAGTGTACAGAAAGGCAATACCAGCTGCTCCCCTGTGGCCGATATGATTGTTGAAACTAGGTGACTTTTTCTGAAAGTCCTACTTGTTACAATGGAGGTCAAAGTGAACTAGGTTCAGTCCTTTTAATTGCTGGCCAA
This sequence comes from Stigmatopora nigra, assembly GCF_051989575.1. Classification (NCBI taxonomy): domain Eukaryota; kingdom Metazoa; phylum Chordata; class Actinopteri; order Syngnathiformes; family Syngnathidae; genus Stigmatopora; species Stigmatopora nigra. Next base: position 9,418,432 of record NC_135523.1, read on the forward strand.
TGTTCAAAGCCAACTGAGCATGTTTACGGACAGAAAACTCCGACATGGTGGATCATTAACAGAGTGATAATCTGGCTACCTGCACAAATAATTTTGCACAGAAAATTGTTTACTCTTCCAGGTGCAAAGGATTGGGCACCCTTTCAAGGAAGCATGCAAGAAATAGATTATGTCAACACATTGCAACATTGATCATTTTAACTCTAGTAGAATGTTTATCTGTCCAATTGTGTCCTGCGATCGGCTGGCCACCATACAGGATGTCCCCCGCTTCTGGCCGGGAGTAAGCTGGGATAGGCGCCAGCACCCCCGTCAACCTAATGATGATAAAGCAGTTCAGAAAATCTATGAATACATTTTTGTAAATAGTGTTACACAAGTGTTGTACAACTATAACCAATTTGTTGTGTAACTAACCTTGGCCCAGATCCTACAACAGTCAATGGGAGTGATTAAACAATGACATTAAAAATAGCCTTTTCTGTTTACACAGAAAAATCAGAAAGACCTTATAATAGCTTTCTTTCATATAAAATCTTTGGTCATTTAATTATTTTACATACACTGACTCAGAAAATGGTATTGCTCATTGTTCTTAATGCAGTACAGAAAATGGTATTGCTCATTGTTCTTAATGCAGTACAGACAAATGGTATTGCTCATTGTTCTTAATGCAGTACACACATAAACGCTAAAGGCAAATTCAATGTCCCAGAGTACGTACTTCTAAAATTCCATTATGTATTATATACTGTGATATCGAAATGCTGCAGGGCTATGGCTTTTCAGGAATCTACCAGGCTGGTGCATGAGGTCCACAATGTAGCAACATGGCTGTGAAGACAGTCCATTACTAGCTGGATCTTCCTTAGAGAGTAGTACTTCATTCCAAGCTCTATTGTATTCGCCTCGCACCAGGGTGCAACGCAATCCAATGCAATCTGCCAAGTACTGTATAAATGGGATACATACATATGTGAAGATTTAAAGTCTAAGTTATGTGAGTGTAGAAAATGCCAAACCTTGAAAAGAAGAGCTCTGTGACAGTAGAATCCCTTGTTAATCACACCGATAGGGACCACATTACACTGCATTTTAGATCTGAGCAAGCAGATATGCAGTAACCATCCAAAAGAGTGTAAGTCTTCTTTTTCAATTGCTCCACCCATGACGGAGCTTACTCGCCTGTTTGACAACCCAGGGATTGAAAACATTAGGGTTTTTTTTTTACATAACACTGTTTGTAAATTCAACTTGAATAAAATTAAACAATGACTCAATAGTTACCTGGCCAATGCAACATACTGCTCCTGTTCCTCATTCAAAATGGCAATGGATTCTTTGACCTCTTTAACTAAAAACCTCAGATCTACATCATTCATTACCTTCCAAAATCGCTCGGTATGCTGCCCTTCATCCACGCTCTTTGTTTGTAAAATCACCCTAAGAAAACATAGATAGAGAAATGTGAATTATTGCCATTTAATATAAAAGATAAATAAAAGAGTATACTTACTCAATTCCTGCACCGACAACTATAATGGGTACTTCTTGGTTCATTGGCTCCATGGAAAGTTCAGCTAAAGTGAAAACTTTATCTTTGAAACACAACTGAAAGATAGAGGTAAGGTTCTTGCTTTATTTTTAGTGTCCCAGATCCTAAAACTACAAAATAAATACAATGCACATACCTTCCCAGAATCATAGAAGCCATCAGTTATAATGTCGGTTGCAGCCAAATTATCTGTCATAGCATATTTAAGGGACAGGCTGGATTGAAGTATATTTTCTAAAGCATACTCGCTGAACTTGCTATTACTGTTGTCTGCATGGTTGATTTCATTTAGCATTTCCAGGGCACTAAAACATTAATAAAATACATGGCTAGTAAATGCACTACTGTTCAGTAATCCTCAAATATTGTGGTTAATGTAGACCAGACATGGCTGCTATAATCTAAAAATCGCAAAGAAGGGTCCTAACAGAAAGAAATAATAATATATAATTTTATTTTTACTTCAGTGGTGAGTCCAAGTAGCAAGTAGTAAGTGGAAGCCACTCTTGCTACTCGGACTCACCACTGAAGTTAAAGAAAAACTATATATATATATATTTTTTTTTTATCATTAATAGCAGAAAAAAATCACTTAGTAGTGAAGTCGCAAAAAGTGAAGGCGCGATAATAGAATGATAACTGTAGTTTTGCGGGATGGTATTATCTCCATTTAACACACATGAACAAGTAAAAATGATTTTAAACAATATAATGTTTACATAACTTTTTGTAATAGTCAATTATGCATCCATAGTGGTGAACAAAAAGGCAGCAAGACCTAATTGGCTGACCTATATGCTATCATAAGAACTGACCTACATATACTGTAAGCCCTTAATTGTTCTCTAAAATTTTATCAATGTGATATTCTCGTCTGTGTATATGTATGTGTATCCTAATATTTGCTCATTTATTTCTACTGATAGTTATTTCTTTGAAATTGTAATGCCTAAAAACATGGGATGGTTAGGTAAATAAGGGAACTGTAGAGTAAATGATTGACTTAATTTGGCAGAAAAAGCCAAACTGCGCATTACTATGAATATAGTGTTAATGGATCAATATTGATTGATGTGAATATTGTTGTGTTATTTTCTTTTCAATATTGGGTTCCATAATTGTGATGATAATGGCTGTGTATGTAGGCAATGTTCCACAGACATAGAATAGAGGATATTTTTTCAACTTAATATAAGTATTGGAATGTTTGTTAGAAAATCTCACCCATATTTGCACATCTCCATAGATATGGCCTCATCCTTTGCACAAACGCTGATTGCCATGCATGTCGAGCGTATCACCTCTGTATGAGTGGAGCGAAGCAAACTTACTAGTGGTTCAAGGCCACCAGCTTTCTGCAACTACAATACAAAATACACATTATATGTTAGATGTGTCTTCTGTGTGCACTAGTCAACATTTCAATATAGTATTTTATGAACACCAATCTATCTCTGATCTATGTAAATGTGCCACTTCGAGTTAAGAAGGCATGACACAAAGTTCAAACAAATAGCATACAAAGCAACAGGAGATTCATGTTTCAGGATAAAAACAGTTTTTTGCCTTCTCTACGTAGTGCAGAATTATCAATAAAAACAACATGTAGCCAAATAAATCTGAATAATTCAGAAAAGCTCACTAATTGCCGATGTAAATTCCACAAAAGCAAGCATGAACAGATACCAGAACCTAAATTCAAGAACTGTCCAGCAGAAATGCTAAGTGATTCCTCACTGTGTACTGTAAATTTAATCTCATCTCATTTTCTGAACCGTTTTACCCTCACTAGGCTCACGGGGGGTGCTAGAGCCTATCACAGCTGACTTCGGGCCACAGGCGGCGGACACCCTAAATTGGTAGCCAGCCAATCGCAGGACACAAGGAGACAAACAATCATTCACGCTCACAAGCATACCTAGGGGCAATTTAGAGTTTCCAATCAGCCTACCGTGCATGTCTATGGAATGTGGGTACAAATCCAGGTCATGTCCATCTGTGTGGAGTTTGCATGTTCTCCCCAGGTCTGCGTGGGTTTCCTCTGGGTATTCCAGTTTCCTCCCACCTTCCAAAAACATGCACAGTAGGCTGATTGGGCACTCTAAATTGGTATGGGTGTGAATGTGCCTGGTTGTCCGTCTCCTTGTCCCCTGCGATTGGCTTGCCACCGATTCAGGGTGCCCCCACCTCTGGCCTAGAGACAGCTGGGATTGGCTGCAGCACCCCCCGCAACCCTAATAAGGATAAAGCGGTTTAGAAAATGAGATGAGATCATTTGTGCACTTGAAAATTTCGTGTGTCAGCAGTTCGAACACAGAACAAATTAAGGTAAAATGTTCTTACAGGGATGGGATTGAAAAACTGGGAAGTCAGCCAACTTCATCTTATGTATATTTTCAATTTTGATGATTCCACTATATTTGGTAACAAATAAAAAAACTTGAGCTATACAAGCACCAACCTCTGCCCGAGCACACGCATTCAATGCCAGTTCACAGATGCACGTTGTGGCATTAATTAAGACTTGTGAATCTGTGGATTTTAATGGTTCCACCAATGCAGGCAGGGCTCCCACAGATATAATGTCACATCGAATTTCTTCCTGAACCATAATTCTGCAAAGTAAGGCTGCAGCATTGGCCACTATTTTGGGGCATCCGTCGCCGAGACGCTGAGTAAGGATATCATGTCCTCCTTCTTCATATATTATCCTAAAGGAGGCAAAAAATATTCATATATTATCCTAAAAATTAAAAAAAGGTCAATTTGTCAATAAAATTATAGTTGAATTTTAATGTGCCATTAATAAGCAAAACTGTTATCTCTTACATGGAATTTTGCTTGTGTCCTGCTGTAAGGTTGGCAATGGCTTGGATTGCTTCCTCTTTCACCATCATATTTTGACTCCCCAGTGAACATATCAATGCAGTTAAACCACCTGAATCATGCAAAAAAATATTCCATGTTAATAAAGTGGGCATGTTAATATTCCATACCACGTGTTTTCTTACCCACTTCCCCTATGAGTTCTTTACTGGAGGCATAAGAGCTCATCCCGGCCAAAGCCTGGCAAACAAAGGTTTTCACGCAATCGCTGTTCCCAGAGAGAAGCTCTATCAAAATTTCCTCAACTTTCAATCCATGGAGTACTTTGTGATTGTCAGCTACACACACATACCGGCATGGTTTAACACAAACAAGGAGCGACGCAAGATTTAGTAGAGGTACTTACTACTCTTACAACATTAACTGTCCTAACGAATTGTGCTATCCTTACCATTCTGAGCAGCTATGGAGATGCATTCAACAGCGCCGCACTGGACTTCATGATAATTACAAGTAACAGCTTGTGTTTCATATTTATCAGGTTCTGACAATTCATGGGGGAGAACCATCTCCAACAATATAGTTAGTCCTCCGGCATTTTCAATTACCACAAAATTGTCACTATCGCCTATACAATTGGCAATAACCTGCAAAGCGTCAACGTGTAGGTCATTGAACTCCTGTAAGAACAAAAAACGATGAGCAGAGTATTTTAAGATGATATTATATCAATTGTTTTTGGCTTATATCGGAGAGGATGACAAAAAAATACCAACCGGATTTTTGATGACATCAATTATCTTTTCCAATGCTTGCTCCTTCCTTATTATGCTGTGAGATTCTCGTTCAGCTGTAACTTTCTGCAAAATCCTTAAAGCCAACAGCTGAATGACAGAAAAGTCCGATTTAAGCAGCTCCAGAAGGGAAGGGATCCCGCCAAACTCGACTATAGATGGGCAGAATTGGCTGTTCTTCATTGACACAGATGGCCGGAGGAGAAAAGTAGAAATGGGTGCTACAATTAAAATATCAAAGAAAACACAAAACGGACCCATCCACCCCACAAAAAAAAAGATTTTAAACCAATAGTTTTTCAGAAAAACATGCATCAAAATTGTCTACCATCATTCACATTATAAAATTATACCACCTAAAAGATGCTTTGCTTTAAGGTCATTTTAAAGTTTTTCTTCTCAATACATCAAGTCTGTATGAAAATGAATTGTTATTTGAGTTGTGGGCAGAAACTCATCTCATCTCATTTTCTGAACCGCTTAATCTTCATTAGGGTCACTGGGGGTCCTGGAGCCTATCCCAGGTGATTCCGGACCTGAGGCAGGGGACACCCTAAATCGGTGGCCAGCCGATTGCAGGGCACAAGGAGACAACCAACCATGCAAACTCACTCCCATACCTAAGGGAAATTTAGAGTGTCCAATCAGCCGACCATGTATGATTTTGGAATGTGGGAAGAAACAGACTACCCGGAGGAAAACCATGCGGCCCCGAGGAGAGCATGCAAACTCCACATAGATGGACATTACCTGGATTTGAACCCAGGGGCCCACAGCTGTGACGCCAATGCGCTAACCACTCGCATCACCATCTTTGTCTTATTTTTAAATTACTGCTTCAAACGGGTTCAAAACAGTTTGGTGTGGTCACGACCTGAAAACCAGTGTGATCATTGCTTTCAGCCCTGCCCCTACAACTACATAAATCAGTCAGTTTTCCATTTTAGAAAGGACACACAATTCATTTAACTTGCGCATTTCCTAGATTTTACAATTCGGTGGTGCCATTTAAACCGGAAAATTAGGAGATTTGGATTAAGATGGCAATCTAAAATGTTAATCTTCTATGGGGAAAAAAACATATTGTCAAAGGTGGGATGAAGACATGTTCAAAACTAAAAATTAATTCACCTGAATTAAGTTGTAGATTGTCTCCAGGGAGTTTTTCTGAACATCAGGTTCAGGACTGGAAAGTAGCTTGATTAATGCTGGCATGCCTTTGTTGTCAAAGATCTGAACCTTGCAGTTGTGAGCCAGGGACAGATAGGAAAGGCACAGGGTTCCGTACTCTTGAATTACAGAATCTTTTGAGAGGAAAATGTAGAATATGAATGATCAAGCTAGTCTAGAGACAAAAAAAACAATTATATATTACAGCCAACTGACCATCAAGGGCGAGCTTTTCAATAATTGGTTGAATTAGATCCTTTTGTTGTAGGACATTCCCTACAACACCTTTGAGCAACACCAACAAAAACAAACTTGTCAAATTATTAGGCAAATGTATAATATTTTATTTCAAAGCAAAACATTTTTTGTCAACAGTATAATGTTCAAATCTAAATCAACTAAAGTCATACTCAGTCATTCCAATATTGGAGGAAATTTTTGTCCTATCCTTGAATTTTTTTAATCATGGCTTTGGGGGAAAGTGATCTTTGGCATATCTTCATTTCAAGTCATTCAAAAAAACTGTCTTAGATTTCTTTTTATAATTCATGTTTTTATTTTTATATTTTACATGTCATATTTAGTGTTCACCTTCCTGGATGCAAAGAATGGTAGTTCCAGTTTTACTCCGCTTTGTGGATTTTACTTGTATAAAGTGTGTTAAAAATCTTTCACTTATGATTTAGGGAATAATTATATGGAGGAGTTTATCTGACAAATGTTCTAACATTACAAAAAATATCTGTAACAAAACGGCTGTAACAATAAGGATTTTTTTTAAATGCTAATTTGTTGGTTAGAAACATAATTCCTGGATGCTGTGAATTCCATTAAAAAAGAATATTGATTCAAAACTAAATTAATAAAAATGGATACCATGACAATTGGATAAAAAACTTACACCCCACTCGTACCACTAATACAAACTGTATTAGCGAATTTTTCTGACTAATGTCACAGCATCTTGATGGGAATTGCTTTTTCTTTTGCTAATTCTGCATAACACTTTTTAAAGGTATCAGTTAAATTCTACCCCATTGTCAATGCATTTATTATTCACATATGTGAAACCCATTGGTCCAATCCATGAGTAGGAACCCCAATGTGTTGACTGGGTAAAGATTCAGCAAGATCAGCGATGTGTTCAAATATAGTAATACCTTGAGATACGAGCTTAATGCGTTTATGCGTATGTCGATTTACTCATATCTCAACTCAACTTTTCCCACAGAAATGAACTAAATACTAATTAATTCGTTCCAACCCTCCCAAAAAATACCAAAAATCGGGATATTACAGAGGAAAAACATATTTTTATTTGTTCTAATTCACCACCTCCTCACAAAGTAACAAATACCTGGTGATGATCTTCGATACTAAAATGTCATTACAGATAGACAGCGTGGACAAAGAGACGGGAGAGACTTGAAGGATGCGCTCTTAACATAAGGTAAACTTTAAATTTAACTTAAATTAGCTTAAAATACTATACACACACAAACAAGTTTTAATCTTACATTACACTAAATTTAAGCCTTCTTGTGCAATAACCTAGGCGAAGATGTTAGTGTATTGTATTTGTATTTTTCGAGGCGAAAATCCCTGCTTTTCCATGTTTGTTTCGTCAAGTTAATTTTTAAAAAATAGTCGAACCAGCCACGACTCACTTTGAAAGATTTTGCTGGTATTTTTCAGATGCTTGTTTTACTTTGAAATCCATGTAGATTCTGCCGTCTTTATCGCAGATTATCGACCCAGTCACGCTATCCCCAATAAAAAATGCTACCTGTACACCCAATGCTTGTAGACATCTTTATGCGAGGGAGGTGCATCAAGAAAGACTGTGCGCTGTTATCATAAGCAGCCTCTCACGGGCTCAGCCACAAGGCTGTCTCATATCCTCGTATCTCAAATTTGTCTCATATCTCAAGGCAAATATTTGCTCGGAATTTTTCTCGTATCTCAAATTGTTGGTGTGTTGGGGCATTCGTATGTCAAGGTATTAGTGTACTTGTCGTGTCATAACAAATTTCCCACTGAGATGACCAATTATCTATAAAAACACAGCAAACCCAAAAAGTGAAGGAATATATTTGAAAAATTGAAACAAAATTGACCTCCAATTCTGGAATGACCCACCAAATAACTGAGCAATGGTGATGGTGCATCTACTGTTTTCAACGTACTGTTGGAAGCCATGGTTCCCAAAACCATAAATGCATTCCGTCTGACCAGTTCATTGTGGTGTGTGATGAGTTGACAGAGGGGTTGCAATGTTCCAAGTTCCATCAAATAAACCTTGTTACCATCTGACAAAAGAAACGTACAGTAGTGTTAAAAAAATAATAAAAGCGATGAATAATCCCTCGATTATCGCAACTTCACTTATCGCGAATTTACTTGTGATTTTTTGTGCTATTATTATCTAAAAAAAAATCTGAGAAAAATGCAATGCAGAGTCCTAGTAGTGGCTAGAGTGGCGTCCGCTTATGAGTTCTAGACTAGATTTTCACATTTTCATTAACTTAAAAATAAAAATTTAAGTTAATAAAAATGTGATAAACCAGGTTAAAACTCATAAGCGGAAGCCACTCTGGATACTAGGACTCTACATTGAAGTAAAAAATATATATTATTTCAATAGGGGTGACTATACTGATTTTTATTATTGCAGTCATGTCTGGTCTACATTAACCGCGATATTCGAGGGATTACTGCATTGTACATTAGTAGTTCAATTTCAGGGTTGGGAGTGGAATGGCATCCTTAAGCATGTAATGCAAATTATTCCGTTCACCTTCTTCTGCAAATTCAAAGAGTGCTTCGCATGCTATGACTATAATGTCTTCTTCCAGAGAGCCCAAAAGAAGAACTGCAGTTGCTGCAGTTTTGACGTCTACGTGAAGAGGTTCAAACTGTAAGACAATCCAGATATTTTTTGGCAAAACCCGGGATTTCTTTTTAGATCAATAAAGATTAAGACATGGATCTCACCGTGTTGCAGGGTGTTACGCACTTGGATTTTTTTTCTTTTTTATCTTTTTTGTCCATTGCGAAGGTCTTTGCACAGCAGCCACACCTTCGTACCACTTCAATAATACATTAGGAGTCCGTGAGTCCACACAACTAATGGCATTTGGGGGCATTTTATTTTATTGCAAAGACTAACATTCACGCTTGAAGGGGGATTAAAAATGAAGTTTTGTAAAACGGCAGGGGATTTTGCCATGCTCCGACAACAATAGACCACACGATGACGACAATATTTACTGGTAATATAAATGCAGATGACCACAGTGACGTAGATTTTAGAATGACGAGTAAAAAGCGACGTATGATACGTCATTACGTAAATAGGACCACATTTAAAGGATTAAAATCGAGACGTAATTTGACCGATGATTTATTTAGAATCACTACAGTCAATCACGCCTCATTGTTTACGTTGTAGAGTCGTTTAAGGTGCGCTGCAGACTATAGTGAACCTCGTTTGCAGTGTTTACGGCAATGGGCAGTTTAAAAATTCCTAAATGAATAATACAAAGACGCAAGTATTATTATAATTCAATTCATTCATTCATTTTCTGAACCGCTTTATCATCATTAAGTTCGCGTGGGTGCTGGAGCCAATCCCAGCTGACTTCCGGCCAGAGGCAGGGGACATTCTGAATTGGTGGCCAGCCAATTACAGGACACAAGTGGACAGACAACCACGCACACACTCATATCTAGGGGCAATTTAGAGTATCCAATCAGCCTGCCATGCATGTCTTTGAAATTTGGGAGGAAACCAGAGTACATAGAGAAAACCCACACAGGCGATGAGAACATGCAAACTCCACACAAGTGGACAAATCTGGATTTAAACCCAGGACCCCAGAGCTGTGAGGCCGACGTGCTAACCACTCGCTCCACTGGGCCGTCTAATATCATTTACAATGATTTTACAGATAATTAGCTACTTCACTTTTGTGGACCATTAAGCGAAATCAGTAGAGCTAGCCCTGGTTTTTATCGGTGACAGTTTAAATCGGCGAATGTCAACAAACTAAGGGACCGGATGATATATTCATTTTCTGAACCGATTACCCTTACAAGGGTAGCGGGGTACTATGGGGCGCTGGACCCTATTCCAGCTAAATACAGGCTGCAGGCAGGGGACACCCTGGATTGGTGGCCAGCCAATGGGCACAAAGAGACGGACAACCGTTCACACTCACACGCATATCTAGGCAATTTAGTTTTCAACCAGCCTACTGTTGGGTTTATTCTGTATTACTATTATACATATATGTGTAGTAATTCATTTCTTTGTTAAATCATTAAAAGTCGTTCTATTGTTCGGCTCGAGGTCATAAACTGCCGGCTAGTCCACTCTCACATGGACTTCTCCAAGGATTGTTGACGCTACATCTCACCCAGTATCGGGCTGTGAGGGTTGTTGATCGGGCAAGGACTCAATATCTGCCATTTCCAGCAACGGAGCCCATAACAAAGATGTTGTTTCTGCCACGTCCATAACGCTTGTGACGCACTTCGAGCTTCTTTATGTAATTGTTATATGATTGTTAGGTCAAATGAAGGCATGATTGTTTTATCCCAAATGCCTTAAAGCCGTACGCAAAATACTGTTCGAGAGGATACTTTTGAAGATCTCCTCCCTTAAGGTTTCTTATCTGTGATCCAATCTATTTAATTAAATGTCAATGATTGAATAAGATGTCTGCCTGCAGTTATTGATAATTACAAAGGGTAATTATTAATGAACCTATCACCTACCCTACATTTTTGGGCGATGTAGAAGAAAACCCACCCAAGTCCAGGCAGAACATGCAAATTCCAGAATGAGGACCTGAGATCAAACACACAAATCCCGAACTGTAAAGCCGACGTGCTAATCACTCGGTCGCCGTAACCTGACTTCTATTTATTATTTTCCGTACTGATTAACAGGGGTCCTGGATGGGCTAGAGGCATCCCGGCAACCATGGGAGACACCTTGAATTGGCCGCCAGCCAATCACAAGGCACAAGGAGAGGAACGACAAGTCACACAGAGTCAGGCCTAAAGACCCTTTTTAAAGTGTCCAATCAACTTATCATTCATGTTTGGGGATTTTAAAGGAAACTGGATGACCTGGGAAAAAAGTTTCACACAGGCATTGGAGAAAAGATTGGAACCCACCAAGGATTTAGATTGGACCACGCCGCCTGGGCTTCCATTGCTCAATGAAACATACCCTAAAACATTCATGTAGGCTTTAGACCACACTAAATTGTCACTATTTATCGGTATGAGCGTAAATGGTTGTCTCCTTGGGCCCTGCAACCAATTCAGGGTGTTCCCTACCTCGTACCTGTAGTTGTTTTTGTTGTTGTTGCACTACAAGCGCCTGAGGATTGCCCTCAGATAGCGCTAGAGCTGCCACTGGAACGCGGATTATTTCATCCGGGGGGTAGTCGGAGGTGAGGGGCAGTCAAATGTCTCCGGCTGGATGAAAAACGTAGGGTGCCACGGTCCTTGTTGGCAGCTCTGAGTGGTATTTGTTGGAATTCGCAGGCCGCAGCGAGCGGCCTCTCAGGAGACACCACGTGAAGGTTTCCAACTTTGTCTCCCCCTGTAGTTGGCTGGGATATGAATGAATATTGTAAAGCTTGAATTAATAGTATACCTAAAAAAGCTGCCATACTTTAAAGAAAAACACTGCATAATTTCAAAAATACAATTTAATAGAAATAAACTCTTTAAAAACAAATTACATAAGAGGAAAGCAGGGATTTCCAAACAAATAGGATCACTTCGCGGAATTGTACATGCCGGAATCATGAAGGGCTGTATATCTTGGAAGGAATTTTACGTCAACATAAAAACACATTTATGTTCATAAAACCATAAATCTAATCTGCATATTTTGAGGCTCATAATTTTGAGTGTCAGTCATTGAATGTTCTGCATGGCATTTTTGAGGGTAAAATTAATCTTCTGATTTGCACATATTTTACCAAGCACATTCATTCCTGGTTTAACAGTTCTGATCACACTACTGTCATTTTAACCAAGTGTAAAGGAGATATTGAAGAAATTACATACATCTAGCTAGTTAAAGTCCCAACACAATCTTGCTGCTATAAACTTTCATATTCAAGAGCAGCAGTGCTATCAGCCTCCAAGAAGGTTCCAGGCTGGTGCATGAGGTCCACAATGTAGCAACAGGGCTGTGAAAAGTTTTCTTTGGTGCAAGTATCTCCTTTGTGGAGGAGTACTTCATTCCATGATCGGTTGTAGTCACCTCTAACTAGAGTACAGCGCAGGCCAATGACGTCTGCCAAGTACTGCATGAAAAAAAGACAATGATGTTAATAACTACACAGATGATGATGATGATGCCAGATCTATTGGCACCAATGAGCAGTGATGAATTAAATTATTTTGTGTGATAAAAAGTACCTTGAAAAGAATGGCTCTATGGCAATGAAATCCTTTGCTGATCATACCAATAGGAATCAGATTACATCGCATTTTACACCTAAGTTCATCAAGGTGTTGCAACCATGGAAATGTGTCCAGCTGGTCCTTTGCAATGGAGCCTCCCGTTATTTCAGCGACAAGCCTGATAGCCAGATATGTCGACATTAACATTAATTAAATGTTCAATATTGTGTTCACTGTATGACAATTTCTGCACATCTGAACACATGTGAAAATGCCTTCTTGTTGGTGATAGTCACCTGGCCAAAGCAACATATTGTTCCTGTTGTTCATTCAAAGGCTCAATGGATTCCTTGACCTCTTTAACGAGAAGTGGTAATGAGATATCATCCATCACTTTACGATTTCTGTCATGACCAGGCTCTGTCTGGGCCTCATCTTTCTGTTGCACTTCATCACATACCCTAAATCAAAAGAAAGTAAATCATAGAGTTTGGTGAAATTTTTTACAAGGTTGTTACTACATGGATTATTTGGAATGAATATTTATTAGTCAGTCCTACTCAATTGCGTTGACAACAATAACAGGTCGTCGTTGATTCATTGGTTCCAAGCACAGTTCCTCTAAGGTTAAAAACTTCTGACAAAAATTAACCTAATGAAGAAATTGTTATGCCTGATATTATCAGCAATTGAAATACATATATCCAGCAACAATAAGAAAACATACCTTCCCAGTATCGTAGAATCCAGAAGTGATAACATCATTTGTCGTCAAATAACCTAGCAAACCGTATTTGAGAGACACGTTGTATTTCAGGAGACTGATCAAGGCAAATTCAGTAAACTTGCTCCGACGCTTTATTGACTGTGCAATTTCTTGAAGAATTTCCAAAGCTCTGAAAAACAAGATAGAATTGTATTTTCAGCAAAACACTTATACACGCTGATATAAGACTGTACAATATTGCCATCTACTGTAAATCTTACGTTACATTTTTCCTAAAACGATGATAACAATGTCACATTCTTAAACCCATTCATTTTCCTAATTTATATGGGAATACTTTTACGTAGAGATCATTTTTAGATATTTATTTATATATCAGTATCTCACCCAAGTTTACATCTCACCCAAATTTAAACATCTCCAAAGCAGTGGGCTCATCTTTTGCACATACGCTGATTGCCATACATGTGCAGCGCAACACCTCCAGATGAGTGGAACGCAGGAGACCAACCAATGGTTCGAGACCCTCAGCTTCCCGCAGCTACAGTGAAAAGGGCTTAATATTAGGTGCGTTATATCATATGATAATGATTATATTTAAGGTTAAGAATAATTTTGTTTTGTTTGCATCAGTACTTTTTGTCAAGATGTTTGCTATAACTAAGAGTTATAGCATTTAGAGAACTGGAAAAGTTCACACCTTTATTATGTCCACCTCAAGATTTTGTTTTCATATTTTGAGAATCCATTTTTTACATGACGGTCATTGGAATCAGGTGTTGTCTTTCGCTTAAAAAATGATTTTATGGGAGAGAAACTACATTGCTACACTGTATGATGCATTAAAGTAAAATTATATGTGCCACCACATTAAGCATTCCCTTTTCTTGTTATAATATAAAAGTATTTGTATCAGATGTTATTCTACTAACTTCTGCTCTGGCGCCTTCTTCAAATGCCAATTCACAGACACACAGCAAGGCATTGATGAGGATCTGAGTGTCTTCTGATTTTAAGGGCTCTACCAGTGCTGGCATGATTTCCAGTGACACTATTTCAGACCGGATAGCTTCAAGTCCCGCCATCCTACTGAGAATGGCTAAAGAATTTGCCATCACACTAGGACAACTTTCTTGTAGACTCTGCACAAGCACCTCATGTCCTCCTGCATTAAATACTTCCCTGGTGGTACCATAACAATACAAACAAGTCTTTTTGTTATACATGTATAATGTTTAAAGCAGATAATGACATACCATTAAAAGAAAATACACGTTATGATAACGAATGAATACTATTGGGTAAATAAACATTACACTTTGTCTCACTCCACAGAGTGAATACATGTTGCGTTATCAGGACTAGTGAACATATTCATAGACTTATGTTATTGCAGTGTGAACTGCAAGTGCATAAATGGACAATAGTAATCTTTACTATAGGCCTTACATAGTGTTGAGCTGGTTTCCAGATGTGAGGTTGGCAAGGCCCATTGTACTATACTCAGTGATAACTGGACACTTACTATTCCTCAGTAAGCGAACAGCAACATGTATGCCACCTAAATCAGAGAAAGTTAATTATTGTACTTGTTTTTATGTCGTTGGTTAATTTGAAGTAAATACCTAAATCTCTGAAAAGGTCTTTGCTGGGTAGGAAAGAGCTCAAACCAGCAAAGGCTTTGCAACCATGTGCTTTCACAGTATCGGGAGCTGAAGACAAAAGATCCACCAGAACCTTTTCAATATTTTGCTCATGCAAGAATGGGTGAATGTAAGCTAAACACACAAAGAGAAAAGATGTACATGAATCCAACACAATGTGCACACAAGTGGTGTACCTTTCAAATATGTGGTTTTAATGTTGCATGTCGTATTCGGTGCTTACAATTCTGAGCAGCGCTGGCTATGCACTTTAGGGCAATAGCCAGGATTTCCATATTTCCGGTTTTAACCGAGGCACCCTGACTTTCTGCCAATTTAGGGTTGAGAAGAAGCTCCATCACTATAGATAGGCCTCCTCCTTTCTGGATCATCCGGAAACTCTCTATATCACTCATACAATTAGCAAGAACCAGCAAGGCATCCCCATGGAATTCAATTACATCCTGTGAAATGTAAAAATACTGGGTATCATTTCAAATATGAAGTGCCAAGACTACAAGCACAAAAGTATTGAGACAGGCAATGGTAACAATAAATGTGTCCCTCTTCTGGAAGGAATTTTTGACAAAATTTCCTTTTGTGTCTCTCCGAAAAGAGAGATCAATGGTGTATAATTACGTTAAGTTAGATTTCACACAATGACAAAATGTACACTTACCAACCTTATTATGGAGGATCCCCAAGAGCTCATGTAATACTCCTTCCTGTCTGTAAGCGCTTTGTGACTTTTCACAGACCGCAATTGCCTGCAATGTTTTTAAAGAAAGATGCTGAATGGCATTGAAGGTGGACGTCAGCAGCATGAGTAATTGAGGTAGCACTTGTAACTCGATGACAATCGAGCAAATGTGCCTGTCCTACAGATAAGATAATTAGAAGATTTAGAGCAGTTGTAAATTTGGTCTTATTTTATATCTAATTTGAATCACCTGAACTAAGTTGTAGATGGTATCCAGTGAGTTTTTCTGAACATCTGGGTCAGAACTAGAAAGGAGGTTGATTAATATTGGCACACCTTGGTTGTCAAAAATCTGCACCCTACAGCATGACACCGTAGACAGAGAGGACAGGTACATCGTCCCGAATTCTTGGATAACAGCGTCTTATTGACAGGACAACAATAACTTCATAGAACACACATTTTACGTCATGTAAGCCAAAGAATACTTGAGCATTAAAATTTACCTTCGATTGATAGTCTGTCAATGACTGCTGGAATAACATCCATGTTTTGTAGGATACTCTTGGCCAAACCTTCAAGTAATGACAGCATAAAAATTATTCATACATTTTTAAACTATACTTAGAGAATTGGTCATCAAATGTAGAAATGGGCATTTCAACCAAACAAATCATCTCAAAATACAACATAACTACATCCTGTTCCTTAGTAATAAAAAAATCCTAATAACATTTTTAACCACAATTGAGAACATGAACCGATTTTGTTACCAGCACCCTTCTCTCATTTCTATGCCATTTTACATGATCTTTAACATGTATTCACTAATTTCAATTCCCCACGGGTCTCTTTGCAACTTCACGGAATGACCTATAGTGGTTGCCAATATTTCTTTTCACAGCATGTTTTGAGAAAGACGCCTGCCATAAAATATTTATCTTCCACATGGTATTAATCTGGAATTGACTACGAGTAATTAAATGTCTGTTCTTGATAAACACCACTGAAAATGTATGAAACTAGGCTAGACTAGCTTGTACCATAAAGTTTTTAGGTAGCCCAGTAAATGATTGTTTAGTGCGTCGGCCTCACGGTTCTGGGGTCGGGGGTTCGATCTCAGGTGGGTCCTCACTGTGTAAAGTTTGTGTGGGGACTTCGCTTTCCAAAAACATGCATGGAAGGCTGGTTGAAAACTCTAAACTCCCCCTAGGTACGAGTATGAATGTTAGTTTGTGTATTAATACCCTGATGGGCTCCGGCACTCCCTGCTACCCCTGTGATAATAGTGAGGATAATAAGCGGTTCAGAAAATGAATTAATGAATATAAAGGCGGTTTCCTTGTTTTTAATCAAAGCCCAGGGAAATGCATGAGAGCCGTATAAACAACTTAATGTAATAATATTTGAGACCCCTGGTTTATACTACAAACAAAACTGCAGTGTGTGCATTCTTATGTAGGTGATTCCTTAAACCTCATCAGTATGGAGTCACAAGTGCATGTTTGACATACCATTGGTAGCCATGAGGCCGAGTCCAATTATGGCATTACGGCGGATCATCTTGTTGGTGTGATTGATGAGCTGACTGAGAGGACCCAAAGCTCCGTGCTCGGTCAGAGAAATCTTGTTCAAATCACCTAATGGAAGGAAAGACAAAAGACATTCACATGGAAAGAAAGTGTAGTTTCCTCTTACCTTCCTCTGCAAATCCATAGATTGCTTCACATGCTTTGATTAAAACGTGTTCCTCGGGAGAATCTAATAGAAGAACTGCAGTTGCTGGGGTTTTGAATGCAACAGGACGTGGTTCAATCTGTGAGAAGACATGAAGATTCAAAAACAAGTTTAAGGAATGCAAATGAAATTGCTGTCAATAGAATATGCATGAAAGCATGATTGCAATTATAATGAAGTTGAAAGGAGTGGGCTAGAACCCCCTGAGCGGAGCTGACCACTGGGAGCCTCGGTAAGGGATGATTCTTTAGCTCCAGGCAACATTTATCTTAAAATAAAGCTCTCGTGGCGGAATTCTGGGAGCCACGGGGTAGCCAAGCTGTTGGTTGAATTTCCCCACAATGTTTCAAAGTGCAAGCTTTACAGCGGACGCCGTCACCTTTATTCGAAAATAGAGCTCTCTGAGTAGCTAAGATGGAACGTCGTGGAGGAGCAAAATAGAAGTTGAGTTTCCATTTAAAGTCCGGGCAGCGGGCGGACGCCATCGCTCTTATCCGAAAATAGAGCTCTCTGGGAGAGTAAGGACAGTGTGGAGGAGCAATGTGAAAGTGAAATTGAAGAACATAGTCTTAGTACAAGGCATGAAACTTTAAATTTGGCTCAGTTTGAAGTGTGCCAGAGATTGATGACAACATGGTCATGGCCATCGAATATGGCAGTCGCCTTGACAGTGTCACTTCCCTGTACAAAATCATATCTGTACCAAAGAAACAGAGGTCACAACTACCCATCAACATCTTCCTTGTGCACTCAAAACATCTCGCAAAAGCTCCTCCTGAAAAGATCCCCTATGGCGCCTCCTGAATATTCCATCGGTGATCCAATACCTCTCGAATTTGACACAAAAGACTCCCAATAACCTGTTCATTTTACTTAATCAGAAAGGAACTATTTTCACTGTGAGTAGAGTACTTAAAGTATTTACATTGTTGAAAATGTATAGATTATATTGAAATATATGTTGCAGTCTTGTCATATGCCTATAACTGGAACATTTAGCAAAGAATTCTTGATAATTGTAATTATGTATTTTTATTTTTGTATATGTGTAAATATATAATATGGTATAATAATTGTGGTGATCCTACTTTTCAGTTTTTCAATTATCGTGGTCATGTCTGGTGTACATTAACTGCCAAATTTGAAGGATTACTGTGTTATGCCTAAAAAAAAAAGAATTTTCAGAATAGTGACAAAGAGGAATGTTTATGAACAACTCGACAAACTTAAAACAAAATACCCACCGCGAATTGACTAATAACTTAAGTTTTACGATTAGTTAGTATATAGTAAAGTGCATCTGTAGGGAAGTTTACTGCATTCACCTTGAAAATAAAAAGCCCTGGCCATTTTGACTTCTGAGATTGGAGGAAAAAAGTAATGAATAACAGACAATAGTACATTTGTGAAATGTACATCTGTAGCCCACACCTAAGAATTTCAAACCCACAAAAGCCAAAAACTTCACCCACCGTGTCCTTATGCAGAGACTCGACACTTGAAGCGGTCTTCTTATCCCTTCTCGACATTCTGTCACCTGGCACGAGGCACATATTTGCGTGGTTTATTATTCGTTTAAAGCAGTTCTTTGGATTAGGTAGGCGTATACATCGCAGTAGTACACTAAACAACACCATGGCAACAAAATTGCCGTGACGAAGGTTACCTGGGCAACCTTGCTAGATCAGTTTTGTAGTAAAATGTGTGACAACAATAAATAAAAGTGGTGGATCTACTAATATGAATAAAAATAAACATTTTATATTTGTCAAATTCAGGTCGGTCCATCTGTGTGGAATTTGCATGTTCTCTCGGGCTTGCGTGGGTTTTCTACGGGTAATCCGGGTTCCTCCCACATTCCAAAGACATGCATGGTAGGCTGATTGGACACTTTAAAACGTACCCCTAGGTATGAGTGTGAGCGTGAATGGTTGTTTGTCTCCTTGTACCCTGCGATTGGCTGTCCACCAATTCAAGGTATCCCGCCTCTGTCCCGAAGTCAGCTGGGATAGGCTCAAGCACCCCCCATTACCCTAGTGAGGATCAAGCAGTTTAGAAAATGAGATGAGATGAAATTTGTATTCATCTTAATAAACAACTTGAAATCAGTGTAATAATGAAGTTGTTAATGAATAATGTAAAATCATAAATATAAGTGCTGGATCTATTGAGATGAATAAAAATAAACTTGCATTTATATAAATTAAAAAATATATAATTACTGCAAAATGAAGTTGTTAATGAATTTAGTAAAATAATAAAATTGTAAAATCACCAATTTACTCTGAATTAGTGTTATTAAGCAAACATAACATGGCTGGCATTTTATTCTCAATATAAAAACTTTGAATTATATTCATTGTTTTTTTTTAATCTCGTGTGGTTAAAACATTGCAGTCAACCATTTAGGCCACTAGGGGGTCTATGTTCGCTTCATTAGAACACCGATCTTGAATCAATGTACAAAATGACGAAAATATTCCGTAGCGACGCGTCATTCATTGTATTAACAATTATTGCCATGTTTGTCTTCCAGTACTGTTTATTAAGCACTTCTGCCCGAATAAGAGCTGCTTGACAAATTACAGGCTATACATAATGACTGCAATGGAATGAAGAAAAACAAGGATGTCACGATTACCTGCAGGGCACAAAATATTAGTAGAACACATTCATGATCCTTGACGTCAGCATCTGATTCGGCGTGTTGAGAATGTGTTACAAGCGGAATTCACGAAGCAGGAGCCTGATCCCGGTGGGTCAGTGGGCTGCAGCGAATCAGGACGCAGCCCCTGCAAAGCCCAAGCTGCGCGAGTGTCAGCTCCCCACTGTCGAGCTGTCACTTGACAGCAGCAGTACACATGAACGAGAGTGCAGCGCAGGGATTGAAATCGCCCTTCGACTTTACGTGAAAGACGTTGCCTTCATTGCGTTCTCTGTGGGGCGGCGACATTAAAGGACGACAGCTTTGGCATCTCCACGGACGGAGTACGAAAGCGAAGGACGAAGGTTATTTTGGCCGCAGCTCGAGCTGCTAACGCTAGTAGCTAGCTAGCTAGCTTGCGGACTGATAGCAGGTGTACGGCAGCAACTCGCTGGTGCATTTAACTGGCCGGCGAAGGTCGGAAGAGTTAACGTTAGCTAGCGGTCAAGAATATCTTGTGGGTGCTTCGGTATAACAAAACTGTCCATTTTGTAGTTTTTTTTAAGATAACGCGAACACTCCCCGTGTGTTTTTATGCCGTGTTGTCAAATCTTCCACGCCTTACGTCGTTATTCAGTTTCCCCGATATGGTTGCTAACTAGCATGTTGCCGCTATGCTAATGCCAGCTGAGTGAGCCTCACGTCGTCGCAGGGTTGCGGAGTTACACGGGCGAGTCGAAAGGGGGAAGAGGCGTGCTTGAGAACACACACGGATGGACATGGTGGACTGTCAGTCGTAGGAGAACAAGAATATTAGCACCAAAATCGTATTAACTCCCGCCCCCACTAGTCCTTGTTGAGACTGGTCCATATGGTTGTAGACAGGCAGTGGTGGATTTTTGATGAAGCAAGTAAGGGATTAGGACATTTTGACCAGAGAGTTGACTGAATGAATAGCACTCTTATCCACTGAGTCGTGAGCTGGTGGCAACTGTGCCTGTCAAGGGAAGAAATTCTGAAGATTAACCCTCCGCACTGCATTTCTCAACACCAGCTTGCAAAAAGATGGCTTCGGCGAGCAGTATTGCTTCAGCAATTGCTAGCAAAACCAAGACCAAAAAAAAGCACTTTGTTGCCCAGAAAGTGAAGCTCTTCCGTGCCAGTGATCCTCAACTCAGTGTAGTGATGTGGGGAGTCAACCATTCGGTAAGTTTGACCATATCTTAGGTCTAATTAGACATTAATGTCATCTCTGTATGACACCTACATGCATAATTACACCTATACATGCATAATGACTGCAGCTTTTGAACAAATGTCATAATTCATACTGTTTCTATTGCATGTGTTGAATGACTTGTGCTTTTATAACTGTCCATACTCGTGGTTTCCTGTTGTGTACATGTAAGATAGATAAGGTGCACATTAGTGTCATAAGAGGCAGTGCATCCTCCGATGCCAGAGTTTATCACTGCCCCTTCTTCCTTTTTGCATTGGGGTATTTATTACCCGTGTGTTGCTTTTAGTTCAAAATGAGTATTAAGAGTGAAAACAAAACCATTGTAATAACACACTTGTGTTCCGAAATCAATGTCATTTAATATTAAGATAAACAATCATTGATGTGCAATTTAAAAATTGACAATTTAACATTTGCTATTTCATTTATAAAAGTGTTCGATTGTTGGTTGATAGTAAATAATTCATTGTAATTAACCCTAAATCTCCAATATTTTTAAGAGCATTTTACTGGTTTTTTTTTCAGGAACCATAGAATAGTTGTGTTCTATGAATGCACTGCTGTGAATGTGTTTACATTCTTCACCAACTTTTTGTAGTTTTCCAGCTTTAATGTAAGATTCATTCATTCATTTTCTGAACCGCGTGATCCTCACAAGAGTCCGGGGGTGCTGGAACCCATCCCAGCTGGCTTAGAGCCAGAGGCGGGGGCACTCGGATCTATGGCCAGCCTTGCAGGGCACAAGGAGACGGACAACCATTCACACTCACACTCATAGCTAGGGGCAATTACGAATGTCCATTCAGCCTACCATGCATGATTTTCAAATGCGGGAAGAAACCGGAGTACCTGGAGAAAACCGGATGGGAGAACATGCAAACTCCACTTAATGTAAGAGCATCATGCAAATGTTAATATCAGACAAAATAACCATAAAATGCAGTCTTAAAATTTGTGGTGTGATTTGCTGACCGGCTACCGGCCCTTTGTGAAAACTGCCTCAAACATTGATTGGAGCACCAATAACACCAGCAACATCTGAAATCAATGTTTTTTAATTTCCTGGAAATTAGTTTTTCAGATCACTGCAGAGATATTTTTTTCCACTCTTCCTTGCAGAATATATTAAATACGGCAACGAAGGACAATTTTCAGCCATTAACAGCTACTCAAACACTTCAGAATGAGGTCACAAACTTTTCCTTCATGAATTCATGCAAATTTCAGAATTCATGGTTCCATAAATTACAGCACAATGTCCAGGTCCTGAAAAAGTAAATCAACCCTAGATCCTCATATGACTACCACTTATGTAAGCATGTTAGTCTGGTGTTCTTTTTCTGAAATGTTCTGTTACATTTATGCAAGATGGTAAAATACACACACTTTCAATCCATCAAAAGTAATAATTAAAATATGTTTTTGCAAGAGTACTCAGTTTTTTTCTTTTTGTTACCAGGGTTTTTCACCTTAAAACTGCAATGGATTCCACTGCCGCTGATTATCATTAGGTTAAAAAAAAAAAGAAATTTCCTTGTAAATACTGCCTTTTAGATGAAAGATGTGGAATTGCCATTTTTTTTCTATAATCCTTATAAAGCGTGATTTATGGGTGTGTGTATGTTAAGATTTTCTCGCTATGTTTGTCCAAACCGTGCAACGTAGAGTGTTGACATTTTTATGGTGGCCTGAAACGGCTGTCGGATCCTAATAGTGAATTTCTTGACCTTATCTAAGTGTGTAAACTCAACTTTTATTTGTTACAGCTGAAAACAGAATTGATGTATGAATCAATTATTATCGATGAGTATGCCTGACCTGAAATATTTTAGCTTGCTGCTCTCTTGAGCTATTGAAGGTATTAGGTGCTAATAATAGTAATAAATTAATAATTGATAAATGGAATGTGATATTGAAAAACAAAAAGATGTTTGTTAAACACAAGGTAATTACCTATCTTTTCTGTAAATTTGGTGTCATTATGTTTATTTGCTTGGAAGCTTTTGAACAAAATAGGTGTTAATGGCAGTAATAAATTAATAATTAATAAATTTAATGTGTTATTGAAAAACCAAAAGATGTTCGTCAAACAGAAGGTAAATACCTATCTTTTCTTGTTCTTTGAGCAAAATAGGTGCTAATAACAATAATAAATGTATAATCCTTATAAAACGTGATTTATGGGTGTGTGAGTGTGTGTATATGTTAAGATTATTTGGCTACGTTTTATGGTGGCCAGAAATGGCTGTCGAATCCTAATAGCCGTCAACAAATCTCAACATGTGGACATTTACAAAACAAGGCTGGAAATGTCAATTGTATAATGAATTTATAATAAACACCAGTGGCCAATAATAACGATCCGAAGTTGTGCATGGAAAGCACAATCAATTCAGAAAAGCACTATATTTTCTCGCATATAAGCCGTACTTGTAACAAAAAAATGATGACTGAAACAAAGCTATGGCTTAAATGCGCACAAGAATTACAGCTTTGCTATGTTCTTTCACCAGTACATGTCAGCAAATTAAACATTTAATATTTGTTTGTTATTTTCTGTTTTGCAGTAAGAAAGCAACCATTACTGAATAAATTACTAATTTCCTTATGATATTGACCCCAATAATTTGCTTTTGATTCATACATAATCTCACAAATACCACATGCGATGATTTTTCTTAAGATTTCAAAGTAACACATACTCCTTATTAAAACCATGAATACGGAGGTTAAAATTGTGAATCGGGGTGCGGTTTATACGCGAGAAATTGAAATTTCTCTAGATGTTCTCTCTTTCAGAGAAAGCCTTGCATTTTTTTTACTTGATAATTCCAGACTACATACAGCATTAATATGTAGTATGACAGCGCGGAAAAAGGATCTGTGTTTTGAAATGATCAGCTTGCTGTCCAGATCTCTCACTTATAAATGGACATTTGGCGCATCATGAAAAGGCAGGTGAGATAAAGAAATTGCTAGACAGTTGAAGACAGTGAGACTGAGTACAAAATTTATAGGGCTGAAAACAGCCTTGTCACAAGTTTTTCGAGATTGGTTGACACCAATGCATATAAAAACAAAAGTTGCCCTTAAAAATGTCTCGGCTTAATCTTTTGGTGTGTCATCTATGTTATATTTTGAATAAATGATTAAAAACTAGCACCTTCACATCATTGTATTCAAAGTTTAAAGTGTCACATCTTTTTTTGCAATCTGGTTTATATACTCTTTACTGGAAGTGATAAAATTGGATTAGTTAGCGTGACGCTCTAAACCTGAGGCACGAACGTTTGCAGAAGTACTGCAAATCTGTCAACTTTATGAGTGTTTCTATTGTGGGCAATTCTTATGTGGTGAACCGACATGTTTTCAATGAGTATTAGATTGAGACTGTCTTTTACTTTATTTTTGTGTTTGGGTTTTCCCTTGAAAATGGGTCTGAATTTTCAAGTCTTAAAAATATTGGGGAAACTTATGGTGTGATTAAACCAACTTTTTGGTCGCAATTTTGAAATGGGTTGTGGTGAAAAAAATACAAATGAAGGATAATGCATATGTAGGACTTTTCATCCAGTGCATTTTTCTGCCACGTAATTGTGAAATAACAATCGTTCTTCGTGTTTCAGTTGTATGGGGAAGTGTTTGACTTGAACTATTAGAAACACACACTGTTTCAAGAAAATCATTTTAATGCAAAAGTATTATTTCCTCAACTGTCACTGATGTGACAGCATTTTTTTTGTTTTAATTTTTGATAACCACTTGATTTTGACAAACGTACTTGGAATAATATAATATTTTGTACCTCTTTAGAACCCACAAGGCCAGTATAATTAGAGAACTATGTCGTTAAACATCATGCCTTCTCCACACAGTAGTGCAACAATTTCATTTTGACACACTTGTCTTACTGGTGGTGGGTTTGGCATAGCTTGTCCTGACAAAATTTCTGGTTTTGCGTTGCATTTTCTTCAGTGTTTTTTTTTCCCGTTAGTCAGTGCGAATGGCAAAGCGATTGCTAATACAAGAGGAGTACCTAGTTGGCAAGTGGTCGATCTGTTGTGAGGACATTTGTGTGCTTAACTTTTGGAATATTTTGAAGGGAATGCAATAGCAAACAACCCTTGACAGGTTGCATCTGAAAGTCAGTGTGCAGGCAGGTCAAGTAGACAACAAAGAAAGGTATAAAAATTTAAAACAAAATTATAATTAAGTTTAGTGTAAGTTTAGATTAAACCTATTTTTGAGTGTGTCTGCATCGTAATCCAAGTTCATTGAAATATGTTTATGTTATGGTATGAGCGCGTTGCAAATACCAAACAACACAAGACTATTTCACTTCCAATGTTACTGAGAGAATGATCTATGCAGTTTCTCGAGTGGCCCTGTAGTTTAAATCTTGTCTTTGTCCTTGCATAGACAATAGTTTTTTGTTTTAGAAATTAACAAGCGTAAGTACAGTGCAAAATCCACACACAAACTGTTGTCTTAAATTTGAAAGTAGTTTTTTGCTGTTGAAATACAACAACATTGTAATTGCTTTCTCGCGTTTTGATGTGTAGCTCCGGCATCAAAACATGTCTTTTCATCTTTGTATTCTCCTAGGTTGTGAATATTTACAATCTGAATTGTAAAAGTAAACTTTCCTTAACCATAGAACTGGATGACATGTGGTTGTATTTCCAGTGACAGAATATTCTGAAGGGCTGACGAGGAATGTAAACCATAGAATGCACCAGAATCATTAACATGCGCACACACACACACACACACACACACACACACACACACACACACACACACACACACACACACACACACATGCACTTCATCGCTTAGTGAAATCTAAGCTTGAAGACCACGCCTGCCTAGTGAGGGTTATCGATTGAACCTTATTCAATTTGGTACCCCCTTAAGATCAAGTTAGATTTTTTGGGTAGGAAAAACAAAACTTAAAGAAGCTGAAGGGTTGTTTCATGTTTTTGGGGCCAGGTACATTTGAATGACTATCCATGGCGGTCCGATACCTGACTGCAGAAACTGGCTTTTGGGACATGGAATGTTACCCCTCTCTGGTTGGGAAGGAGCATGGGCTACTGCATGAGGTTGAGAAGTTCCAGCTCGTTGTAGGCTCACCTCTACGCACACCTCGGGCTCTGATACCATTCCTCTCGGGGAGGTTGGACACTTCCACTCTGGTGTCGCTCATAGTTAAAGACGACAAGCAGGTGTGGACATAGTTATTGCCCAGTCTTGGTGCATGTACATTGGGGTTCAACAAAGTAGACGAGAGGGTGGCATCCCTTCACCTTTGGGTAGGGGCACGAGACCTGATGATTGTTTGTGCTTACGCACCAACCAGCAGCTCTGAATACACTATGATCGAATGACTAAGCCACCATAGTCATAATTATTTTAGGGAAGACATACTTGAATAGTTATCATTTTCTCATTTATCAGGGAAACATTCCTACCCATGCAAGTATTTAATTTATATAATTGTACCTTTTTATGAACCTGTGTACTGTAAGTTCTTTCAAGGACACAAACTTATGTGTTTTTCCACCACTTAATGGGTAATAAGTCCTCTATTTTACATTTTTGTCTCATGTCACCATTACTTTTGCTTGCCACCAGCTAAGAGCAAGTCATCATTTTGACATTGTATATAGATAACACTGCCATGCTGCTGACAGAGCACTCTGCCTCACTTGCTTCCTGTCCAATGGAGCAATAGCACATACTTTCTTCACTCTGGGCCGGAAAACTAGTTTGCATCACCATGGAGACAAACAGGACGTGTTGGTATAAAATTAGTCTGCAAGTGTGGTATCTCCACATCAATGAATTATGCTGTAGCCATCAAATGGGGTGGATAAAAGTAGAAAATATAAACCTGCTAAAAACAATTGCAGTCGAAGTACATTGTTTGACTGCTGGCAAATACATACTCAGGAATCGTACGGGACCTTGAAAATGCTTGAAAGTATTGTTATTTCCCAGCACCCTGCCTAAGAACAGTGGTACCTCTCCTTACGGATGCTTCTCCATAAAAAATATTCAGGTTACGAAAGGCCGATGGGAAACCTTTTATTCCTAGATACGACAACAATCCAAGTTGTGAAATCAAACCTCGAAATTTGTGTAACTTTTTTTTATTGTCATGGTAGACAACATTTCCTCAATTTTTTTGATATATCTGGGGATGCAGACAACCTCCCTGAGCACATGGGGGACCAGTGTGAGCAACATCAGAAGACACCAGGTTTATTTCTACTACCCTCAAGAGATATAGTCATAACATATAATCATTAATATCCATACATAAAACATCTTCATGATTGTCACTAGAATTTAAACAAATCTGACTTAAATTGTACGTTATTTTTCACATCTGTCATTCTCTTTTCATTTTTATTCAAATGACTTTTTCTGCTGAATATGTAATTAAAGGCAGTCTAGCTTGCATTTAGTCCAATTTTTTCTTTTTTGCCATTAGCCCCAATTTCTATAAAGATCACCAAAATGTAAATATGTAAAATAACCTACTCTAAGTATAAATATAAAATTTCTAAATGGTTCTATTTACATAATAAGATTATTCTTTATTGTATAATTATTATCACCATTTTTTTTTGCTCACACCAAAAAAAAAAACTAATGCAAAATTGGCCGTGTGTGGGAAAACAAATTATTGCCCCTTTAACACTCTGGGCCACTTTCACCAGCAGTCACTAAATTATCTGGTCTTCTGTTCAGTAGTCTGCACTCAAACTTTTCATATCATGAATAAATCTAAGCAGGATTCAAACCTGGGTCACCTCTATGGCAAGTAAGCAACTGAGCTAAACATAGTTTGGCTGACTTTAGATTTAGATTAGAACTTTATTTCAGCCTGTATGCTATTGCCAATGAACTTCTTTGAAGGTGTTGGGAATAAGGCTTAAGGTTAAATTCAGACAATTTAACATTTCAAGTTCACATATCTTGACATTTGTAATTTGGTTTATTCAGAAATGTAAGTTATACAAACTTTCACAATTAAAAATGCTCAATCAGATTAGGTGGGGAAATTAAATTTAAAAAATCCACTCAAAATTTCACATTATCTTAATTTTTCTCTATTTTCGGTTAAAAGCGACAGCATGTTGTAAGATCGCCCGTGGCCCACATTTGAAAAAAAAAATCCACCCTCACCGAGGCTCCTTGCTGCTCAGTCCACTTGGTTAGCTATTTCCAGAAAAATGTGATGGCCGCTGCCCGCTATGTTTCTTCTTCGGTGCTGAGTTGAGTGACAGTCACCTGTCTTCCGACATTTTCGGAATGGCAAACGGGAGAAGGGATGTCTCTTCCGCTTGCAAGTTTCAGCGTGAATTTAAAAAAATTTATTAGCATTTTTTATTTGGATACTAATATAAAAAACTGATGTACTGAAACCGTGACGTGGTTAAGGACGACAGTATTTTATGATTTACGGCATTTCATTGATTTGTGTCTTACTAAATGCTGAAAGTATTTGATTTTATACAATAGATGCAATACTAAGGGGACTGCATTAAATTTGTGTAATTATCTTTGTTGTTCAATTTGATATCAAACAGCAAGAATTGCTTTCCTGCAACACTATCACCTTTTCCCTACAGCTTGCTTTTCAAATCTGTGTGTGTTCTACATAGCAGCAAGAGTTCCTCTGTAAATGATTTGTCGCCAAATCATTTATTTGATTTATAAAGGTTTTATGTCTTGATTTCTGCTTTACCATAGAAATATTAAAAATGCCATACATTTAATATCCACATTGTTGAAGTGATTTGATTTATCTTTTGTGTTTTTCTGCAGATAAATGAGTTAAGCCACATTCAGATTCCCATCATGCTCATGCCAGATGACTTCAAGGCTTATTCTAAGATCAAGGTGGACAACCATCTCTTCAATAAGTAAGATTTTTAGGGCATATATGTATATTTTTATTCTTTTGGTAATGATAATTATAGTATCGGACCAGGAGTTTATTTCTTAAATATGTGGTTTCCATTTTTTTTTCGCTTTACAGAGAAAACATGCCCAGCCATTTCAAGTTCAAGGAGTACTGCCCCCTGGTGTTTCGAAACCTCAGGGAGAGGTTTGGCATTGATGACCAGGATTTCTTGGTATGGAAATGTATTTAAATTTTACAAATTCAAACAAAATCATTTTGAAAAAACTTCTTTGCAAAATGTCTGTTGATTGATTTCAGTTCATATTGATATCATTTGCCATCTTTTGAGGGAAAGCATCTTGTGCAGAGGGTATACTACTAATTGCTGAAAAACAACCATGGCTAAAACTATCCGAAGATGCATTTATTCTGTTATGGCCACTTTCACTTTTGTTCTCTCTCTCTTCCTCATTTCCCCCCCTCGCCTCCTCTCCTCTCCTCTCCTATCCTCTCTTCTCTCCCTCCTTCTCGCGCCCAAGACAACCCCCAATGATCATACAGTGAGTTAGCAGAGTTTGGAGGTCATTGTGTCCCAGCTCAGTGCAGCTGTCCATCTTGTGTGTTTGTAGCAGTGTTTAATGTGCTATAAGAATCAAGCGCTAAGGAATGTCATGGCGTTACCATCACAGAACTACTTCCCAAATTAAACCACTATTCTATTTTGGCTTTAGCCAAGCAGTTCAGAAAGAAGAAATACTATTAGGTAGCATTTACCTCTACACAAAAAAATAGTTCAAATCAACTTGTATGCTGGTTGCTTTTTCTTCCCATAAAGTCATGGGGAAGCTGAACTCAATTAGGGGTCAGCCTTTTCATGGATAGAGGCCATCTACTCTATATCCTACTGTGAAGGGCCTCAAAGGTTATTTCTCTGCAGCAAAAGTTGCTGAATAGTTTGAAGAATTTAGAGACAACCAAGGGCACAGGACATAACTAACGCCTGAAGAATGAGACTGAGACAGGATGATGGGATCAAGTTACTTTCAGACTTCTCAGTGTCTGGACAACAGCTGCTTGTCTGTGTATAGGTTTGGTCCAGAACTATGTGTGGGTTATGTTAAAAAGAATAATGTTGAAAAAAAATAAAAGTAGTTTTGGTCCTATCCGGTTTATATTTTGTTTTCATCCCTAAAATGACCAGATCATGGTGTTGAATCCTTTTACTTTGCTATCGTACATGCATTTGAACATTTTTAAAAGTAACACTACAATATTTTGTGGTTTACTGTATTAAATATCACTTATTCACATATAGTTGTTTTATTATTATGCATTCATTCATTCATTCATTCGTTCATTCATTCATTCATTCATCCGTTCATTTATTCATTCATAGAAGCACTTTATCCTCATTAGGGTTGCAGGGGGTGCTGGAGCCTATCCCAGCAGACTTCGGGCAAGAAGCGGGGTACACCCTGAATCGGAGATCAGCCAATCGCAGGTCACAATGAGGCAGACGACCATTCACACTCACCTTCATAACTAGGCGCAATTTAGAATGTCCAATCAGCCTACCATGCCTGTTTTTTTAATGTGGGAGGAAACTGGAGAACATGCAAACTCTACAAAGTTGGACCGTTAAGCCGATGCGCTAACCACTCATCTGATGGGCCACTCATGCTAATTACTTCTTTTTTTTTCCGAGCCTCGCATTCATATTAATCAACTATTTTGCTTCAAATGGAATAACAAATGTCTCCACAAAAGTTCTTTTTTTCTCTTACAGCACACTTAAACAAAAAGACTCATTGAAATCTTCACTCTTTGCAGAACTCCCTAACTCGTAGTGCTCCCTTGAATAGTGAAGCCCAGGGACGAAGTGGGGCTCGTTTCCATACTTCTTATGACAAGCGGTATGTCATCAAGACTATCAGCAGTGAAGATGTTGCGGAAATGCACAACATTCTAAAGAAGTACCATCAGGTGACATAAGCATTGTAATAACTTCTTATACTATAATTCACCTGAATATGTCGGTCTGTGTCCTTTTATCCCGCTTTATTTGGAGACTACAAATCACACTGACATCAAATTTGGTAGTAGGGCTCATCTTTGGCAAAGAACAATCTTATTATTTTTGCAATTGGTAAAGAACGGACTTTATAATCACACAAAAAATCTAAATATGACACAAAATATTGCTTCCCCCAGCGTATGTCGCGTTGCCATGGAAACAAACCATTCATTGAAAAACACTGATCCTTGTTGATTAGGATAGCTAGTTTAGATTTGTTTAAGCAATATGGATACAAAGAAACACTCAAATTAATCTAAATGTGATGGATTCTCAGGTGAAGTCATGCAAATTATTAATTTTCTGAGCCTTTTCTTCTTTATAAAATGTGTGTGTGTGTATACTGACTCTAGTTATTTATTTTGGACACAATAGCAATAACAAAAAGTAATATTTAACACATTATTTTCATTGCATTTTGCAGTTTATTGTGGAATGTCATGGCAATACACTGCTGCCTCAGTTTTTGGGGATGTACCGGCTCACGGTGGACGGGGATGCAACTTACATGATTGTTACACGCAATGTCTTCTCGCACCGCCTTTCTGTCTTCAAAAAATATGATCTCAAGGTAAGTGGAGGTAGTGGGGGGGCTGCTCTGGGGTATAAAATAAACTTCAAAGAGGCCCGTTAATCAATATCATTTATATTTTTATTTTCATCCAGGGTTCCACTGTAGCAAGAGAGGCCAGTGACAAGGAGAAGGTACAGTCCTCCGTCAAATTTGGTTATTATGCACACTCCTTTAACCATTTTTGTGATTAGCTGTGACTCAATGTGATATCCTGTATTTTGACAAACTTAACTTTTATACTAAAATATATATTTTGAAAAACTTGAACAATTGGTGGCATGCTTACATCTGTTTTTTTTAAATCAGTCCACTCTAATGCATGGACAATATATATGGTATAGGTTCCCAAAAACTTAGAAACTGGTGACTGTTAGCATGCTTATGTTTTCCAGGGAAAAAAAATAAATGTTGTATTCAATATAAATGCTAATTTAACATACCAAAAAGTACCTACCACAGCTTTAATCAAGTTGAGGTCTGCTTTCCCGTTGGGTGATGATACATTTGCAAATATTCATTCCTTCAATTAGGACCTATTTCATTGTTCCATCCCCATCTTGTCCCCTGCATGCTATATATGTTCTTTAGTTTGGTTCAATCTTTCTAACCTCGCTTCCTGTAGTTCAATTAGTCCCTCTGCTTGCTGTTTGTATGTGAAGGATCTGGGTGCGTGTGCGTGTTTGTGTTGGTGTACCTTTTAATTTCATTTGAAAATATCCTGTGTATATATAGATTAAGTGATCATATTGCTTAGGTTTTTGATTGTGCTTTCTTTAGCTTTGGGAATGAAAGAAACATCCTTCCAAATTCTGAGCACTTTCTTGTTTAACTTGTCCACAACAGCCCGTGATTGGGCGAAAAATTGCTGACCACACTTGTTATAAACCCACTTGTACAAGAAATTTGTCAGTACATGATTTTACCGCAAATATCCCCAAAAAAACTATGACCTTTAATTTTTCATTTTGTTTTTAACATGCGTCATGGGGTTGCAACATAAATTTGATTTACTCTTATGTAAATGTTTATCTAATTCCTTGTATAAGTTGTCAAATCAGAAGAATATCTTTCCCAAAGATTATTTTTAATTTAAACTTTCAGTGTAAATCAGTCAGTTTAAAATATTATATGCACCCCTTAACTCATTCGCAATTTATACCAAATGAATAGACCCAAAAAGAAAATAAAATCAACTCTACAATTTTTAAACCATTCAAAAAATTGGATACTTAAATTTGTTAGCTGGCATTGAATCATGATGAAGCACACAAATTATAATACAGTCATTCCTCTACTTACGAAATTCATTGGTTTCAGAACTTTTTTTTAACTTGCATATTTCGCAGGTAGAGCAGTACTTTATATATAAATTCTGTAATTCTTTCCGCAGTCCTCAATGTGATCAATGTGTCCCACTTTTGTCTGAAATATGGGAGAAACAGACAAAAATGAAAAGAAAATGATAGTATAATTTATTCATGTATTAAAATGAATAACAAGCATGCAAAAACATCATTTGTGCAGTAGTACAGTAAGGAGGATCCTAATGTTAGCACACGATCATATGCACATAAACAGACATCTAAACAACTTCAAATTACGAATTCAAAACGACTTGGCATTAAATAGATCTCCAAAGGACTATCAGTCTCCATCTCACCGTTCAGTACAGAGAGGCAATGCCAAGGATTCGTCGCTTTTAACGCTTCCTTTTTTGCTTTTATGGCGTAGCGATGGCTAGGTGGTGAGTTACAGCAGGTCATAATCCCTTGCAATATCAGTCAACCATACGCCACTTTCATATCTTCAGTTTTTCGATGAATAACAGGGCCCGCTTATTCATTTCATTCGCACCAATAATTTTAAACAAAGAACTCTGTGACGTTAAAACAGAATTGTTGTCCTGGGAGGCTCCAACTGGAAGTAAATCTAGCCGCAATAATGTTATCAGGATAATTTCTAAATAAAATAATGGATATGTGAAATGCCATCACATTTAGGGGGATTTTGTAACTTGGATCTTGTTTTTGTATGTTGGGCCAGATCAAAGGGTTTTGTAACCTGAAAAATTCATACCTGAGGCATTCGTAAGTAGAGGTACGACTGTATTTGTTTTTAGAGTTTGTAGTGGGTCATTTCTCAGAAGATGGCAATTTTTTTGTGGTTACCTATCAGATATTAACCAGAATTATTGTGCTAGTTTCACCTAGCTTTTTACTTTTAACGTGGCTTGATTTGTGCTTTCATTCAAATTCTACTCTGCGGAAACATATTTTCAATGTCCCTTTAGGTGGCACTGACATTAATGGGTGACTTTTATGTTGTTTTACTGTGTGTTTTGTTCCTGGTCTTGGGTAGGCTAAATCACATAACCAACTTCAGTGTCTTCAGTCATAGTCCTTTCAAGTAAGGCCATTAGCCACAAAACTTGGTTTCACAAGATTTCTTTTTGACCTCAGAGGGAGGAATATGCCAACACATCACTTAAGAAGCAACCAGGAAGCTCTCACTCGAATTCATTTGGAAAACTGCATAAAAAATATGAGGCTCTAAAATTATTAAGGCATTTGGGCATTATTTTTGTCCTCATTGACTCTTGTTTTTATTTTGTAGTATCTAGTGGCAAAATAAATGTCCCTTCATTTTCTGTATAAAATAAGTCTGTTTGACAATTTCAAAAGTATCAGTAATGTCCCTATTCTCTTGGTTGATGCACAAAAATCATAACCCACCTTGAGTAGAGACTTTTTGATCCAAAATCATCTACACAGGACTGTTCCTTGTGGCAGGCATATTGTTTATATATTATTTGATGCAGCAGTTATCAAATTGTGTTTGCTCAATCTACAGTAAATCCCTCGTAGGATCGTTTTCTGCTTAGGCGTTGTAAGAATGTGACTCAGAAGGATTTAGACTTTCCATTTGAGTTCATGGTGTCTAATTATCGTGCAACATGCAGGGGGTTGAGAAGCAGTGAGGTATGTCAGTCCTAAGGGACTCCCTGAGCTAAATTTAATCCCATCACTGTCAAGCAAAATACAATTCTGGGTTATAAAATAATGAGCCATTCATTCATTTTCCGTCTCGTTTATCCTCACAAGGCTTGGAGTGGTAAGGGGTGGGGAGGATCCTGAGCCTATCCCATTCAACTATGGGGACTAGGCATGGGACACCCTGAATTGGTGGCCAACCAGTCATCGGGCACAAGGAGAAGGACAACTATTCACTTTTGACCTAGGGCCAATCTGAAACGCTGCATTTGTAGTTGGGGTTATGTTGTAGTATCTATCTTGCATATCATTACAAAAAAAGCACTAAGTAGTTGTGTTTATAACATTTCAAAAGTAGACTGTTGGACATAATGTCATTGTTAGTGACGAACAGTTGTTTGCTCGGTAGGTGCTGTGTATGTTTTGAAATGTTTTCAGATACTCACACAACAAGCATGCTAGGGTTATTTTCTAACTGCATGACTGTCTCCCTTTCATGCACGCATTTGCATGTATAAAGATTCTTCTGCATCTTTTTATAGTTATGTTCTAACACATTTTAGTGTGTGAACACCAGCCCCATTCTGTTCCACATTGTTTTTTCACATCACTCGTAAATTTCGCTTGATCCCTAATTTAGGAGAGCTGGTGTAGGTAAATCTGATATTTGAGCATCTTTATGATAATTTTGCACGATTAAAAGAACAATCTTCATATTAGAACGCTTCTTTGTATGTGCCACTCCTTGCTTCACACTGGCAGTGGCTTGTCTTCATGAAACACCCTTACAAAAAGTTTAATGTGCTGATGATATGAAAGCTAAGTAGGCAGTAGATGTAGCGCCACCCCAGAAGAGTTGTTGGTTGTTTCCTTGATACACTTTTGTAGTTTCTTTAGAATAACTGACAACCTGCCTCTTTTCTTGGTCAGCTGATGAAAGGGTCAATTTTCAACAAAACTAACATGAGGTGGAAAACATTACCGCAGAGTTCCAACACAGTAATTATAGGAATGCTGTAGATTAAAAATTATTAATGTTTACAATGCAGCTGAACCAGCTCACCAGACCAAAACCGTATCTTGCGTTGTCCTCTCCAACCCACTTCCAATTTTGAAGAAAAAAAACATGTTTTTACATTTTAAATACTTTGCTTTTACTTCCTACTTCCTTCCTCCCTTCCTCTCTCCTTTCTTCTCTCCTTTCCTCCACCCTGACCGCCCCTTCCTCGCTTCCCCTTTTTCTAGCAACCGCCCCCACCAGAGGACGTGCCCCTGCGGCCCAAATCTGGTAACGTTCAGCAAAGGCTGCAAACACTGCGGATCGCTACGCGCTTTTACTGCGCCATGAAACACGTAAGAGATGTAAGACAACCAGGGCTCATATACCAGGCATGATCTATTAACCAGTATTCCTTTGTACTTAGCTTTTTTCCCAAGCAAGATTCCTTTCTACTCCAAGATGCAAACTTGGCATCCACATGTAATCAACCTTTTTTCAATTTCTTAGTCCGATCATTCAAACATCTAACCAGGAGAAGTTCAGTGTTAGGCAGTTTGAGATCGCACTGTTTTAGAGAGTCAAAGAGACTCTGCTAAGATGGAGAGAATGTGCTTTAAAAGCATTCGAGCGCTGATTAGATTTACTGGCTCGCTGCCTCTGTTGGCACACCACTTTGTTTCGTGGGGGAGGGGGGGTATTGGCATTCGACAAGTAGCAGCCCTCAGTACTGTAGTTAAAAGGATATCCAAGAGATGACTCAGAATATACAAAGTTTGTTTCTAAGTACAGCGTGTGCTATTAATATGACCTAAAAGGAGTGTGATTCCAGTTTTGAATACGGTGCGGCTTCTACCTCTTCAAAAGTAGTTTACCCCCATACAGACACACTTCGAGAACATACAAAATATGCCTAACGGTTGAATAAATTCTTTTAGCTGTGCTGCTTGTTATTAAGAAGGTGAATTCTTATGCTGATTTTGTATCAGCTCAAGATCTTTATTGTGGAACCTCTTAAAGGCAAAGGTAATCCAATGTACAATGGGAAATAATTGTTCACAAAACCTTAATTTCTACAACATCCTCACAGCATACAAATTTAGACAGAGGTTACTTTGATGTTGTACAAAAAGAGACTTGCATAGTACCTCACAAACATTATATACATGACATTCCTTAACTATCCAAAAAGTTCAAAAAAGACCATGAACAAAAATAGGGTGTGTAGTCAACACTCATCCCTTTTCTGAAATATTTCAAGCACCCTTTTGAATGTTAGTGTTTAAGACGAAAATACCATCAGATCAATTTTTGTACGACACCGAGACAACCCAAAGAAAGAAAAACTGCAGTTTCTAAATGATAATTTTTATTTACCAAGGCAAAAAAAAAATAACAAACTTGTCTGGCCCTCCTATGTAAATCACCAAATAACTGTGACTAACCACAATTGTAGGAAAGCTGAGTTCAATTTCATAGGCGACACCCACACCTGATTACCACCTGGTGTTGAAACCAGAAATCACTAATAGAATGTGTCTGACAAAGTGAAGCGGGCTACAAGATCAGAGCATCAGGCCACGATGCAAAGAAATTCAAGAAGAAATGCAACGAC
Source organism: Stigmatopora nigra (assembly GCF_051989575.1). NCBI lineage: Eukaryota > Metazoa > Chordata > Actinopteri > Syngnathiformes > Syngnathidae > Stigmatopora > Stigmatopora nigra. The sequence goes on from NC_135523.1 coordinate 9,456,068, forward strand.
AAAGGATGGACATCTATCAGTCTGGAAAAGGTTACCACTGTCCCAGTCATCCACAAATGGAGAGAACAGGAAAGAGCGGCAAAGCTTCCCCGGAGTGTTCGGCCAGCTAAAATTACTCCAAAAGTGCGACGGTGACTGATCCAGGAAGTCACAAAAAAACTAGAAAAACATCGAAATAACTGCAACTCTCGCTGGCAGTTTAGGTCAATGTTCATGACTACACTCAGGAAATCACTGGCCAAAGCTGGCATCCATGGCAGAGTTCCAAGGCAAAAACCATTGCTGCCCAAAAGAATATAAAGGTTCATCTTACTTTTGGCATTAAAACATTTGACAATCATCCACTCTTGTGGAAGAACATACTTTATGTGGACTGATGCGTCAAAAGTTTGAACTTATTGGAAGGTGTGCAGCCCATTACATTGGGTGAAAAATGGCACAGCATTCCGTCGAAAGAACGCTACACCAACAATGAAGCATAATTGTCACAATGTGATTTTCTGAGGCTGCTTTGCTGCCTCAAAACTAGGACGGCTTGCTGTAATTGGTGGAAGAATGAATTCTGCTGTCTACCAACACATTTTGAAGGAGACATCCAGCTCTCAGTTCATGCGATGAAACTTCAGCGCTCTTGGAGCATGCAAAATGACAACGATCCAAAGCACACCAGCAGGTCCACCTCTGAATGGCTAAAAATGAACAAAGTTAAGGTTTTGGAGTGGCCAAGTCAAAGTTTGGTTTTAAATCCTATGCTGTGGTGTGAACTGAAATGGGCTGTTCATCTAGAAAACCCTCTAATATTTCAGAATTGAAACAATTCTGCACGTAAGAGTGGGCCAAAATTCCTCTAGAGCGTTGTGAAACACTCCATTTTTTCACAGAGGGGCAGTCTGTAATTTCTTCTGCCGTGGTAAATAAAATCACCATTTAGAAACTGCATTTTCTATTTCCTTGGGTTGTCTCTGTGTCATACAATAATTGGTTTGATGACCTAAAACCTTTGTATGTGGTAAATATGAAGAAAAAAAACAGAAATCAGGTAGAGGGCAAATACTTTTTCACGGCACTGTATATTTATTTTTCCTTCTAACAGTGTGTGTCTGTACTACAAGCAATACTCTGCTAGCTGACATTTAAGGATCAGACCTAAATTGATAAACCAAGCCAAATAATTCAAACCTTTGACACAGAATTCTTGAAGCGAAGGTTCACCAGATAGCAGCATTAATGAATACACCGACAATCTGACCATTTGTAATCGCTTAATTGAGGTCCATGTCTGAATATATGTGTTCAGATGTCCTTTTTTGTGAACTGTTTTTTGTGGTCTTGTGTAAAGCTGCAGTCTATAATTGTATGTATGTGTGTGATGTGTGAGCTCTTTGTACTGCTACAGTCTGCTTTAAAGTTGTGTTGCTGCTCTAAAAATGCTATAGTCACCAAACTGCTGCAGAAAAACCACCACCCCCCTCCCCAACCATGGTTACCTCATTTCCTCCTCTCCTTATCCTAAACATTAGGCCCCATTCTCACTGAACACCTCTTCCTCCCACAGGCTGCTGCCAGGATTACAGAATCTTGATTCCGAGTAACATTTCCCAAATACCTCGACACAAAACATGGTTATTTATCATAAATCCTGACAGAAGAGTTCCGTTAAAAGAAATAAAAAATAAATAAATCTGTCATTCTCTCTTCAGCCCACTGCAGACATAAACGTTCTTGGCTTTGGGCTTAATATGCAAATCAGTGTATAGATCTACCAGATGCTTCAAAAATGTTAAAACATGGAGCAAAAACTATATGTTTACAATAGCAATAATTCATTTTAAGATAATGAATAAAAATCTGATCACTTATGAATACAGCATCAGATGGGTCTGTACATTCCTCTGCGCATGCCGCATGCACTTCTTATTACACAATTAATAATCGTGTGGCTTGAAAAGAGGTGGGCCTTGGTTTGGACATACTGCCTGTGTTTGCTGGACAGGCAGGCATATCTCACAAACGATTGGTTCAAAACCTCAATAATGCTACTGGGTGTTTCAACATGCTGAAGATTTTGGATTCCTTCTTGACACATTTCGAAGAGAAATGTACATTTTGAAATACCTAAGTATACAATGGATTGAAATCCATGGTTTCTGTATGTAGACGTTACTGTTTTTTATGAACTGGGAGAAAACAACCAAAATTCTGATGCTGGTGTGCGTCATTTATAAATGCGGATATGTTTCCTTTCATGTAAATCATTTCTAAATTGTTCTCTTCTGGAGTTTTCTTTATTTGGATGACTTAATGTTTTTATAACATGGAAACAAAAACCTTTCAAAGTATCAGCATTTAGGCATGTTTTTGCCCAGTTCTTTCACTACCTTACTTTGATTGTTGTCAATATAAGTACTAATGACAATGTAACGTGCTAATGGATAGGCTAAGGAGCTACCCACCTATAAGGACAACGACTTCATCAATGACGGCCAGAAGATCTGCATAAATGATGACAACAAGAAAATGTTTTTGGAGAAACTTCGGAAAGATGTGGAAGTACGCCTTACACTTGCAGTACATCAAAGATTAACAGTTTTTTAAAAATCTTTTGTACCAATATCATTAAGTAATAATGCTTTAAACATCAAAATCTATGACTTTCTATTTCTAAACAATTCAGACACAGTTCTCATTTGATGTATATACTGTCTATTGTCAACATTATTTATATAGAGTACCTTAAAATCAAGCTTAGCTGATTTAAGAAATGCTGTATAGCTGACATATGATTTAATATATAAAAACATAAATAGAAAAATGAAATAAAAATACAAAACAGAACAAACACTTAAGTGAACACTAACAGCATACTTTCAGTAGTGCTTTATTGTGCCAATTTAGGGCACACCTGTGCAATAATCAATTGAGCAATAGGATGCTCACTCACCGATTTAGATGAAGTATATTGTCTGTAAAATGTTCACGAAAATTTGTATTTTTCTGTGTTTATTTTTGTTCACTGTATATTGCTATTGCTTTCAACCCAATCTTTCCATCATATTTTAGTTCCTGGCACAGCTAAAGCTCATGGACTACAGTCTTTTGGTGGGGATCCACGATGTTGAACGAGCGGAGCAGGAAGAAGTTGAGAGCGAGGATAATGAGGGTGAGGAAGAAGGCGGTGAGAGTGACGGAGGGGCCATCGGAACCCCTCCTGACAGTCCTAGCAACACTCTGGACAGCACCAAGCATCTGTCGCCTGGAGAGTTTGATCCCACAATTGACGTCTATGCCATCAAAAGCAGTGAAAGTGAGGCCCATTGTGCTCCTCAAACTCCCCCTGGTGGTCATTTTCTCATCCAAATTGTTGTCCTACAGGTTCTTCAAGAAAAGAAGTTTACTTTATGGCCATCATTGACATCCTGCAACATTACGATGCCAAGAAGAAAGCCGCCCATGCCGCAAAGACGGTCAAACATGGAGTGAGAAGCATTCTTCTTTTTGTTTTAAATTAGAAAATGTGTTGTGTAAATGCAGTTGAATAGTTGCAGTGCAACAGAAGTTCATATTTAAAAATGTTGCCTCATTTTCTCTCCACAGGCAGGAGCTGAAATTTCAACAGTGAATCCTGAGCAGTACTCCAAGAGGTTTCATGATTTCATCACCACTATTCTGTCATAGCCCCCACAAACGCTGAGGCTCTAAAAGTGGGAGGGGGGTAAAGTGGGTCATAGGGGGACGAAAAGAGATCGAGAAAATGAAGGTGCTCTGATGTCTTTTACCCAATTCCTTTCCTGTCCCTGTTTGGCCTTCCTCTAACAGTTGGGTGCCACACCCTGCAGCAGCTAAAACATTGTTCGTTTACATTGAACCTCTCCTTAAGTATTGTTTGGTTTTCTTAAGACGAGATGGTTGTCAAAAGCAGGTGTTTTTTTTATGTGTTTTTAGTCCTCTTGTCTTTTCATTTTGGTAAAAATGTGGCTCTTTTACTGCTTCTCATCATTTTGCCGTTTATGTCAGACTCCCTCCTTATATTGGCTAGGGTCGGGGTGTGACTTGTGGTGTGAGTAGGAGGTGAAAAACAGTACATAGCACACTTGAGAGCTGCAAACTATTTTGCCTACTGCTGCTGTGCTTTAGGGAGTAGGAAAAAAGTCTTCCAGTAGTTGTTGATCAAAAACAACCAACAGCACACCACCCCTACATCACTGCTAATTCTCACATTCTCTGTAAGGCCATTGAAAGTCTCTTATTACACGCTCTTGCCATATATTTGATGCAGCGCTTCTTCCCATCCTGTGCTCTTTGGTCCATTTTCTTGTAATGCCGACTGAATACGTTTGACTAAGGGAAGTATATGTGTCTATTGACATTGTTAAATTCATTTCTGAGGTAGCGTTCTTTCAGGAGTGAGCAGCCATAAACAGGCTTCCGCCAGCAGCACCTTATGTTAAACAAATGAATTATTGCACTTTTTTTGTCATTACAGTCCATACAAACATTTGACTTATTATTATGTTTGCTTCAATTAAGTGAAATCTTATGACTGATGTGTGGAAAGGCTGCAGGGACTTGCCTCCATTTGGAGACCAGCCAGTAAAGTATTACTATGGGACAAAGGGTAGAAAACAACGTTGCCTGCCGTGATCATCATAGAAAGCCCATGGCCACCTTGCACTTTCGGAAGCAGAAATCTTAGAATCCTAAGAATTCGAATACAAATGCGAATGTTTATGCCCCAAAAATAAAACATTCAAATTGAACAAAAAATTAGAAGTTAGTTCGCAAAGACAACACGGAATTGTCTACAAAATGAGCACGCCACGTGTTTCCACTTTACTCCCATGTCACTTGTGCAACTTCATCAACAGTTATTACATCATTAGTTTAGCCCACATCTCGTGTTGGGAATCACACAAAAATAATAGTATTTTCTCGCTTATAAGCCGTATTTGGAACGAAAAAAATGATGACTGAATCATGGTTATATGCGCACAAGACTTGCTGCGTTGCTATACTCTTTCACCAGTAGATGTCGGCAAATTAATATTTAGTATTCGTTGGTTATTTTCTGTTTTGCAGTACAAAAACAAAGAATTACTAACTTGATGATATTTACTTTAATTTTGTGCTTTTGGTTCATACAGTATCTCAGAAATGCCACGTGCAATGATTTTTCTTAAGATTATCTTTTCAAAGTAACACATTTGTTCCCCCTATAAAAACCATGAATATGGAGGTGAAAATTGTGAATCGGGGGGCAGCTTACAGGCGAGAAATTGTGAAATTTTAAGTCAATTTTTAGGGTGCGGCTTATATGCGAGAAAATATGGTAATCTAAAAATGGATTATCTTCATTACTGCTTCACACTAGCTGCATGTGTTGGGAAAAAAAGGTAACTGCAAAATTTGACACCTTTTGTTTACAGAGCACCTTTAAATGGGACCTTGCCTCTGCAAGAGTTACATTCAGCATTTACTTCCTACATACTAGTGACAAATGACAGATAACCACATGTTTATTTAAATACCGTGAAAAGTTGCACCCCAACATTTGTGTTAAAAGTAACCATGCTTCTCTTTTACCTTGGCTGTTGACTTTTCTAAGTGTTATTGTGAAATGATGGAGGAGCGCATTTTCTTGAGGGGGTTCCCATTTGTGTTGGTGGGGTTTTGTATATTTTGCACACGAGGAAAGGAACCAAATGTTACAAAAACAACCCTAATTATTCGATGCGGTCTTAAGAAGGGAAATGCAATATATGTGTGTGTGTGTTAAAGTGAGAAAAGTGATTGTGTGCGTGATGTGTAGTAGTTCTGTATAACCAACTAAAGCAAGTAACGTCCTCGTTGAGCTATTTTAACCCCTGTTAAAGTTTTCCATCACAATATGTTTGTGTAGATATCAGAATATATTCACATTTATATTTTTACATTGGATTTTAGTCATGAGATATGGTTGTGATTCAAAATTTTAAAAAACTTAAGTCACCCATGGGGATGAATGACGGTGCTTTAATAATGAATAATAATTATGCTTGAATTTCTGAAAATGCTTACTCGGATGTGCGTAAAAGTTTTTAAAAAAAAAATTGCATGTCACAGCATTAAGTTTCCTTTCTCCTTTAGTCAGTGTTGTCTGTTCAGGTTTTTTTTTTTGTTTGTTTGTTTTCCTGTATGTGTCCCCTTAAACTTTTGATGTGTACGTATGTTGTTTGACATCACATAGTATTCCGCCATGCTTTGTTTTCATACACTGTGCAAGATGTGTGCCTTTATACACCGAAAATTATTTAATTTTGTATTTTGTAATCTTTTTTTTTTTAAATAAATTTCAAAATGTTATTTTGGTAATAAGGTGTTTACTTTGCAATATGATACAGCTTTGTATCCACGCCCTTCTCAATTTTCTGTATGTATCATGTTCATGTTTTGAATTGTAAAACCCTCCTGAATGATTGTTTAAACCAACTAAAACAAGCTGTGTTCACAAATCAGATGGTGATTTAGTCATGTTCATCCTTAGATTGTCTCCCTTCTCTGCTGGCCCTGCCTTTTTGCCCGTATGCAGATGTGTGGATGTGCTTTTTACTGGTAGTTTTGTCCTTGTAAGGGAGCTGTCAGCCATCCTCATTTTGTATTTCGTGTCTGCCCAATTTCGTACACTTGTATTTTCTTGCTTCCACGTGATATAGTGGCGCAGTGTGAATACTTAAGTTTTTAAAATCCCTTGTAGAAGCGCATCCATGCGATTGTTGTAATATACTGCTTATTAGGCAGAAAAGGAAAATGGCATAGGAATCACCTTTTAGCTGTTATGGGCCCTCGAAACTTCCTTTTAAACACAAGAAAGTTATGTCGAGAGAGTCGTACATGCTAGGAGTAATTTTTTGTAGATGATTTTATTTGTATTAGCAGTTATCAGAATGAGGGAATACCAGATAACAAATGATTTTTTTTTCTTTTGTTTGTAAATTCTCTCAGCTGCCTTTTGAAAACTTGCCAAAAGTATTTTTCAGAAAACCCAAATCAAATCAGGTGAAATTAAAGGATAGAATTGTTGTATAACAAATAACTGAAGGTCAGGCAAGAGAGAAACTAAAAGAAAAATTTTGTTTGTGCTTCAGGATTTCCATTTATTGAGGAATTAAAAGTGGAAAAATTTTATGAAACCAACTTCACAGACAGGCAGCCCCAGACTATACACTTATTTGTTGAAGCATTGTATGTATGTTTTTATGTGTGTGAATTTGATCGGTGCTGTCAATGGTTTGTGAAAGTTCAGTGGCTTTATGCCCCCTAAAAAAAAACAATGTTTATTGTTCTTAACATTAAGTGATGATAATACATTCTGCATTCCATAAGCTTTCACTCAAACCAATAAAAGCACTTCTGCTTGACTAAAGAATGAAGGTTTTTTTTATCTCTTCATTACACCCACTTTGCATACATAAAACTATGAACAATGGGCTACTGTGTATGATTTAATTTAAATGTATAACATGAAGTAGTGATGATTAAGGCTTTATAGGGCACTCATTTAACTATTTGGCTGTACTTAAAAGGTTGTAAGATGCTCTGTCAATGTCACTGAAATAGACTGATGCCAAATTCTATGTGTTTTATATTATGTTAAATTAGGATTTTACCTAAATCAATTTATTCACATATGTTTGTATATAATTGAGGCCTATCTTTTTGTGACCTTTCCATGACCCATATGTGATTTCTACGTATGGACACCTGGTTTTTGTGGGCTTGGTGGTATGTTTTCATTAAATTACTTCAAATGGTTACTTGCCCTATAAAGTGTAACACTATGAGAAGTAATATATAGAACTATATATTATTATTTACATATATATGTTTGTACATATAATTGAGACCTATAATTTTGGGTCATATACAAAAGTTTTCTTTTGTGGCCGTTAAATAACCCTAATGTGATTTCAATGTATGTGGACGCCTGTTTTTTTGTGGGGTTGGTGGTATGTTTTTTTAATCACTTCAAATAGTTACTTGGCCTATAAAGCGTAACACGAAGGGAAGTAATAGATAGAAATGTCTTGTTTTGATGTTTAAAAAGAGCGTTTCATAATTTGACTACCCCCTCAAAATAGTCACTAAATGGTATATTCCTGCTCAAGGCGGGATTTTAGCGCGTGCGTGTACGTGTGTGTATAAAAATGCGAAATTGGTACTGGGGAAATAGTGACCGTTAAAGCGTTTAATAACCCTTCTCATTAAAAAATTAAAAAATTAACCACTGGAATGAAAGCACCATATAAATTGAATTAACAATCCATTTCGTCGTCGATTGTGAGTGCAAGGTTAAGTGTTAGCACTGTTTAATGTCCCTTTGTTTAATCCGCTAAAACAGACGACACGGCGTTCAAATTAGGCAAACCATGTCGCGAGTATGGTGTCCGGATTTATTGGCGTCATACTTGTGTTATTTATAGTGTATTATTTTTTCTTTCACTGCCTATAACTGACTTGGCTGCATTGTTTTCATGACCTACTTTGACAAGTAAACATTACGCAAAACGGAGGTGTCCACTTTTCAATATGCATGTTCGTTCTTTTTTTTTTCAAGGTAAATATACTTGTATTTTTTTTTATTCCATACAATTTGCTCATTAATCATAAATTATTTCGTTGCCTACTGCAAGTAGATTCTGTAGTGCTAAATAGGTTTATTAGAGGTACGTTTGCAGAAAACATTAAATAATACAGTATGGATTGTACAGCACATTGTTGCATATATGAACGCATATAAGGAAGAAATTGGGGGCCGGGTTGTTTTTTTAAAGATATATTAACCAAAAAAAAAACGAAAAAATGTATTTACCTTTTGGACGATGTGTTTTAGTTTTTAATGATTGAAATGTATTTAATCGAATTAAACTACAACGTAGTGAGAAGAAGAAATGGCACTGTACATGTATTTTAGTTTTTGTTTTAATGTATGGTTGGAACAAGATCTAAAAACTGATTTACAAGTATTTAATCTCAAGAATAATGTGGATCGTACATTTTAAATGGAGATGTTTGTTCCGAGTGACTACGCTGGATGTTGTTTATTGTATTAATTTATATAGTGGCTTTAGATATACGTGGGCTTGAACTAATCTGCATATAAAGATGGCACTTGTGTTCCTGTGATGAGGTAAAAATATTTATTTTTATATATATTTTTTTACTTTCCCACCTCAATTTAAAAAAATCTCAAATGTTTACTATAATGTTAAATGCCGTATTGTAATCAATTTGATCCAATCGCTCTATACTTTTAATTTCTCATTCATATCTTAAACGTCTACTGATGTTATTGTTCTTTAAAGGGGAATGGGTGAGGATTTGAAAAAAAATAGATATCTTGTTAAATAGGGGGCGGAGATGCCAGCTGGTCGGGTCCATCGGCCATTGCGACCAAACAATGTGGGGCGCTAGCGTGGATGTGGGTGCGAGGCGATCACAAAGAGAAGCTCGCCATGTGCGCGGCAGCTGCTGCGCACGCGCAGACGTGATAGCTCCCCCAAGAAGTGGCAGCCGGGGATGCAGTACCACCCCTAGCCACCAAGGGGCAATGTAGAGCTGCAAACAGACACCGGAGACCCACTCACACTTTTCAAGCCTTTTTCATCACTTGAGGTTGCGTTTTATTTTTAAGTTATGTAACATTTACTCTACTTTACAGGTACAATTTTACAAAATATTCTCATAATCACGGAGTCTACGACTTACAATATTTCATGACTAAACATAAAACATCCAGTGACATGTTGAATGTTTGAAGCATATTTGAAGCATGTGGTTTTGTGGTGATATAATTAATAGCTTTGGGGTTGAGACTCAGGAGATCTTAAAGTTCTCTAAGCGCTCCAACAGCACCTCTGAGTAGCCAGGGGAGTAGTACCTGCAACAGCAAACACAAAGTGTAATATTAAAGGGCCATTCAAGAATGTTAAAATTCTCAAAAAAAACAACATTTCCATTATCTGGGTTTCTGCTATATTTTCATCAATATTCAGAAAGAAAAGGGTTACCATTTTTCTATTTAAAAATGCTAACATGTTTTTTTTTTAAAACATGCCATGAATATTTAATGATAGAAATATTTTTGAACCAATATTTCCACAGTGCCTCAAAACAAATAATTCATTCATTTTCTGAACCGCTTCATCCTCACAGGGGGTGCTGGAGCCTAACCCAGCTGACTTCGGGCCAGAGGCGGGGACATCCTAAATCGTTGGACAGCCGATCGCAGGGCACGAGGAGACGGACAACCATGTACACTCACACCCATGCCCAGGGGCAATTTAGAGTGTCCAGTCTACCATGCATGCTTTTGGAACGTGGGAGGAAACTAGAGAACTGTGAAGAAACCCACGCAGGCCCGGGGAGAACATACACACAGGTGGACCGACCTGGATTTGAACCCAGTACCACTCCCAGTGCTGTGAGGCTGACATGCTAAACACTCAATCCACCGGGCCGCCCTGAAACAAATAATACCCCAAAAATGACATTTTAAATGTCATTTTAAGTTTTTTAAGATTTCATTTTGTCGCAGGGTTGGGGATCGGCCTCACAGTGGGGGACCTGGGTTCAAATCCAGGTCGGTTCATCTAATGTGGGGTTAGCTTGGGTTTTCTCCAAGTGCTCCAGCTTACTCCCACATTCCAAAGACATGCATGGTAGTCTGATTGGACACTCTAAATTACCCATAGGTATGGGTTTAAGTGTGAATGGTTGTTTGTCTCCTTGTGCCCTGCGATTGGCTGGCCACCAATTCAGGATGTGGCCCGCCTTTGTCCCCAAGTCAGCTAGGATAGGCTCCAGCATTCCCCTAGTGAGGATAAAGTGGTTCAGAAAATGAGATGATAGATGAGACAGGGATGGGGACAAAGAGAAAATTACATTTTAGGGGGTACATATTTGGTATTTTAAGCATACTTTTTGCACTTTTTTTTAGATATGGTCTCAGGACAAGTGAAGTTTATCTCAGAAACTTCATTGTCTTTGTATGCGGATTACTTCATTTTTTAAGAGTTGAGTGGAGAAATGTGAGAAATCCTCTATTTTTATATCAGAGGCCTTGACCTTATCAGAGATGGAATGTAACGATAATTGGATATGTGGTGACATATTAATGTCTCCTACCTGGCTGCAAACAATATTAACTTTTTTTTGAATGTGACTTTAACATAAAAAAAGGATTAAATTTTCATGTAACTTCCATTTTCTTGTAGTCTGCTATGAATGGAGTTACTACTGTACATAGAAAAAACACTGTGTATGCAACAAGTTGAGACTTCTTTTAAAGATATCATACTCATACCTGACTATCTCCTCTGGGAAGCAGCTGTTAATTGAATTAATGTGTTCCTGCAGGACAGATCCCGGCTCTGCTTGGATCTCTTGCACTTTCTTTAATCCTCCGCTGGTTACAAACTGGCGGCGAGCCTGACTGTCATTAGGCAACACCTACAATAGGAAAAGAGCAAAAATAGAATCCAAGACATTTGAGAGGAATACTTAACTCCACATATCCAAGTGTTTTGGACCAACTCACCTTGCTGAACTGGCAGACGACATGTTTGATGATATTACTCGGAGCATCGTTGAGGAGTGATTCAAGCGCCGGAAGGAAGGTACACTTTTGTAAGATCATCTTGAGGGCCTTTTTACTCTAAAGCAAAAGGATATGTTTGTGTATTTCAATTGAGAATGAGTTTCACCAAACTGTGGGTGTATTTCTTAGTTAATGACATACTTTGTTCTGCAGGTCTTCTGAGCTGTTGGCATCCATGTAGAGTTGCAATAACTTTGGCAGCAAATTGGCAGTGGCAACAGCCTTGGCGTGCACAGGCGTATGATGTCCTATCTGGCCTATGCACCAGGCTGTGACGGCCTTAATGTGATGTTGCGTCTCCTCGGATAAACAGAGCGCCAGTTGAAGCAAGCCCTGGAATCAAACTAAACATTACCCGGTTGGCACGCCACTCCGAATGGAGTTCTGTTGAAAAAGAATGATCTACATTTTGATTCTCATCAGAAATTGCCACTTTGTGTTCTGCGCATTCTTACGCCATTTGTTACCCTCATTTTTTTGTTGCTCACTTCGTCAAGAACATCGCTTTCAAACACATTTTGGAAACAAACAACATACCAAAATACTTTTTGGCCAAAAAGTCATAATTAGGCACGCATCCAAAGTACTATGAAGACCCGAATAATAGTAGGGAGTGGAAAATTCCAAATGAATTACTAATAGTAGGCACCGGAATAATAGTACTACTACTACTAATATTCATTATTTTTGGAATTTTCCACTGCCTACAATTATTCCGGTGCCTACTAATATTCATTATTTTTGGAATTTTCCACTGCCTACTATTATTCCAGTGCCTACTATTATTCGGGTCTTCATAGTAACTGTGATCGATGTCTTGGGGGTATTGAAGTGAATATCATTGATCTGTGAATGCATAGATGCCTGGGAGCACATTTGATAGGTGCTGAGAAAGTATCAAAATATGCTTTGCCATTAACAGAAGCTAGGAGATGTTTTTCACTTATGAATGGTAATTCCTTTATAGATGGTCACAACAATAATGGATATAATAAAATCTGGTAGCAAAAATGGATAGACACATCTATACGAAAAAGCTTTGGTAGCTAAATCTGATGAGGGAACAAAATCGTACAGAACACTGAGCGAAAGTGACGCACATACCTGAGAGAGAATGACAGCCATGGCCAAGTTCTCGCTGTGCGCTGCCACATATCCCAACATCATAATCCCTGGTAACCTTAGACTTCCACGGCATTCGCCAAGGTAAGTAATCACTTCCGACGTACCACCACAGTTTACTATTACTTGGGAAAGCTGCAAAAACAGTAACACGCACCTTATTGTACATATTTGTCATTAGTGCTCAGTGACTAGGCACCCTACCTCAGGAGTATGTTTGACCACCTCTCTCATCAGAATAGTGACGTTATTTTTTACACACTCGTCAGGATCGCGAAGGCACATCATGGCCGCGGGGAAGACGTCTGCTTCAATCACCATTTCGGCAAGGCAGACTGAGTGTTTGCTGATCTGACCTAAAGCAGAGAAGACCTGCCGCTGTTTGGAGAAAAAAAACAGATGTTGCTAGCCTGGACACTTTAACAGTAAGTACTATAACAAATTATAATGCAATATGTTTGATGGAAAAATTACTGCTTTATATGTATATCGACATATCTGAGCTAGAATATGGTCAAGAATGTTGTTTTTCATAGGATGATAAATTACTCTAGGTGTGCTGATTCTGAAATATAGCCTTTACCAAAGCCCTTCCTAGAGAAGGTGTGCCGTCCAAAAGAGCCCGTTGTCATTATTTGATAGTATTTCTCCAGGATACTTACCCTGAGTTTGGTGTCTTGGTTGAGGATCATCTGCGCCAGATGTGCAATAGCACCCGCTTCTACAACAATTTGGGCCAGTTCGGGCGTGTGTTTAGAGATGTCACTTAGCACCGAGGCTGCAGTGCGTTTGAGGGCAATTTCGGGCTCCAAGAGACACAACACCAGCATGGGGACAGCACCTGCATCCACAATGGACTGGGACAAGGCTAGAAACAAATGTATGTGCAGATTAGAGAATGATCTCCATTCTGAGCAACTCCATTATGACAAAGTACCGTATTTTCTCACATATAAGCTGTATTTGTAACAAAAAAAGGACTGAATCAGGAGTACGGCTTATATGCGCACAAGACTTACAGCATTGCTATACTCTTTCAGCAGTCGATGTCAGCAAATTAACATTTATCATTTGTTGGTTATTTTCTGTTTTGCAGTAACAAAATAACTATTACTGGATGAATTACTAACTTCGCTATGACATTGACCCTAATAATGTGCTTTTGATTCATACAGTATCTCAGAAATACAACGTGCCATGCTTTGTCTTAAGATGTTTCCGTCAAAGTAGCACATTTGTACTCCCTATTAAAATCATGAATTTGGAGGTGAAAATTAGTTAGACGTGAGAAATTGTAAAATTCAGCGATTTCGAGGCAGTTTTAAGGGTGCGGCTTATATGCGAGAAAATATGGTATGTGTTTCTCACCATCATTATGCCGTGCAATAAAACCAAGAGCTAAGGCAGCTGCTTCTTTCACACCGGGGTCAAAGTCCTCGAGACAGAGAACCAGTGCATCCACCCCCCCGCTTGCTACCACAGCTTGAGCAAGCTCAGGAGAGTGTTTGGACACGGCACGCAGCACGAACGCTGCTGCTTTCTTATACAATCTCTGCAGAGGTGAACAAGAATAGAAAAAATGTCATTTCATTTCATGGAGAAAACAAGGCTTTTTGTGTGATTGTTTTACAAAGACATGGATTTAACAAAATGTGTTTTATATTGTAGTTTTTGTTTACTGCGGAAGAACTTCACTGAAACATTTTGAATGATTTTGCTCTGCTATGCTGAGATTAATGCAGTTTTTTTCCTCAAATTACAATTTAGCAAACCTTTGCAAACTGAATAGTGCACCGGATAGTTAAAATTGAGCATGTTATTATTGAAATTATTTATATTGTGTATGGGCGGCCCAGCGGATGAGTGGTTAGCATGTCAGCCTCACAGTGGGAGTCCTGGGTTCAAATCCAGGTCGGTTCACCTGTGTGGAGTTTGCATGATCTGTGTGGGTTTTCTCTGGGTACTCTGGTTTCCTCCCATATTCCAAAAACATGCATGGTAGGCTGATTGGACACTCTAAATAGCACCTATGAGTGTGAATGATTGTTTGTCTCCTTATACCCTGCGATTGGCTGGCCACCAATGCCCCTGCCTCAGCTGGAATAGGCTCCAGCACCCCCCATGACTAGTAAAGCAGTTCAGAAAGTGAAATAAAAATATTTGTTTGCTATTTATATTGGTTCAGAAACATTGCTAGTTGCCATGTGTAAGTTTATGACTTTATCCTACCTACCCTGCTAATTAAATATGATAATAATAACAAATCTACTTTTAAACTGGTCAGTAAAATTGTGATCAATATTTTTTTGGGTATGGGGGAAGAAATGCTACCTTGGTAAGTATTGTAACTGATATTAAAAATTATCTGTTATACCTTTTAGATTTACTGATTTGCCCAAAATATAGCCATTTTGGGTTGCACAGTATACATGTATAGCTATTTTGTGTCAGTCAAAGTGCAGTTTGTTCTATCTTAAAAGTATGGACAAAGAATGATGATGATATACTAACATTCTGTATGGTTAGAGAGCGGATCAACTGCGGCAAGATGTCCTCCTTCACCAAATTGTCTGCCAGGTCGGCGTTGTGGACCGCCAGGCGGCCCAGCGCCAATGCTGCTTTCTGCTGGATTCCAGGAACCACATCCAGCATCAGGGGCCTCAACATAGACATGACACCTGCAGGAGGGTCGCGTGCTCGGCTGCAGCCTCACAGCAGATGTTGCAAACGGACGTACTCGTGACGTATCTTCTTACCTGCTCTCTGGAGTATTTCGATATTTTGCGGCCGGTCCGCCAGATCGGCAATTGTTTGCACAAACTGCATTCTGGATTTATTGTACTGCTCAAAGACTGTTGGGCAAACAAACAGACAGTCACGGGGGGGACCTCGCTAACGCCCGAGGGGGGGTCAAATCAAGTCATCTTACCTTGGACGATTTGCCTTTGAGTCATCGTGTCGGCCGCCGATCAGGGGCGGGGGGGTCGAGAAAAAGATTTAAACCTGTGTGCAGGAAATGTGAACACGAGGGACGTCATTTAGCGGCTCAACGTCGCCGCTTTATTTTTTCGCTCAATTTTGGGGCCATTTAGTGGGAAATTTGTGACGAGCGTAAT
Organism: Stigmatopora nigra; assembly: GCF_051989575.1. NCBI lineage: Eukaryota > Metazoa > Chordata > Actinopteri > Syngnathiformes > Syngnathidae > Stigmatopora > Stigmatopora nigra. The sequence continues at coordinate 9,471,938 of NC_135523.1, forward strand.
GTCAAACGGCAAGAAGTCCCGAGGTTCTTTGCGTCACACGTCTCACGACACTCGGCATTTTATGACAAAGAGATAAACATTGCGCGTCAACAGAAACACTGCGTGTGTGACAAGAAACTTTTTGCATCGGGACTTATCTTTTTTTTTGTTCATTTGTTTGTTTTTCACTCAAAACTTGCAAAAAAAAGTCTGGGGATAATTTTAAAAAACTCACCAACAACTTATCTTTATTTTTACTGCCGAGACTTCGAGGTGAGTTTCTTCTTTTTGCAAAGTCCGTTTTGTTGTTGAATGTTCCCATGCCAACGTGATGTGCCTCGCCAAAGTCGCCGAAGATCGTCTATCTAAATAGACGATCTTTGTCTAGGCCAAATACTAAAGACTGTATTTGGACAAATATGTCGCGATTACCTTGCCGCGGCTATTCATCTTGACATGTTGAACTCTATTCTTATTTAATGTGGCTTCTCGCATTATTGCCGGAGTAATATACATTTGTAGCTATATACTAATAAATTGGTCGTACATGCTCAGCTGTGGTTTATAAATCATCGGTTTTGGCTCGAGTCGATGCCTTTTTTTGGTTGACTGGCAGCTTGACATTTGTAATGCATTGTATATTTCTTAAAATAATATATCCTATAAAATAAAGCTAAATTAAAGTCCCCGTTGGAAATATGCTAATCGCCCAGGCTGACGCCTGGAACGGCTCACAATGAAGACAAATATGACGTAACGCTCAATTTAAAAAAAAAGTCCTTTCATACCAATATTTATTTATACGTTTGCACGTGTTCTAATAAAATGTAGGGCATTAATGCGTGCATTCATATCTACATGGAATTTAGATTTTGGACAATTCAAAATCAACAAGAACAGATGACAATGATTACATAACTGTTTGGGCTTTTGGCTGAAAGACTTTGTTTTCCTAAAATCACGATGGCGGAAATTGTTACAAAGAGCATTTTTATTTGTTTTGGAGCTTTTAACCAATGCATCACCATGTTCAGGCACACATTTATAAGAGCACGCAGACGCCCTCTAGCGACAGAAATTCAACCAGCAGGCAGCCACACGACGCACGAAGAATGCCGGCCAAAGAGCAACCGTCACCGCCTAAACCACGTGACCATCAACCCACGGTACTTAGTGCAGTGTTTCCCAACCTCTTTTTCAGCTGCGACACACTTCTTGAATTGAAAAAAATTCAGGGGACACCACCATCTGAAAATCTTTTAATTTAAAACTATGTCGTCTTTATTAACAATAGTAATTTTCATCAAAGTTCTATGAGCAGGAATCGCATAAATCTCCAAAATTATTTTAAAATATATTTTTTTCCACACTGGCCTAATGTCTGCTGAACCTGAACAACTTCCGGTTCGAGTGATGGAAAAATAAGTAAATGTGATTTTGTTAATCTCACAATTGTATGACTTTTCTCAAATATTACTTAAATCTCTTAATATTAAAAAAATGTACTCACATAGATTTTACGTCGCCAAAAGTTGATGCCCTTGGAATATAAAAAAAAACGGGTCATGTTAGAGGAAAAATAAACAACAAAATGACTTTCACAATTTGAATCTTGTAATAGTGTAATCCATAATTTGACATTTATCATATTTTGATTTTAACCTTGTAATGGTTCCATTTTAATCTCGTATTCACATTATTTTTTCTCTTTGAATAATACATTGTATGGCAATTTATCGCTGTACACCTGACCTTTGCACACGGCACTGTGGATGGGAAACACTGACTTAGTGTGACGAGAGCTACTGAAATAAAATAAAATTAAAAAAGGGGAAAAAAACAAATTGCACGGACAATAATGATTTTTTTTTTTGTTATTTCAGAGTCAATCTCAAGACGGATGCTGCAAGAAAAGTGGACTTGACTTGAAGATAGAACAGTACCACGCTAATGTTTTGCTTTTGCTTAACTTGTGGCTTTGATTTGATAGAACCTTGTTTTTTTCTGGGTATAAAAGGAGCGGATTTCTTATTGCAATTGGGAGAAATGATGCGGTGGGATTTGTTTTCTTTAAACCACGGCGCAAGATTTTGTGCCACTTGTATTTTCTTGAATTTTAATTTTGCCACATTTAACATAGAGATCACATAAAATAGAGGGTTATTTCAAGAAATAATAACGCGATGTGATCTTTTGAAATATTCCAAAATGGCTTGGACAATTTAATTTGTACGTTTATTTTGTGATTACAACAATTGATACACCGGCGCGAGTGCGCACTGCGCAAAAATGCGCATTTTTTTAGTTTGCTGGTTTTACTTCAACTGAATTCCTTTTTAAATGTCGTTATGTTGCGTGACAAAAATTATTTTTTTCCTCAAAAGAAAGCATTGTATAATCCTGAGATGTCTTTTGAAAACTCGATGCGTGTAAAAGAAAATATTGTCTAATATTAAAAAAGAAGGCACGCTTAATTATAATAAGTGTAAAAGTTTTTTTTTATTTAGATGTTTTATTCTGTGCAACAGTAACAATACAATTGTCCATATATCGAGTGAATTGACAGATGAACGGAAAACACCGGAGACATGACGTCAGTGAGTGTGAAATGTTTTCCCACGGAAGAAAATCGCCATTGATTAAAAAGGCATAATTGTATTTTTTTTTCTATATACACGTGGCATCTAAAAAAAAATATGATTTCTCCCAAAGCCAATAATAAACTGAGTGGGCAGATAAAACGGCAGAATTTTAAAAAAAAAGGTTCATGACCATCCTTTAAAATATCCACACACACGAAAGAATTGTGACAAATAAAAAATCGAATTGACAAATAAAAAATCTTTTTCGTTTCTGTAAATAAAAATCTCGCCTTCTTAACGAGTAAATGCTTTCTTTTACATCATTTCACCTTGGATATTTCACAATAATCCCAAATAACCTTTTATTTTGAAATGCACTACAGAAATGACACAACCATAAAACGTCAGAACGGTGAGAGACCAAACGACTATAACAGTGGTTCTTAACCTGGGTTCGATCTATGACTGGCGTGTAGCTCAAGACACATCGATACATGATAATACCCCATCAATGGCTGCAGATGATCACGTGACATTGCCACCAATCAGTGCTGCGTGGGATTTATTTTACGCTAAAGTAGGGTTCGGTGTATGCGCATAATGAAACTGGTGGTCCAACAAGATTAAGAACCACTGGACTATACAAAAAGAAACTATGTTGGCAAGATAACGGCATTAGCTGAGCCAGGCGGTGTCAGCCGGATGAGGTGGCAGAGCCGTTAAAAGAGACCTTCCGGGTCTTCCCGCCGCCGTTAGGGGTTCCGCTTAGCTGTGCGAAAGGCCTGGTGGGTGCTGAGGGGGGCATGGCTGGGGTCCCGTTGACGTTAACGCCCGGGCCGCGAGGGGGAAGGAGCGGCGACTGCCCCGGCTCGCGGACAGGGCTCGGCAGGGAGGATGACGTGGAAGGAGCTCCCGCGGGACTTCCAGCTTTGTCGCTAGCCGAGTCGCTTTCCGGGCCAGAGCGGTGGACGCCCTCCTCCGGCTGGGAAGGGCTCACCTTAAGTTTCTTGCACCCCGGTCGCACTCGGTACTGGAGCGGGAGTGGACCCGTCTAAGAACGGAGATAACATACTTTAAAATAGGAAGTGAAAAAAAAATGATGATATATTACTATCACAAAACTAGATTTTTTTAAATAATCTTTTAAAAGGGGGAAAATGTACTATTTTAATGTGAATACGCCCATGTTCATCTTTTTGTGGACTATATGGCAATATCTCACGTTCCAAAAGTGACACATATAAGCAATATCACAAGTAAAAACAATCCCTCCTCCCCAAAAAAGGTACTTGCTCCATTTGTTGAAAATTATGTATATTTAAATTCTTTAAAAAAAAACACTAAAATTGTATTTCCACCCTCTTTTTCTACAAAAACTTTGAAAGACAAAAGTAAAAGAAAGCCATTGCAGATTTAAAATCTTAATTTATAATTTTGCTTTGTAATTGCAGGACTACAAAATATTTTAAATACTGTTAGAGCAATGATCACATGATAAAGTAAAAAAAAGCTGTCAAAATAGTTATATAATTCCAGATTTGCTGATTTTAAAGGAGTAAAATCCTTTTCATAGACGATTATCATGAATAGTCAATGAAAGATGTAATTGGGTCAAACTAATGCATGCCCTCAAATTTACAAAATGTAATTTCTAACAATATATGTAGCATATTTACATACTCAAATACAATAATTTTTTTGTGACTATTCAGGGTTAAAAATTCAACAATTTCATTTAGCAAATTATATTTAGACTAAGAAGCACAAGTGAAAATTAATCTAAATACCAGGGTGAAAATTTGTCTCTGCCTGTGTGTGTGAGACGGAGGGTGTCCGTCATGTAATTTTTAAACCATTTATATTCATTTTTTTTGTTCATCCAACCATAGTTTTTGTTCATGGATAAACTTAAATCAAATGAATATCTACACAATAAAATGATAAACTAGTGTAAATGGTTCCAAAGGGTCATTACAAGCGAAAAAAACAAAAATCCTATTCAAAGTGAAAAAAAAATGATTAAAAAAATAAAATAAAGTAAAGTTACACTCTTTCTGTCCCTTCCTATCAATTATCTTTATAACCAGAATTTAAAAACTGCATACATGAAACCTTTCTGTTTTTGGGAAATGGAACAGCAAAACAAAAAAAAAATAAACATGATTTGGTCCTAAGTACATATTGATATTCCAAAAAAAATGACTAAAAAAATATATACTTAAAAGATAAAGAAGATTGCACAAATGTATCCTCACCCTTCTCCAAGTGTAGATATATGCGATATCCATTAATGTGTAGTAATCTTTCAGAGGTTCATCTTCATACATGACTTCTACCTACAATCAAAACATGAAGAAAAAAAAATGACTTCAGTTTAGACTGACAAAAAAAAAAACATTTCAGGCAGTGTATAACAGACCTGGTAAGTGTTTGGGATGTCCATTTTGCTACGCAAGAACTTCCTCAAATGCATGATGGTCATTGCTGCTGGACATTGTAGGTATCTTTTGTTTGCCATCTGAGAAACATAGACACACAATACATTTTTATCCCACTTTAACAGTCATTAAATGACATTAAAAAAAAGGGGGAAAAATGTATCATACCGGATCTTTTCTTGAATGCTTCTCTCCAAGTCCAATTGCCAGTCTGAACACAATTAATTGTGGACATTAGAATTGATTTGACACCATCTAAAAAATGTTACTTTTTGGACAATCTGGACTGTAATAGAATTGGGGATAAACCCCTACAGATTCAAAAAAATTCAAAATGATACTTTACCTGGCACTCGAGTCGAAGAACTCAATAGAAAGACTGATGATCTCATCATCTGTGATTATTCTCTTGTCCTCATCTGCCACTTCGCCTCGGTCTTCATTGGAACCATTGGATGCTTGGAGAAAAAGGGTTAAATATATATATTTTTTTTTTTTTTAAAATCACATTTTGGAGTCATAATTCACATGGAAATTATTACATCATGCCATGCATTCCATTTTAAAATACAACAAGATTCCCAATTCAACTATGTATTGATACTCCAAAGCAATGCAATATCCCAAAATGTAATAACAGCATATGACAGTGATATATGAATGTCAAATAATTGCATAATAAATGCCTGGTTTTCAATTTAAATTCACCTTCAACTGGATGCTCAGCATAAAAGTCCCTTCTTCTCTTCATTTCATCTATTGATTAGGGATGGCATAGTAATTAATAAATGACATGTTGTATGATAATACCACATAAAACAAAGCAATGTGTCATCTTACTTTTAAACAGGCCTGGGACCAATTTATATACGATGTCCTGTAGAGTTTTATCAGACCTGTACAAAAGAAGTCATAACCAACTTTGACTTCTGATTGGAAGAAAAACCCAAGAACTTGGACAGACATTTTTATATCAGAGTCTTTCCGCCATGACGATAGTTCTCACCTAATATTAAGCAGAGGCTTGGTTTTGTGAACTTGCACATCACAGATGGGACAATATTTACTAGTTTCCAGGTAACGCACGATGCACATTTTGCAAACTAAAAAAGACAAGCCAATGGCAATTAAGATGCGTAAATTACGAAAAGGAAGCCATTGTTGACGACGGTCTGCTTACACGAGTGTAGACATTCGATGATGGTGGTAGCGTCGATGAAGTAACCCCCACAAAGGACACACATGAGGTGAGGGTTGAGCTCGGTGATCTTGATTCTCGTGGTGCGATGCATGGTCAGCTAAAATGGCTGAAGAAAATGACGCCAAAAACACAAAAACAAAAGAAAAAGCAACAACCACTTTACCATTTGGAAGAAGGCGGAGTTTGTTTGCTTAACTTGTGTTAGAGCAACATCATCTTTTATGCTAATTTGATCATAAACATCATCCATCCTCTTCACAACAAAGGATTTTTAAACCCTCTAGTCTTTAGGAATAATCAAAATAAAAAATACAAAGATGTTCACGCTTCATTTTTATGAAAAGCAGCAAAAATAGGACACTTCACACGTCAGGTGTTGGGGGGGGATGCTTGTGTGTTTCTATGGCAACCATTTTGGATGTATCTTCTGCATGCACAACAATAACAAGGACTTTTTTGTAAAAAAAAAAATAAAATCAAGCACCAGGGTGATTAGGCGTGTAGGCATACCGATTCTGCGGCTGCCATTTTGTGTAGGGGAGGGGGGGGACATGCATGGGCTTAGACGGCGGTCTTTGCGTCATAAACAGACGGCAAGGACCGGGTGTGTTTTTTTTTTTTTTTTAACCACACTTTCAAAACGAGCATTTTACTTTAAAGGAAAACAACGATTTTGGAATATGTTTAGTGTCTTGTGTTTGTGATAATGAAAACAAAAACAGAAAAGGGGACTTTTTGGGCCATTTTAGTTCATGTGTATATCACAGATTAGCTGTCAAACCAGTGGTGGACAAAAAAAAACACTCCACCTGCAAGAAGTAGTGAAAAATTGAAATGAATCCAGAATTGTGTCCACGTTTTTGACGACCACGTAACACTCAAATGTCCCGTGTGGACTTTCTCACACATTGAGAGTGACAATAACAAATGAAGCAGCAGGATAGAGTCCATTTATAAAACCATCTTAGTTATGCCAGGGACTTAAGTGTAATATCCCTCCCAGATTTAAGAAAGTGGAGAAAATCAAAACAACAAATTGCAATTGAAGGTAAGGAAAAAGATGCTCTCTTCTCTGACCCACTGAAACAGTCTTAACATTTTCAATGAATGACGACATTAAACGATGAAAATGTCTGCTATCATAGTTGACAGTAAGCTTTTCAAATCACATTTAACCATATTTAACAGCAACAAACCAGCCAATTTGGATCTGAGCCACACAACTCCAAAAAAAATCCTGATGATTTTGGCAGCCCCGTAAACACACAATCAGGCTTTTGTCATACTGCACCATCCCTTCATTTTTAAATAAAAAGTAAAATATATCCACCAAAAGAAGCAAATCGCAGCTTTAAATCGCATGTTTCCTATACCCTGTTAAAGCAACCCTAACAAAAGCCGCCAATTCCGAACCATCTGAAACGGCTCGCTTTCGCATGCGTCCAAGTTAAGTTAATAACTCTCCACAGATTACACAAATAATCACCGACGTGATCCCATCGCGTGCACAAACCCTTAAACTGGCCAATTCTATAAAATGATGAGAATCAGCGCAAATATGCCTCAATAGAAGCCCCCCGGACGTCTCGATCGAGCCGATCTCTAAGCCGAGTCCGCACTGCTTCGCCCGCAAACTGGAAAATGAGAGGAAGAAAAAGCGCAGAAAAACATCCCCGATCCGCCATCGAGTCGCACGGACGCAAAGCCCGGCGCAACACCGTTGAAGCCGGCGCTTATACCGGGCTTCGTTCGGCTCCTAACACGGGCTGGGAACCGATTTTCCCCGGTAGAAAGTGCGCAGACACGCATACACGGAGGTCCACGTCGGTGCTCGCCGCTAAAGCTCAACATCCGCCGCTGGATCGGCGCGGAGGAGGTGGGGGAAAAGATCCCGAAAAGAACCACCGCGGACCGGCGAACGGGCTCCGCTTCGAGGTAGGAGGCGATGCCGAAAACACGTACCTGTACGCCGGGTTCGGCTGTCTGGGGCTGGGGGTGGTGGGCGGATAGACAATGAAAGTTGGGAGGCGAATCAGCAGCGAATGAATCGGAGCCGAGCCGCCATCTTGAAGCAGGCTGCAGACGCTGTCAGTGGCCGAGGCGAGCGCATTTCACACGCCAGACGCGAACGCCGCCCTCCGTGGGCGCCCGTGCACTTTGCGAGCGTGTCCGAGTGGCACTGGCCCCGCGTCCCGAAGTCCTTTGGCGTCGGCTCGGTCCCGTCTGTCTTCGGCCAGCGCAAGTTTGCCTCCAAAATCTCCCACTTGGCCCCCTCCTCCTGTGCGAAGCAGCAGCAGCGGCGGCGGCGGCGGTGGTGGTGGTGGTAGTGTGTGCGCGTGCGCGTGCAAGCGCGCGCTCCGTGGAAACTGACACCGTCCCCAAAATGGCTTGTAGTCGGACCGCCCTCTTTTGGTCACGTGCTCTTCTGCTTAAGGGAGCTTGAAAATTACTGTCGGCTGTTGCTTTTTCCCTCCCTATCAAAGACCGAAAATGAAACGTCACAACTCAACGCACTTTTTCTGTTACTTGCCACTTTTAGTGACGATCCCAAAAAAAGGACATTCGCGCTCTGGCGTGTGACGCACTTTTTATTTTTATTTTTTTATTGACACACTTGGCAAAAAGCGTATTTTTCCCAAGATAAAAGTTGACGTGTTAACGAGGTTTGTGTACGGTTACGGCGGCGTCGTTTTGACATGACGAACGTGAACTTTGCTGTAAACGCGCTTATAAGATTGAGAAAAGTGTTCAAATTTCCGAGCGTGTCGACAACGCGACATGGTTGGGTGTTTATGGGAAGAGACGCGGAGAAAAAGAACGCAAAGGGGCGTTTTAATTAACCATTTCTATTTATTAAAAAGATAAAATGAAAAAAGAAGCTGCCGCTGGAAAACTGGATCACATCTGACTGGCTTTCTCGAAACTCTTGGCTGCATCCTTCAGCTTGCCAACCAAGTCCTGCAAAATCACGCATTTTTCATATAAATAAAAGCAATTAAAACACATCTGCCTATCAGTTTGAATTTAAATCTTTGTTCCTAATAAAACCACATAAGAAACGGGAAAAAATGAGCATTTATGAGCGCTGAAATTCCCATCTACAAAACAAGTTATGCGGTTTAACATGGACTTTTTTGTTCAAATACCTGTAATTGCTCCGTGGTGCAGGTAAAGGTTATATCCTCGGGTCGACATTTATTCTAAAAAAAAAAAAAGCATAATGGCATTAGTCAAAACGATAAACGTTACACATACAAAGCGCGTTTTCTTTACCTCCGTGTTGAGTGTTATTAAGTAGAAAGGCTCGTTGACCTTATCGACCTGTCCATTCTGTCGCTCAAACAAGCAGAATTTGGGATTTTGGTAAGATTTTTTGAAAATAATTATGATGAAGCAACGTATGTATACGAGTACCTTCACTTGATATTGGAGGCGCCATGACACGTCAGTAATATGAGCTGGTTGTCTTCCAATTCTATCAAAAAACAGTCAAATTAAAATATGATGACAAGCTTTTGCAGCCAACACACTGAGATTTGCATTATTGATCTATTTGTATTGATTGATGGCTTCTATACATATCAGGAAAATGACAGATATGGAAAAACAATTAAAGACAATAGGCAGTTAAGACAGGCACTTATTCAAAATAAAGAAATATCATCCTTTATTGTATTTTTTTTTTAAAAAAAGGCTGTCTATAGACATGTGCCCCTTTGCAGATTCCCAACTTTAATGTTTAACATCATTTCACAAATGTAAATATCAGACAAACAACCTACATATATGTAAATATCAATTAATTTATGAAGGAAAAAATATCTAAAAGTACCTGGCCACATCTGGCAAAACTAACCAGCCTTCCTGATAAAATAATAATCAACTGTGGCTCCTCAATTTATAGGAATTTACTTTTAACTGATCACACCCAACACTGATTTCCTTTTTACCTGTTCAGTCAATTAATAATTGAAAAAGAATTTGTCTGAGAGAATAAAGTTATTCCACGAGCTCAATATGCTGATACAAAAATCCCATTATCCGAAGAAATGTATGTGTTAAATATAGGTGTTACAAATTAATTTCTAAACTAGTCAAAGTCCTTTTCCACAAATGAAGCATTAATGCTTAGTCAGATCCCCGTCACTCGGTTAGACTTCACTTGCATAGGGCTGAAGAATGATAAAGATTGTGTATTATTTAAATATGACTCTCTTTAATTTATTTTTAACTACAAAACTAAAATGAGACACGTAAAAATTAACTATTCTTTTAGTAAAGAGCAACATAAGTATGTCTTCTTTTGGGGTATTTAGGATGCTTTCCTAAATTGAGTGCCTTGTGGAAGTTTTTGACTACTTTTTGCCACCTACTTAAAAAAAACCCACCTTTGTTTCTTCACTGAACAGCTCAGAGTTGCTTTTTGTGTGGTAGGTGTAACACATTTCATTAAAATAATGAATTAGCAATCAAATATGGTCACGGTGGTTTGATGTCATGGGGCTGCTTTGATGCTTCAGAACCTGGACAACTTCATGTGATTGATGGCAGAATGATTTTACCTTTTGACCAGAAAATCTGTGAGAATGTTCAACTAGCAGTTGGAGCACATTTGGTTTACGTAACAGTATAAAAAAAACACAACAAATCAACAAGTCAACTAATGAATGGCTAAACTTGAATCCCATTGAAATATTGTCGAATGACCTTATGAGGACATTCATGCTCCAAAACTTCCCATTTCTTCATAATTTAAAGGATTCTCCAAGGAAGAATGGGCCAAAATATCTCCAAAGAAATATAAAAGTCAACCATAGAAAACACTTAACTTCAATGGTGACTGTAGATATGATGGCTTTGAATCTGATTCCTCATTAGGATTGGTCATCTTTTTAAAATGTTTACAATTTGTTACATCATCTCAAACATTAAATTGGGGGATCTATAAAAACATTTTGAGAGGGGAGAAATGCCACTATGTTATATTGATGGATTGACCCATAGTGCATGTTTACTGTGAATTGCTTTCAACCATGAGTTTAGTATAAGCAAGGCTACTATAGAAAGACAATGATGGATGAAAATATCTTCCTAATCCAACCAGCAAAGCAATCATTTGCTCAATTCTTCCGCTAACGGCGCCCATTTTACTGGGCACCAAATTCCCGCCTCCAGTTCATTCATGACCCTGATGAAAATAAGTGGTATAGAAACTAGGTGGCTTGATCAATGTCTTACCTTGCTAACAATTGCTTTATATCCTTTTTGTGCTTCTGAAAATCCAAAAAAAAGATTGATTATTTAAGACAATGATGACAAAATGATGTTTATGGAAAATCACAGACGTGTATAACCTGATAGCAGCTACAGAATATTTGGATTCTTTCTGAACTGAATGACAGCTCCTCAAGGCAGGAACTACAGGGACAAAGAACACTTTAAAATAGTTTGACAGATAATAGTAGAAACAGGTATTTGCTATCTTAACAAGACGCAGACAAAAAAATGCACAACATATGGAAGGAGTTAGAGGTAAGATCGGGCTGAAAAAAAATCCGACCCGAAATTTCTAATTTTATTTGTGAGGTCTCGGGACTCCCAAGTCGGAAGGAGGAGGGGCAATTTTTGATAAATTAAAGCCTGTCTTTTGTAACGACATCCAAGTTAAACAAGACTATACCATTTTTTATTCTTTCATATGATAATATAAATGTTTGATGATCATCACCTTTGTCATAGTGCTTTTTAAATGCCTGCTCAGCGTCGAGGTGCCAGTCTATTTGCTCTTGTATGAAAGCAAAGTGCCACATTGACTACATTCAACAAAGCCAATGCAAGTTTTTGTCGAATATCCAACAATCAATTTGAAACTTTCCCACAACTCACTACTCTTACAGTCTTTTCAGTTCTGCTGTCTTTAGTTTAGCTCTAATTTCTTGCCCCAAGTCAAAATAGATGCAGACTTGCGGAGGGGAAGATTATTAAGAGGGCGGCGTTCATGTGACGTGCGCAAAGCATGCTTTGGCTCTGCAGCTCATGTTTAGTAATGTTTTATCCAAATTATTTATTTTATAACAAGTATTACTTAGTTTTGTATCCACACATTGTTTTAGTAAACATTGTCATAATAATATATATTTGTATATATTTTATTTTTTTTAATTATTTTTTATTGTATTTTTTGTATTTTTTTTTATTTTATTTTCTTTATTATTATTTTTTAAATTGTCTTTATTTTTTTAATTTCTTAAATTTTTTTCTTTTTCTTTTTTTAACTTATTTTTTTAACTATTTTTTTTATTGTCTTTATTTTTGTTAAATATTGTTTTTTAAATTTTCTTTATTTTTTTTATTTTTTATTCTTTTTTATTTTTAAGTCAGCGAGAGACAACACATCATTCTATTATACTTTTTTTTCAGCAAGAGAGAAGCCCGGACCGTCCCGAACCCGAAGTAATGGTTAACGGGTCGGGTCGGCCATGGGCTCGAGATCTCACCTTTAGTAGTCAATGCCATACCACCGACAAAATGTATCAGCCCCATTCTTTGCAAATAGTAATGGTTTATCTACAATTGTTGACCTTATGGTTGTCTCGTCAGCATTTTGCCGGACCGCTTCTAGGATGAAGGTACATGTCGCAGTGTGCATCTGCTTCAGGAGAATCCGCTCGATTTGCTTCAGTTCAGGACCGTCTGGAGATGACAGAAGCCTTAAGTCATCCACCACAACAACAAAAACAACAAACGAATACCCAGTTGTATCACGGGTTGGAACTCTCCTCGCACTGATTGACGTCTAAAATGGAAATCAATGATAATTTGCATGTGAATGGAACCCTCAGCTGCATCTCCCAAATGGCGGGGAGGGGAGTTGGATCTTTGTTTGTGTGAATTTAAAACATAATATATTATAAAGCGCTAATAGTATATTATTTTTTACATCAAATGTCCACTAGTGAGTTTGCTCCTGAAAGAATTATTGCCATTTGTTTCTTTTCGACCTCGTACTTACAACACCACGTGTTCTTTTTTTGTCCTGGAGGTTTTATTTTATAAAGACACGGAAAATAGAAATGGTATAAAAGGTCAGTTCTCAGTACATCGCTTATTTGCGAGAGAAAAGACCAAGATTTTCGTGTTCTAACTCCAATTGGTGGGTGTGTTTCGTTTATCTATTTTGACCACTAGAGTGTAGTAGTGAGTGGACTGTGTTTCGAGATAAGCGTGGGGTGTGTAAATACAAGACTTGAATAACAAAAGGAAGGAATATATGATTACTGTGAATAATGTCAATTAGGCTATATGGCGGTGATGATATACTTTGAATATATATATATGACATGACTAAGCTGGGTAAGATATCCCAGTACAGATTCCAAAAACAGTCGGCGTACACCGAGGGGTTCTTCTAGAAAATGGAGTAATGGGAGACAAAGACAGTTTCTTAGCTCACCCAGCACCTCGGCGTCCGGCCCAGGGGAAAGCAGAGAGCGGAAACAGACGTCAACCAGAGCCGGGAAGCCGGCGTCGTCCATGGCTGACGGCTCGCCGAGGGAGCGGAATCCTCTATGCACGGAATCCGACAACTCCATTTTGAGAGAGGGCGGGGGCAAGAGGTCACGTGACAGATCAGCTGATAAATGCTGTTGCGAGGCGATCACATGCCGGGGAATCCTAATGTTTAAGGCTCGGGGAGGACAAAACACCTAAAATAAAATATAACATTACGGGAGGAGTTTTAGCGCATTTGCTTTATTTTCGTCCAGTGAACTGTTAGGAAATTGTTAGTCAGTAAAATTGTTCCGTAATAATATTGCATATCACTGAAGATTAGAAGTGAAAGCGAATTAACAGCTGTCTAATTACTGCACTAACAATTAAAACTGGTGAAATAAATAGCGATAAAAAATATTGCGTGACAAATTCTCACAATGACGATATGATATGGATTCGGTATCCATGACTCTTTGAGTCTCATGTGTTGTAGATTTCAATCTCATTGTGACATTTGAACGTAAAAGCCTCTTCTCGTTGAACTACAACTTAAATTTAATTCTACGTGACAGATTTCGGGCTAAAACGGCAACAACAACAAAAAGAGAAAGAAAGAAAAAAAGCACCCGTCATGATTGTAACATTTCCAATCGCTTGTGTTTCCCAGCTTCCCTACTCAGAAAATTTGAACAACCTCAACATGTTGTTGTCTTAAATTTGGATTTTTTTATCAATTGAAACTCTTATTCCTTGAGGTAATCGTAAAACGCGCATTTCCCACATTTGTTAGGGTTGAAATTCATATAATCATGGGAAGAAATACTTCAACATGGAAAAGCCTGTGTGTTCTTGATACGGCCATCCGATCTATGATGTTCATTGTGTATATAAAGTTGTAATATATAGTGTGATTACTAATTAGGCATGAAAAAATGTCTGCGTGACCTCTATCTCAGAGCTAAAGCCTAATTTTGGCTCGTACATCCCCACGTTTTTCTCATCCAAAGTGCGCAGACAGAATTGGACGGAAAAAAGACGCACAGGCTTTAAATGTGCGGCAAAATGGGAATTTTGCCGCAAAATGGGGATTTTGCCGCACATTCAAAGCCATCCATCTTCATTTTTTAATACTTAGATGCAAAACGTTCAAAAGTTCACTGTTCTTTAGAACAAATGACACACACCAGGACAAAAAGATCACTGCCAACCCTGAAACACAAAAAGTAAGCTGAAATTGTTTTAAACCTCGAGATAGCAATGCATAAAAGTGTCTGTGTGCTTTTGGGTCAATCCATTATTAAGTGTATGTATCTCCTCAAGTGTTTTAAGAAGGCTGTGATAATTAGAAAATATGTTTTTAAATAAACTATCAGTTATAGAAACTCCTTTGATTTAAAAATATGAGAAAAAATATTTATTATGTTTTATGAATGACATTTAAAAAATGTTTACACAAACAGGGAAGTGTCAGCAAAGAAAGGCACTTTGTCTTTTTTTGTTGCTTGTTCCTACTTGTTTTTCAAACAGCTGATATATTTCACTTTTCTCCATTTCAACAGCACTAAAGAAATTGGTGTCTGTCAGCATTTACACTTATTGTAACAACTAACACGTTTGGGAGGGAAAGCGAGGAAAGCTGTTGTGACAACAGTTACTGATATCTAATCAGATACTGACTATTGCCCAATATTTTCTACAATTATGAGCTTTAAAACTGTATTGCTTGACCAAATTGTTGGAAAGACCTCTCACAGTTTCATAAATTGCATCACTAACCTATTAGCTAAAACATTCATTCATTCATTTTCTGAAGTGCTTATCCTCACAAGGGTGAGAGAGAGAGATTGAAAGAATGTGAGAGAGATTGAGAGAGAGAGAGAGAGAGAGAGAGAGAGAGAGAGAGAGAGAGAGAGAGAGAGAGAGAGAGAGAGAGAGAGAGAGAGAGAGAGAGAGAGAGAGAGAGAGAGAGAGAAAGAGAGAAAGAGAGAAAGATAGAGAAAGAGATTGAGATAGAGATTGAGAGTGAGAAAGATAGATGTTGAGAGATATTGAGAGAGAGAAAGCGAGATATTGAGAGAGATTGAGAGAGATTGAGAGAGAGATTGAGACAGCGAGAAAGAGAGATAATGAGAGAGAGAGAGAGAGAGAGATTGAGACAGCGAGAAAGAGAGTGATTGAGAGAGATTGAGACAACGAGAAAGAGATAAAGATAGAGAAAGAGATTTGGAGAGAGAGAATGAGAGAGAGAGAGATATTGAGAGATATTGAGAGAGGGAAAGAGAGATATTGACAGAGATTGAGAGAGAGAAAGAGAGATATTGAGAGATATTGAGAGAGAGTAAGCGAGATATTGAGAGAGATTGAGACAGCGAGAAAGAGAGATATTGAGAGAGAGAGATTGAGACAGCGAGAAAGAGAGAGATTGAGAGAGAGATTGAGACAACGAGAAAGAGATAAAGATAGAGAAAGAGATTTGGAGAGAGAGAATGAGAGAGAGAGATATTGACAGAGGTTGAGAGAGAGAAAGAGAGATATTGAGAGAGATTGAGAGAGAGAAAGAGCGATATTGAGAGAGATTGGGAGAGAAAGAGAAAGATTGAGAGAGAATGAGAGATATTGAGAGAGAATGAGAGATATTGGGAGAGAATGAGAGATATTGAGAGATTGAGAGAGAGAATGAGAGATATTGAGAGTTAGGGAGACATAAAGAGAGAGACTCAAATAAAAGGCATGGGTAGAACATGCAAAGTCTCCTCGGGTATTGATTTGACTCTCAATCTCACATTTTTAGGTTGACGTGCCCATCAAAATATTGCACAGGGATTTTTCCCATTTTTGTTTGGACACTAGATGGCAGTGTTGGGGTGTGTGATGAATTGGGAGAGGAACAAAGAAGGCAGGGAATTTTCAAAATGGGGGTGTTGTTGCTTTTTGTATGACGGCGAGACACATACATTCGTGAAATTACGGCTAACGGAGTTGTTGAGATTTGTCAATTAGTGACCCCCAATCCCTCTTTCTAACTGACATCATGAACGACACGTGTGAATGCAGTTTATGGCCATTAGAATTGAGCACAATGGTTATGCGTGCGGAAGATCAACAAGAAATGGCTCATTCGAGACCATAAGAGCCTTTTGGGTTCAATCTAATTCCCATTACAGTGTACCATTTTATCAGAGACCAACAAATTATGGCTGAGTGAGTTTTAAATGTGGACAGAACGTAGTTTCTAATCATATGGGAGCGTGACCTGTTTGTGTTTAGGATAAATGAGCAACAAAAATGAATACATATTTTAAAAATACATATTTGACTACTTATTACTACGATTTATTTTTAATCATTTAGCGCAACAATGTATTTTATTTTAGAATTTTCACACTCCTTGCCTTGCATGTAGTACAGACGTGCTTTTGTATGTCGTTTAACTATTATGGGGTTGTAAAAACAACAACAAAAACAACGATAGTAATAAAAAATACTGCTTTCTCATTAGAGTGTTTTGTTTAACAATTGTCTTTAAATATTTCAGTGCGCGAGTGTCGTGGAGTTTGTGTGCGTGTGTGTGTGTGTGTGTGTCTGCTTGTTTCCCGGAGCTCGCAACAGAGCGAGGCGGTTGCTTCCGCTCCGTTTTGCCGGGGAAAAGCAGCTTAAAGGCGGCTACTGCTGCCGCCGACTGCCGCTGAAAGAAGCGCGATCCTCGGCCACAAACTAGACAAAAGCATTAGTCATTATTTTCACCGAGAAAAACTGCGTGACTAAAAACAGGACACGCAGAAGTCTCCGTGCTCGTACGTTGACTTTGTGTTCAAATTCTTTGGAGGAGTGCCTTTTTATTTTTAATTTATTCATTTATTTTTTTTATTACCAAGAAGACGCCATATTACCCGCGTTACTTGGAGCTTCCAGTGTGTTTACTACTCCAAACGTTCAGCCAAATTGAGCCTTGTGTTATGGCCTCAATACACCACAAGTTAATTAAAATCAATCTACTTATGCGTTTCGATGATGATCCATATCATATCCTGCAACCTGGGGACTTAGTGTGTCGGCCTCACAGTTCTGGGGTTGGGAGTTCAATCCCTGGTGGGACACACATATACATACATGCACACACATATCAGGTTTACTGATTTAAAAAGATAAGAGAGGTTTGTCATTTTCTTTATAGGTACATGTCAAGCATGAGGGCGGAAGAGTGGGGGTCTCATAGTGGGGGACCTGGGTTCAAATCCAGGTCGGTCTACCTGTGTGGAGTTTGCATGTTTTCCCCATGCCTGCGTGGGTTTTCTCCGGGTACTCCGGTTTCCGCCCACATTCCAAAGACATGTATGGTTGGATTATTGGACACTGTAAATTGCCCCTAGGTATGAGTGTGAGCGAGCGGTGGTCTGTCTCCTTGTGCACTGTGATTGGCTGGCCACCAATTCAGGCCACCATCCCCCGCCTCTGGCCCTAAGTCAGCTGGGATAAGCTTCAGCACCCCCTGCGTTCCAGTGAAGATAAAGGGGTTCAGAAAATGAGATATTCAGCCAGGTGACTTAACGTGTCGGCCTTACAGTTGTGGGGTTGGGGGTTCGATCCCCTGATTTAAAAAAATAAGAGAGGTTTTTCATTGAAGGTACATATCAAGCATGAGTTACAGAATGTAAAAAAAATGATATATATATATATATATATATATATATATATATATATATATATATATATATATATATATATATATATATATATATATATATATATATATATATATATATATATATATATATATATATATATATATATATATATATATATATATATATATATATATATATATATATATATATATATATATATATATATATATATATATATATATATATATATATATATATATATATATATATATATATATATATATATATATATATATATATATATATATATATATATATATATATATATATATATATATATATATATATATATATATATATATATATATTACCTTTAAATTAATTGAATGCTTTAATTATCATTATACAAGTATAATGACATAAGTAATAAATAATAATAAATATATGATTTTTAGACAATATATTTGTGAAAATCGGTAACCAACAAGTGTTGGGCAGGCTGAAAATATTACCTGTGTAGTCTTTATTTGCAATAGCAGAAGTTAAATAGTTTCTGTCGTTCATGACCAGGTGTAAACACACTTGTAGGAATTTTGGCTCATTCCTCTGAACAGATTGTCTCTAAAGATGTGATGTTTGAAAATTGTTGTTTGGAAAGACAGTTTCAACTTCTTCCACATGTTTTCAATTGGGTTGAGGTCTGGGGACTGGCTTGGCCAATCTAGAACCTTGGCATGCTTTTGACAAAGCCTATCCTTGGTTTTCCTAGCTGCATAGAAAATGTATTCGGAAATGGAAGAAGTATAACATCACAACTACCGACCTGAATGCAAGAGCTCACCTTTTGGGGTTCAAATGATCCCAAGAACTGTGAGGAATCACCCCATAACCATGTGAGGGTTAACTGGCACCGGATTTGAAGACATCTGGGCCCACCATCAAAAACGTGACATGAGTTAGCACTCTATGTCATCATGAGGTGAAATCCTGCATTGCACAAAGGATTTCTTTACTACCCAAACATCATCTCAATTGATTTGGGAAGACTTTTCAGTTCAAACACCACTCACTGTTTTGTGGAGGAGGAATAAAGAAATTGAGTTTGATCCCAACAACAACACCATACCTAATGTGAAGTATGTGGGTGGAAACATCATTTACTGAGGATATTTTTCTGCAAAATGACAGGAAGACTAGCATGATCAATAAGACCATGTATTGTGACATTTCTGGTAAAAAAAAGAACTCCTTTCCTCAGTCAGAGAATTGAAGATGAAACGTTCCAGTTTGATATTATTATTTATTTATTATCATTATTGTTATTAAGTATTTCAGCTGTAGAGTAGATTGGTGCAGAATAGTGGGCTAAAATACCAACTAAAGTCTGTAGGTAGACTTGCTTAAGAATTATGTATATATGAATTATGAATATATGTCACTTCCAACCAAGGCTAAATTACAACAGATTTAAATTAACTTTTGCCAGCTTCCCAATACTTAGTAGGGTCACTTTATAGATGCATATTAGAGTTGAAACGGAAAGTGTCCAATCATAAAATCTTCTAATCATAAGAGCAATGCATAATTTCCAGTACACCTGACTACAAATTGACATGCACATTAGCTCAACAGATGACCACAGAAATATAGAATTTTGATTAAATGCATCTATATATGACAACTCTCTAGCCATTATAGAGCTATCCTTTTGTTGATCCTTCTACCTTTTAGAACATTCTTCTTTATTATCAGATAGCTGTTGTGTATAAATCATACCATTATACCGTTGAACCCCACTCATAGTGAATTACAGTGTTCCCTCGCTACTTCGTAGTTCAGCCACCGCAGATTCAGAGCTTTGCGTTTTTTTGGGAAAAAAATACAAATATTACATTGAGACAACATATTTTACAGTTTTTTTTTTGTTATAACATGAATTTCACTCTCTCTACCCGTATTCTATATGGTGTACTGTATACAGGGGGGTAAAAAAAAAATCAAATTAAACATTTTTGAAGGGGCATCGCTACTTCGCGGAAATTCACTTATCGCGGGTGGTCCCGGTCCCCATTAACCGTGATAACCGAGGGAACACTGTATATAAATTTGAAGAAAATCTGCAAATTTGCTTTGCCTTGAATTTAATTGTACCAAGGCTGAAAATAAATATAAATGAGAATTTTATAATTTAATGATTTTAAAGTAATGATAGTGTGAGAAAGCAAATGGATTAAAATTAAAGAATTGATGTTTTTCTACCTATGCCATAAGCACTCATGCATAGACACCCTTATACAAGCAATTTAAGTAAGTGAAAGATCAATAAATCCAAATTATAAATGAGTTACGATCAGGCACTGTGATTGACAATTTGAGGCTTCCTGATTATTTTCAACAACAGAGCGATTGGTTGAGGGGGGTCTTAACCCTAGATCAACTTTCATGTGTGTACTTCCGAAGAAGGATGCCCCTTTGTTCCTTTGAGGCCTTCACTCTGCATGACCAGAAAATTGATGACACATGACCATTTCAGCCTCTAAGCTTAACCTCTAAAAGGACAAAAACATCTCATGACTATTTCATAGCAAATTATGCAAAGAAAATGTCAATATTGGATTTCTAAAATCTAAAATATCTAATGCCTTTATAAGAACAAGCTGAAACAAACAATCCAAATTGTTCCTGTTGTTTTTGGAATTGTTATATTGTATATGGTATATTCCGATTTATTTTACCATTCATTGTTTTTACACCAACAAACTCTTGACATAAAATGTCTACTAAATCTTAGTTTTCACTTTTCTAAACATTTTGGGCAGAATTATATTTGAATGAAAATATTCTTAACTATCATACAGGTGATCACAAAATGAGAAATCTTAGATTGTATATTTTGTTGTAATTACTATTCATTGCTTGATTATCTGAACCGCTTATCCTCACAAGGGTCACTTGTTGGTCTGTAGCCTATTTCATCTAACTATGGGAATCCAATTCACCAGCACACCAAATTCTATACTAAATTGTATGTCTATATTTCTGCTAATTGTAGGATTTGGGAGTTTGATTTTTTTGTGAATTCTTCAATGTCAATGTATTTTTTGGATCTGTTATTTTATTTTGAAATTGTATTGACGAGCGAGCTCAGTCCCGCGTACACTATTCATGTTTTTCGATTATTTCTTGCTTAACGTCGATTGCCATCATACGCCTTTTCTTCGCACTACCCTTCATTGCACCGGTTTGCTTTGGATCCATTGCGTCTCCATTAATTGTGCACTAACGCAAAAAAAAAAAACAATTTAATGCTCCGCCTAGTGCTCGTAGAGATCTTTGTACGAGAGAGATGTGGCGAGAGCAGACTCTCGCAGTTTAGCCACCTGGCTGTCTTCTATTCTCGTATCTCAAAAGGTAAATATTTGCTTGGAATTTTATTCGTATCTCAAATTACTCGTATGTCGAGGCACTCGTATGTCGAGGTATTACTGTATTCCAATGATTTATTTATTGTACCTTCACAAAAAAAATAAATGTGTAAATAACAATGATCAAGACCAGCTACCATAGCTAGTTATACAATGAATATTAGTTTGTCCATGTGTGCGAACACTGTCAAGACTACCATTGTGTTTTATCTGTATTCTACTGATTGCATTAAATTACTGTACCGTTGCATCAAATCACTGGAAATTATATCAAAACTGAAAATTTCAGGAAAATTTAGTTTAATTTAGTTTAGTTTTAAATTTAAAATGAAAATTTAGTTACAATTGCCCAGAGAGACAGCCCAAATGAACCAATCTACAAATAGTTGCTATTTGAACATGTTTTCTACCCGTTTAAATGTATTTTTGTGTAAATGTTTCCAAATTCTTGAAGGCTTGGGCTCTACTAACCACTCAAATCAGTGATGAAGTGAACAAATGTAGAACGTGGTTACCATTAACATCATTCAAGATTACAATTGCAAGTCTGCAGAGGACTTTCAGATGGCATTGTGCAAGTTCCTTCAGTAAATGTTGACTCAGTTAAGTAAGGAGCATAAGAGAAATATGGCCTCACGTTTGGGACGAACACACAAAAGAAATAGGGAGAAGTGTCAATCTTCACCTGACTGGGAGCCTATTACAGGGTGAGAGAAAAAACACAAATGTGTGTGAAGAGCAAGAGAGGAACGTAACAAGATGGGGCAAGGAAGAGGGTTGGCAAAAGGCGCCGTGTATCCCATTCGCTCTCATGATTAGCGACCATTATCATGGCTGCTCGACCATTACGCTAGATTATTCTGCTGTCAATCGACATGCTGCCGGTTGACCGATGAGGGCTTCTTGTGTACAGGAACAAAAAAAAAAATGTCTGATTTCATTTCCGAGCCCTTCTATCATTCCTTCTATTGATTGGCTGCTGTGCTTTCAACTACAACCTCTCCTTTGTCAAGACCACCAGGCTTTATTTCTAATTCTCCTTTACTCCTTTGTTGCGAAGCATAGTGAGGCAGTCAAGGAGTAAAAGACTTATTTATGACATGTATTTGAATATTACATACGTATATGCGGGTATGAGGGACAGGAGCTAGCTGCAGTCCATCCATACTAATTTTAATTGATAGGAAAATCAATGTCACATTGATCCAAAACTTGGTTTTGAGGTTCTGCAAAAGGAAAGAAGTGTGAATGCAAGAGTGACGACATGAAGAATGAGGAAGGCGAGTGTGTTAGGCGTAATGAAAAGAAATGTGAATATAATTTCAGTCCTCAACATGACCTAACTCGAGGTAGAACAAGCTACAAGTGGAACCTTGGAAGAGGGGAAAAAAACAGGAGGAGTGGAAGAGGAAAATCAATTTCTCCAGAGAGTAGTAGGTTGGTCTAATGGATGTTTGAAAGAAGTAGAGGAGGAGGACATATATTTATTATGATTACCTTCTGTAGCTTCTTTGGCCAGCCTTCAAAGCAACGCAACAGTGACCTTTCTTGGAGGAGTCTAGATGCTTACTAACCAACAATCAGATGCGGCAGCACAGTCAGAAATGATTGCAAATAAATGTCCAACAGATACATTTGCTAATGGACTACAAACCAAAAAAAAATTACCAACAAACCCTTCTCGGTGCCCCGGTTACCTTACTTCTATACTGTATATCTTCCTCATATTTCCTTGGGTTAAAATCGAAACACTTTTCATTTGGCAAAGATGAATCATTTATGAAAGGAAAAAATAGTCATTAGCAAATAGTTGGACTGCTGTTACGTCATACAACTTTCAATTTCCTGAATTATGCTTGATTATTGCATCGGAGATTGAAGTGGAACATTTACTAGCCTGTTGAAAATTACAGGACTGTGGGCCTGGGTATGGGTATTATGTCTCCCATAATAATGGCCCCGAAGAGAACTATTTCAGTGGTGCAGGGCACAATTTCACATGCTTTATTTATTCTAAGACATTAATAAATAATTTCCTGAAAAATTAGACAAATTTTTGTGTTTCCTCACATCTTTCATGCAAAATTGGGACCAATTTTAAAGGGTTTAGATGGTAGTTGTGTGAGGACCGTGGAATGAATCAGAGAATTTACATATAAAGTACACCTCTACTTACAAAATGTTCAAGTTACGAAAAAAGTTCTGGAACCAATTAATTTTGGAAGTAGAGGTACGACTCTATGTTTGAAGTTTGCTGACAACGTTCTGGTAATATCTCTTATTTCCCATTCACTCATGTAGAAGTTTGTTTTAATGATTTTAAGACTACATAGTATTTATGGGAAGAATCAATATTTTTACAAAATTAATTGAGCTTCCACTGCTTTCATGTCAAGGACTAGTAGGCCACCTCATTAAATGAGAATGTGAAAGTAACTATTCATTTGCTTTGAATGAACTAGTGAATAATTGAAACAGAAAGAAAAGTATTTGAATGTATTTCATTAATCACAACTTTTTAGCTCTCCTTGTTTGGAATTCCGATATTTTCTACCACTCTGAAAGTGTTTAGCATTGTTGTTGTTGTTCTATATTTACTTATTTTTTTTTTTTAAATACACTGAAAAATGCAAAATTCCTTGCGAGTGCATTTCAAAAAGGCTATTCTGATAGTAGTTTTACATGGCCAGATTTTTGGTTTGGTGAGTTAAAAGCTACAACCATCCAAATAATCCTGTGGTATAACTATTATGGATGTCCAGATCTGATCAGATGATGGGAAATTAGGTCCGAAACATTTTTTCAAAGCAACAAAATTAGATGTAAAGGGATAAAATCAAAATATTAAAACAATACTTTGAAGATCGGAATCAGATAGAAAAACGTGTTTTAAAGATTTTTCTGAAAAGCTAAAAAGCAACAACTACTCAAGATGGACAAGGATATAGTGAAAAGCAACAGAAAAAGTTAATTATAAATGAATATATACATTAATAAATGGCTGAGTTAAATTGAATAGGTGACTTGAAAAAAATATGTGATCTGTACGACTCTTTTGGCTGAATGTTCGTTTCATCATGGATGCTCACAGCAAGAAAAAAAAGAGAAGGTTCAACGAGTGGTTAAACAAGAGTAAGGCGTTTGCACATATTTAAGATCGTGGAGTTACAATTCTTTGGAGACAATATTGCACTGTCACAATGAATGATATTATTAGATGTTACCAAAGAATTGACCATTTCCTGATAAATATATACATATATATTTATCCTCAGGCTCTTTGTGTTTTCCCTTTCTCCTCTCTCTGTGGGCCAAGGAGGTGAAAGTGGCTTCCATGGTAACGGCACACTCTGTTTACGCCACCACCTCTCACTTCATCACAAGCTGTCGATGGCCGTGATTTGCATTTACGGACCCTCCTACCCTCTGCTGGTGCCATGTGCGTCATGTATACAGGTACTTGACGTCGGATATAGGTTCAAACGATAGATGCACTCCATGATGACCATCCCACCCCACTTGTAGCATGTTGCAATGTACCTACTTAAATATATGTTCATGTTTAAATGCATGAAATAGATGAAAATGTAATAGTGAAACAATGAGGTTTTTTCCTTCTTTCATAGACGAGTCTTCTCCAATTAAAGTGTGTGTGTGTGTGTGTGGTTGTGTGTGCGGGGGTTCTGGCCAGTTGGACTCCCTGCAGTGCAGAAAGGGTGGGGAAAATGCTGTAGATTCCATACCAGGAAATCCATTAGGGCAGGGGGCCGTGTAGGGGATGGCATGCACGCACAAAGCAGCCGCCATCTCGCTTCGGAAAAAAAACCTCATTAGGTGTCATTTCTGCTGTAAATGACAATCAGCTAGGGAAGGGGAAGAAAATGCAAGCATCTCTCAAAGCGTACAATAACCTTGAATGGCTCAGATATGGGCAAAACCTAGAAAAAAAAGACTGGATTGATGTGAACTTTTTTTTCTGTTATGATTACTTAGTGAGCTTGAGAGAATTACCGAGGTGCATGCAGCAGGGGCCGGATTTTGAGGGGGGGAAACGGTACAAAAAGAGAAAAGTAGGCGCAAGAGAGAGGTTAATTTGCACATATTAGAGAGGGCAGGATTTTTCATTAAAAAGAGATTGAAGTTGATATATGCCTGTGTGCTCCTGACACACTGTACTCCCTGATTGTGTTAAGTCCTTGACAGAACAAAGGATTGCCCCCCTCACTTTTTCCTCCCTCTCCCTTTCTTTCTCTTTCCTAGACATTGTAGACAATTCCAGATCAGAAGAAGCAAAAGTGTCACATCATCCAAACTTTAATGTGATGAACCATTCCTTGTCTCTTGCCAAACCGCAAGCTAGACTTTTCTGAGATACGTACTATATGTATATGTGTATGTATATATATATATATATATATATATATATATATATATATATATATATATATATATATATATATATATATATATATATATATATATATATATATATATATATATATATATATATATATATATATATATATATATATATATATATATATATATATATATATATATATATATATATATATATATATATATATATATATATATATATATATATATATATATATATATATATATATATATATATATATATATATATATATATATATGTATATATATGTATATGTATATATATATATATATATATATATATATATATATATATATATATATATATATATATATATATATATATATATATATATATATATATATATATATATATATATATATATATATATATATATATATATATATATATATATATATATATATATATATATATATATACATATACATATACATATACATATATACATATACATATATACATATATACATATATATATATATATATATATATATATATATATATATATATATATATATATATATATATATATATATATATATATCTATATCTATATATATATCTATATATATATATATATATATATATATATATATATATATATATATATATATATATATATATATATATATATATATATATATATATATATATATATATATATATATATATATATATATATATATATATATATATATATATATATATATATATATATATATATATATATATATATATATATATATATATATATATATATATGTGTGTGTGGATATATATATATAGGGTTAGGGTTAGGGTTATATATATATTAGGGTTAGGGTTAGGGTTAGGGTTATATATATATATATATATATATATATATATATATATATATATATATATATATATATATATATATATATATATATATATATATATATATATATATATATATATATATATATATATATATATATATATATATATATATATATATATATATATATATATATATATATATATATATATATATATATATATATGTGTGTGTGTGTGTGTGTGTTTTCTGGTCCATGTGTTAGTGAAAACCATGTGAAGTGCTCGTAGATATCTGTTATATGCGAAAGAGATGCGACAAAAAATTGCGCTACAATGATAAACAGCCTTTCATGTCATGGCCACCTGGCTTTCTCGCATCTCGAAATGTTTCTTGAATTCAGAGTGAATTATTTGCTCGGAATCTTCGTCGTATCTCGAGCATCTCGTCGATAGAGCTGCTCGTATGTAGAGGTACCACTGTATATACTGGCGGTGGATTAGTGGTTAGCGTGTCGGCCTCACAGCTCTGGAGTCCCGGGTTCGAGGTCCAGGTCAGTCCTCCTGTGTGGAGTTTGGTTTGCATGTTCTTCCCGGGCCTGCGTGGGTTTCGTCTAGGTGCTCTGGTTACCTCCCACATTCCAAAATCATGCATGGTAGGCTGATTGGTCACGCTATCCTAATTAGGGTCGCTGTCTCCAGGCCAGAGGCGGGGACATCCTAAATCGTTGGACAGCCGATCGCAGGGCACGAGGAGACGGAAAATCATGCACACTCACACCCATACCTCGGGGCAATTTAGAGTGTCCAATCAACCTAACATGATTGTTTTTGGAATGTGGGGGGAAACTGGAGTACCCAGAGGAAACCCTCGCAGGCCAGAGAACATGCAAACTCCACACAAATGGCCCGAGCTGGGTTTGAACCCAGGTCCCTTACTGTGAGGCCGCCCATATAAACTAATGTATTTGTTTTATTCCAATGGCTGTCCAATAAGTCAAGTACAGTATAGTCAAATGTATGTTTTATAAAGAAATAAGTGTCTTTAACCAGTACTTGGGCTGACTATATCAGGCTTGTAAAGGCAAATTGCATGTAGAGGTGTGGTGGACCTGTGTGGCAGAAATGCATCAAACATGCTAACTTTTTACACACTTGAGTGTTCACCTGTGTCAAAAACCCTTTCACTCTCACATTTGATGCAACACATGACTTTTTTTCCATTTAAGCTGAAGTCTCATCACCAAGGTATGGTTCCACAACCCACACGGTGTCCAAAGTGGTATGTGTACGCATGAGAGGCTATATATGTTGGCCAACGCACATGGTCTCAAGGGTTGAAAGATTATGCAGACAAAAGGTGCACCTGGTGTTTTAGATTGAGTTTCTCTCCTCCCCTTCCTCTCTTTATTCCCCCTTCTCTTCCATCCCCCTCTATGCGTCTCCTCCGGCCATTTTCAACGTCACCATGGGACTTTTAAAAGATTAACTTGAATTACTGCGCCACTAATAGGTGTCAACTGCTTCGAAAAGAAGAAGACCGATGCAGACATTTCATATGAAAAATTCCCTACTTCAAAAATAATTTAGGTGGCAACTATATGCTTGAGTTCTTCGTGTTCTGGTATTTTTTGATCATAGCACTGTGTAGAAAAACTCATGGACATTTTATTTGAAGAGTTGTGATGCATATATATATATATATATATATATATATATATATATATATATATATATATATATATATATATATATATATATATATATATATATATATATATATATATATATATATATATATATATATATATATATATATATATATATATATATATATATATATATATATATATATATATATATATATATATATATATATATATATATATATATATATATATATATATATATATATATATATATATATATATATATATATATATATATATATAACAACTCTTCAAATAAAATGTTCTATAAATCTAGACATAAAATAGTAAAATGACAACTTACTTTTCCAATATTTCAAAATGGCCTAAAAAAGGTATGCATATTTTTTATATAAAACCACGGGTTTAAACATCATCATATAAATGGCACCAAAGTTACGGTATCTTAGCAAGAGAAAGTGTTTTCCAGAATAAAGAATATGAGAATAAATGAATACAGTGGCACCTCTTCTTACGAATGCTTCTATAAACAAAATTTTCAGTTCACGAAACCTTTTGATACGCAAATTACTGTTTCAATATACGAAAACAAGATACAAGTTGCAAAACCCCCTTTTACTCTTTTGGAGTTCTATTTAACACAAAATTGCTTTGAATATATAATTTGAAGTTGTTTAGATGTGTTTTTATGGGCATGTGTTTGTGTGCTTTGCCTATTGGCTAACATTACCTTCCTCCTTACACTGCACACTGCCTGTAAGAGAAAAAGTTTTTGTATGTTTGTTAATCATTTAATTACATTAATAAATTATTTTTTACAGTATTTCATACAGTATCGGGAGACTTTGATCATTTTTAGTTGGAGCTTTTTTTAGGACTGTAGAAAAAATATATAGATTTTACATATAAAGTACTGCTCTACTTAATGAAAAATCCAATTTATGGAACCAATTAATTTGTAAGTAGAAATTCCAACTCCATCTTGCTACTGTGACATCGAAATTTCCCGAATACGGGATGAATAAAGTTATCCAATCCATTCCAATCCAATTTGGTAATAATGATGACAATTTGAACTGAATGAAACTAAACATGCCAATTATATTTAATGGTACAATAGATGTTAATAATGTTAATTCAATTTAATTCAAAAAAAATACCGTTGGGCTTACAATGTATATTCCTGCACTTTTAAACCATTTTAATATATAGTAATTGTTGTGGATATTGAATTCTAATTAGTTAATAACAATGACTACTATGAATATGTTTATGACATTTTTCCTCATAATGATGTTGATGTTCTTTTACAATTATGTAGAATCTGTGTACATCTGTGCGATTGAAATGGCCTCACATTGGTGTGGGTGTCATGTACACTCTATGGTACTGTATAGTATACTAGTTTATAAATTGTATTTACATATGTAAGTAAATTTCCTTCAGGAAAAGAAAAACATGTGATAAAACATTTAACTCAATGGCTTCTTTATGCACCTTTGCACAATAATTTTAGTTCCAAGTCACATATGGCACATACAATAAATCCTTGCATTCACACACACACACACACACACACACACACACACACACACACACACACACACACACACACACACACACACACACACACACACACACACACACACACACACACACACACACACACACACACACACCTGTTATGAACCACTAGAAAAGTAACCATCTGTGATTATTCTAATATTCCAAGATTCATCTATCTTTGTGCTCTTCATACCTCTAAGCTATGCGCGTGCGTGTTTGCATGTGAGTGTGAGCTTTGTGTGTATTTCTTTGTGCATTCATGCTCTTGGGGGTATTTAATGTGAGACCCCCTCCACTCGCTCCCTTCCCTTCTTGTCCCAACTTCCAACAAACATGCACCAACCTTCCCCTCCAGCCCAGTGGTCGCTGCCTGCATAATAAATAAGCCCACTGCATAGGTGGTAGAGGGGTCTCTCCTACTTCCTCTCGTGCTCTCCCACATGCCATGACGGACCGTACCATTACAAAGACCCGGGGTCAATACCAATGGAAAAAAGTCTACTCTCATGCTGGGTGTTCAGATCGATATATTCATTTACTGTATATAGCTCAGTAGCGTTTCAGGTAAATCAAATACAATGTTACTATGAGGGCTCGAACTCTTAGAGGTATAGGATTATATATATATATATATATATATATATATATATATATATATATATATATATATATATATATATATATATATATATATATATATATATATATATATATATATATATATATATATATATATATATATATATATATATATATATATATATATATATATATATATATATATATATATATATATATATATATATATATATATATATATATATATATATATATATATATATATATATATAATTTTCAAACTTGAATCAGTATGTTGCTAGGATTACACAAAAAAATTATGATATGTTAACTTAAAGGGTAGCTTCTTTTCACTAAATATGTGTATTAGGAAGTCACCTAATCGTGTGGTGGTTCACTTGCCTGACTTTGGTGCAAGCAAGCATGGGTCAATTTCCACTCCGTGGCGGCGTGATTCTGATTGTGAATGGTTGTATGTCTGGTTGTTTGTCCTACGGCTGACAGACGACCAGTCTAGGGTGTAGTCTGCGTTTTGCCAGTCAGCTACGATAGGCTCCAGCAACCCCGTACAACCTTTAAGGGGATGCACGGTATTGATGGTGAATGAACGGATATTAGGAGTGGTTATGTGCCCAATTGACGCAGGTGAAAATTTTAAATTGTAAAAATAATGATAATTTTAAATAGCTATATTCATGTCAGTTCATGATTATGCTAAAAGGTAAAACAATAATTTCAAAGTTGTCCAATACTAAAAATTGGTGCTGTGAAAACTCATCACTCCTTCAATTTTCTCTTCTTCCAGACATTGTTAATCATTTATTGCGAACTTTGTACAACATATCTTGGGATTACACATTTTAAGGAGTATTAAAGCCTCAAACACCTAAGATATAAGAGAACACTAATAGAAATTGAATGGGTGTAATAACACATTCCAACATTAGCATAGAACAAATATAATCAATATATAATCAATATTAGGAAAGCAGGTTACAGTAATCCCTCAAATATCCCAGTTAATGTAGACCAGACATGGCCACGATAATCAAAAAACTGCAAAGTAGGGTCACCCCTATAAATAACGACCTTATTTTCAGTGTTTCAGCGTGGATTTTCACCTTTTTTTAAATTAATAATTAATAGCAGAAAAAAATCAGGAAGAATTGAATATGCGATAAGTGAAGTTATGTATATATATCTTTGCTCGCTACTTCCCTATGTGACACTAAACAGGGCACATTCATCCACAAAATGTTCTGAGAAGAGTGAATTTATATATGTAAAAAGCCTCCTTGCATCTCCTTCCCTGTTTTTATTAGATAATCAGAAAAGGGCACACATGCGCAAGTGAGCGCTTGGAATCAAATGAGAGGATTTCTTAATAATATAATATGCATGTGGTAGCCACTGCCATTTGATGAATACTAAAATCAAATTTCTCAACCTGACAACACTAGCAAAAAGGGAGAATAATTAATAACACATGCACCATTGTTCATGTTGGTGGCTGTGACGTGAACACGTACATATGATAGTCCCTCAGCATGCAAGCCCTGGAAGAGTTCATAATGAGAATTGAGCCTACAGACGGCCAATCACTTGGAAGTAATTATCAGTAATGATCCGGATGTGACTGATCTATTTTTACCTGATGATCAAAACCACAGCTCATCTCCTATACCGTCACATTCATTACAGAGCCACGTGGTTACATTCATCTCTGCCAAGACCACCCGTCAATGCATGAAGCCCCTCACCACTCCGTTCACTGGGATATGAGGAAACACTGAAATATAACATTAGTCAAATTTGGACGCATATTATTGGAGCGTGGAGTTGAACAACCTTTCAACGATCAATTTTTTTAGACAACTTTTTGTAAGAGACAAGCTACCGTATTCTAGTATCCGCACTGCATATAAGCCGTAACCTTAAAATACCTTAAAATCGTCAAATATTACAATTTCTTGCACATAGGCCGCCCCCTGATTCACAATTTTTCCCTCCATATTCATAATTTTAATAGGGAATACAAATGTGTTACTTTGAAGAGAAGATCATCACACAGGGTATTTGTGAGATACTGTATGAATCAAAAGCACATTATTAGGGTCAATCATGGACAGCACCTCCCCCCTCCCTGCATGAGTCGGTGGAGTCCCTCCAAAGCTCTTTCAGCAATAGACTGCTGCACCTTCATTGCAGGAAGGAGTGCTTCCGTAGATCCTTCCTCCCATCAGCTGTTAGGCTCTTTAACAAAAAAATGGCTGAGTGTTAAGACCTACCGTATGCATGCATGTACATCTATGTGTATTTATGTATACATATATTAACTTACTTGTTTCCTATCTATTTATGTCTAAAATGCCTTTCCTATTTCTGCATTCTCACCCTCTTGCTACTGTGCCAAAGAAATTTCCTGAATATGGGATGAATAAAGTTATCCAATCCAATCCAATATCATAAGGAAGTTAGTAATTCGACCAGTAATGGTTGTTTTCGTAATACAAAACAGAAAATAACCAACAAATGGTAAATGTTAATTTGCCGACATCTATTGGTGAGAAAGAGTATAGCACCTTTGTAAGTCTAGTTTGCGCATATAAGCCATTCAGTCATCATATTTTTAGTCACAAATATAGCTTATATGCGAAAAAATACGGTACACACTTCATCACATAGGGAAGGGTGGCCCTATCCAGTCTGTTTTTCATGCTTCCCTCCACCAATACACCTGAATCTAATAATCGGTGTGAAACTTCTGGACTGCTTGCTGATGAGTTGATCATTTGATTCAGATGTGGTAAAGATGGGAGATATGGAAAATAAACTGGATAAGGGCTTTTCAGGACCGGACTTGGCCACCCTTGATATAGGGTAACCAATTTGAATAAATGCATATTTGCTCACTGTCCGATTTGGTGGGGAAAAGAAAAAGCACGTGTGTATATATAAATAATTCAGTAGCTTTCTGTTTGGGGGTGGTCATTTACTGGCTCGGCTGCCCTCCTGCTTGGTCCTCAAAGCAGGTCGCCATGACAAACACAAGCCATACGTCTTATTCACACTGCCATGATATATTTAGGATTCTGTACAAAAACACAAGTATTATACAATTTACAGTGGCTGAAAACGATTAGTCGACATGCAGCTGAGTGGTAGTGAAATTTAATTATTTTACATCTTTTTAGAGCATTTGGAAGATTCTTTGCTAACCCTGAACTCATAAGCAGCATTGCTCGCTAACAGATTTTCCCTTCCTTTTTTAAACAGAAAAATATATATTTGGCGTTAACATGGTTAGTGATTTTAGATTGAGACGGATATGTGATTTGTTTGACCTTTTTTTGCAGCAACGCGACGACCACGTCAAAGAGGAATTTGTTTGCTCTCGGCTGTGAAGCTGCATTTCCCTTTCAAAGGGGGAAAAGCAGACCACACAAAGTCACACTACTAAGTCTTGCTTTGTTTTTAATTGTGTTTTCATATAAACACAATTAACTTCCAAGTTGACGACATTTTCGGACCTAGAGAGTCCACATCGCCGTTTTTTTCGCGCATTTCGTTGAGGCGGTAATGCGAGCCGTTTAGCGGGGTGAGACGGCAACCAATGCCGAGTAGGGCTTCACTCTGCCGGCAGGCGGGCGGAAGATACACCGCTGATTCTACCGTAGATGCCGCTGCCCCTCGAAAACAGCCGGGAAGGTTCACGTCAACATTTTAAATTAAATGACATTCATTGTAGCGTTTTCAACAACAACAACAACAACAACCACAATAACAAAAAAAACACAAACTTTAGAAATTCATTATTAATGTGAGGGATTAAATGTGTTTGTGTGTGTGTGCCTGTATTAATAGGCTTTACACAATTAAAAAAATAAACAAAAGAAAAGGAGTACTATATGTACTGTATTATTTTTTTTTTTTAAAGTAAATTAAAATACACAAATTACCCTGGCCGGAATTGTCTTTGCGGTGGATTTACATGCAGTTTAAATTAAAATTGGCATGCTGACACCAAAATTGGAGTTAGTTTTTGTCGAGCATGTTGACTTTTTAACTACAACTAGCTTGCTTACTATGTTGGTAACATTTGCAATTACGATGAGTTTGCAGACATTTCCTTTCTAAAATAATAACATATTTAAATCAACAAATAGCTAAATAAATAAAAATATTAATAATATTACGGCGGTGAGTGGTCAGCGCATCAACCTCAGTTTTGGGTTCGAGGGTTCGATCCCCAGTAGGACTGCGTGGAGTTTGCATGTTCTTGCATGGGCTTGTGTGGGTTTTCTCTGGGCACTCCAGTTTTCTCCCACGTCTCAAAAACATCCATGGTAGGCTGGTTGAACGCTAAAAATATCCCGTATTTCTGATTGTGAGCGTGAATGGTTCTTCTCCTTGTGCCCTGTAATTGGGTGGTCCTCGATTCAGGGTGTCCCCCGCCTGGTGCCGGTGGTGAGCTGGGTTAGGCTGCAGCACCCCCGCAACCCTTATGAGGAAGTGGTTCAGAAAATAAATGAATTAATAATATTACAAAAAATATTGCAATAATTCCTGTTTCTGTCACATTTGATTGTATGCTACTATTTGATTTTTAAGAATTTTTAAACATAAAAGTAGCACATAAAACATAACAAGATGGAGGTAACCTGATATCATTTTTTGATGCTCCAATATTCAATTACTTTGTCATTGTCAAACACTTTCTGTTTTGGACCATACAGCCATATTCTGTCGTTTATTTCTCCCCGCTTTAATGTTATTATTGATATCCCACCATTTACCCCACATTCCATAGAACAATTAATAAAGTAAATACATTTGATTGGACAGGTTTGTGCTACATCAAGGAGGGGAAATAAAACTAAATGAAAGTGTGTGTGTGTGTGTGTGTGGCAGGAGACTGACACTTTGCAGAAGAATACTAACTGTCTGAGATTTAAGAGGGATGAAGCAGGATCCTGCTGCTTCTTTTCATCACCATTATCCTACAAGAGAAGAACCTGTGTGGAGGTACACACACACACACACACACACACACACACACACACACACACACACACACACACGGACGGAAGCACACACGTACTGCTCTTGGGGAATTGCCTCAGCTGTTCCCACCAATGCTGAGTTTGTTCTAGTCGTTCTGTGTTCTCCCTAAAGCTTTATCTGGCAGCTCTGGTTCCTCAAGGCACTGTACTGGGCCCCCTGACAGCTGACTGCAGGTTCCCAGCCAGGATTAAGCCTTTTAATGACAGCCACTCTGTGGTGATTTACACTGCATTACTGTACACACCAACCGTCACTTTGTCTTCCTAATGGTTTCTTTCTTACTTTTTTGCCACCCTGCATTTATTGTTTTTTTTGCTGCATCCTTTTGTGAAGGTTGCATCTCATCTCATCTTCTGAACGATTTATCCTCACTGGGGTTGCAAGGGGTGTTGGAGCCTATCCCAGCTGACTTTGGGCCAGAGGCAGGACACATCCTGAATTGGTAGACAGCCAATCACAGGGCACGAGGAGACAAACAACCATTCATGCTCACATTCATACTGAGGGCTAATTTAGAGTGTCCAATCAGCCTACCATGCATGTTTTTGGAATGTGGGAGGAAACCCGAGTACCCGGAGGAAACCCACGCAGACCAAAGGAGAACGTGCAAACTCCACACAGGTGGACCGACCTGGATTTGAACCCAGGACCCCCCACTGTGAGGCCAATGCGCTTATTGTTATGCAATATTTTTGAATTAGCCTTGCCCGGACGTAACTTTTTATACTACCTGTGTATGTTTTTACTGAGAAACACACACTTTGTGGAGTAGCACGACTAATTTTGTCATATGCAACTGTTGTATAATGACAATAAAAGCTTTTGAATTAATTCATTAGCAACTTTTTGCATGAAAAAGATTTTCATACTCAACTCTTATCAGAATGAAAGTTCCTTAAATGACGATATAGGGAATGTTTCAAGCATTGTAAAATATATTTTGTCCCAAATTTATCAGAGTCAAATATATGAAAACTACTAGTATGAAGCAAATGAAATTAATACCTAACAATCCATCCATTATATGTATAGGAAAAATTAAATAAAGATTTGATGCATGCATACCTAATATGACTGTATTTAAGCATCTCATTCTTGAGGAAATGCATATTTATCCATTAATTAATTTGAGAAAACACACATGCAGCCACGTTCACACCCACTGTATCAGCTCAGCTACGTGGCCTACATTAATCTAATTATCCAGGGCTTAACCTCTCCATTCAGGCTCTCAGGCAGACATATCTCCTATTTTCTAAGTCATGTTTTGACTTTGCCATCAGGCACCTGGTTAGGCAGAACACGGAGGTCCTCGATCAGATGGTTCAAACCCACCCTCAAACACCCCACCAACCTAACTAACCCCAGGGATGAGGGGGTTGGGGAAGGTTGATGATGGACACAGTGGCTCTGCTGTGTTGGGAAGCAGCTTATAAAAGAGAAGGTCCTAGGTGCTGCTGCTGCTGCTGCGTGTTATTTAAACAGGCTGCCTTTGATTGACAGGTCTGTGGCTGCGTAAAGGAGAGGGGGATGGGAGATTTGGAGGTGAGTGAGCAAAAGCTGGGTAAAAAGAGAAAAGGGGGGATTGTTGTTGAATTCAGCTTACTTTGTGTGTGTCATGAATGCAGGGTAGCTATCTTGGGTGGGTGGAGGAGGAAAGTGAGCTTTTAATTACCAGGGGAAAAGCAGATGTAGCAGAGGGTACCCCCCCCCCCCCCCCCCGCACCCTTACACGCATACATGTTCCTTTTAAGCAGCTGGAAGTCATCAAGTGTGTGTGTTTGTGTGTGTGTGCATTTTTGAAGGACAGCAGCCTTGAAGCATTTGTTTAAATGCAGATTTTTGCACTAATGGCACTTCTTAGCTTTTCCATCAGGTATGTGTTTTAAATACAATCTAATTTCCTCATGTTTTTTTTGGTAAACCATTGTGGTAATTTCCTTCATTCCCCATTCAGAACACAAATAAAATATTAATTTTTTTCTATCATTGGTGGAGTCAAATGTCTTTATATCAGTGTTAGAGACATCTTTGCTTGCTAATCACCCCTATTAGCATAGCACTAAAAAATAGTAAAATATAGTTGTTGTGCAGACATTTGAACCTTTTGTGCACAATTGTTTTGTTTAGATTTTTTTCCCAAAGGTTTTGATGATTCATATAGGATAAAACATTTCAATACGTGTCCAGTATGCACTACCAAAAGCGGTAATGTTGAAAAATTCTTCTTCTGCATTATTTTTAGTCAAAAACAATCAACTGTAATTAAGAGCCATTACAGTGTTTTTGAAACTACCACAAATGTTTCTACTCATTTTTGTACTTAACAGATTAGTGACAATATAGTCATTCTAACATTTTGTACAATTTCCTACAAATTAGTGTAGTATTGTACACTTTTGTAAACCACCATGGAAATACGCATATCATATGATTCAGAGTGTTTCTTTAATTTGTGATCTGAAATACAATGTTAATCTTCCACACATAATTTTACCAATTGTACAAACGGATAGAAACATTTTGTGCACAGATGAAAAAAAACAGTGCCTTGGAGTAGAAAATGTCAAGAAAAACAGTGTGAAACCTTAAAAAAAACACAAACACAATGTTCCCGCACATATAAAAATAAATTAATACTTTGTGTGTCCAGTAAACCTCCATCCTTATTGTCCCCACAAATTAAAAATACAAACTGAGGTTTCATTGGCTTATCTTCAAACACTTATGTACACTAACAACCAAAAATGGAAAAATAATAATTACAATGAACGAGGAAAAAACGA
Source organism: Stigmatopora nigra (assembly GCF_051989575.1). Taxonomy (NCBI): domain Eukaryota; kingdom Metazoa; phylum Chordata; class Actinopteri; order Syngnathiformes; family Syngnathidae; genus Stigmatopora; species Stigmatopora nigra. Next base: position 9,510,565 of record NC_135523.1, read on the forward strand.
ACCCTTTCAGTGTCATTGACGATGATAGACGTCCAACCATGTGGATATTTTTTGCTGTAAATATTAAATGAGTTTGTCACAAGTATCCCGTCCAGTTCACATGGATTGGTTGTCTATCCCGTCAGTGGCAGCCAATGAGTGAAAGAGTTGCAGTCACATGCACACACTTTAAATCACAAGCAAATTTTTGAAAAAAAATCATAAAATTATGTAAATCAGAAAGCTTACAAGAACCCAAATTAGGAAAACAACTTTACACAGTAGTAGAGGGTGATTCTAAATATAAACATCTGTGGAGCTTGGACGATAAAGTAATCTTAAACCCATTACATAAACAAATAAATAATAATAATTAACAATTATGAATCTTTCCCTTAGCAGATTGAATACAAATATTTCCTGGTTTTAAGTGACATCAGAGTGTTTAGTAATGCGTTGCCTTGGCAACTCATCTTAATTGCCAGCAGCATTTGGCAAAAGCAGAGTGAAAGACCGAGGAAAAGGATAAATAAAAAAAAAAATTAAGAAGAAAATCAAATCAACGCTTGGCCTCAGGCACTTTAGGCATGGACGCTGATTGGCCAGTCCGGACTCTTTCGAATTTTTATTGACCGGTGTCTGTCATTTAGGTCCTGTGTGCTGAAGAGGTAGGTGTTCATTCACGAAGGATGACCACTTCCACATGTGCGCGGTGGATCCAAGCGTCCCTCTGAATGTTCAAATTTTTTTTTGTAATCTCTCCCATCCATGTGTGCCCTTATAAATTAGGACTCTTGTCTGCTTTGTGATCACAAATGGATCTACACAAAGAACATCTGAAAGTGAAATTCATGAGATATTTTTTTGTAGATCTTTTGTAGACACTCCCAAAGAGATGACAAAATTGCATCTGCTACTGTAAAAAAAGGCTAGCATCTTTTTAAACATCTTTAATTGTATTTTTGACAATAGTGTGTGTCCTTATCCGCTTGCAGTCTTGTATGCTAGCGCATGCACTAACATGCAGAGGCCCCTGAGAGAGTGACACAGCAGAAAGACCAGACTGCCTACGGATGAGGCAGGGGGGGGAAAAAAGATGTAGCATCTGTCCATTAATTGCAGGCATATTGAACTTTGAGTCATAGCTTTTCTTTGCCTGCCTTCCAAAGTAGAATGTGTACTGGAGCACCTGGAAGGGTTGATGATGAAGGAAATATGGCCGGCGCATGACTAAAGATGGTTCTGATGTTGCTGGGGAACAGCGATAAGGAAAAATGTGATGGGGGCAGTAGGGAATAAATGACGTGAAAACTGAATAATATATCTAGACAGGAATCCGAAAGGGGTCCGGAGAGGGAAGTCAATGCAAGTGTTCCTAGGGGAGAGAGTGCCAATTGATATTTTTATTATATAATATATTTATATGATATTTGTAATGGAGTAGCTAAATGTGTGTGTCATACTGCTGAGGGCTGTGATGTCAGCATTTGTTGGAGCTGATGCTGCTGAAGAATCCTCTGCTGTTCCGCCAGGCTGAGCCGGACAGCACTATTAAAAAAAACATATATATATATATGTATATATATAATTATATAAAATTATTCCCAATGGAGCAACTGTCAATTGTTTTCACAAATCAAAGGTGTAGATCTCAAAATGTTTCAATTTGCATAGCCAATGTGTAAACAACAGTTCAATGAAAACTTTTACGGGTGACATTATATATGGTTTTGCAATTCATTATCTGATAATTCAATGGAATCTTTCAGTCTGTCTGGCTTAATTTGGAGATGATAAATCACAGTGTTGTCCAACTTGCAGGGAGTATACGTCTTGGATTTAGGAAAAAAATGCGTATTTTCAAAGTGATTGGTAAAGAAATCGGTAAAAAAGAAAAAGAAAGCTACATCTCAACTGCATACCACCCAAAACAGCTAAGGTATGTGATGGCTTGCCAAGGAACATCAACAGAAGAACTATGCCATATCTATTTTGTAGCATTGTAACATTGGATCGATACTCATTGGATATCCCTAAATATTTGTTTCCTTTCATCCACCAACAACACAACAGTTTAGTATTTTGTGGCGGACAGTTCACACAGACTACTAAATGTCACCTTTTCATGCATTTTTATTAGCCAATGCAGAAACCTTAGAAAATCTAGAAATTATATTTAATAATTGTTATTTTTAGCTTCAGCACCAAAATCCCGTGAGACTGATTTTTTTTTTTAAAAAAGGAAAAGGGTATACACTGGTGCCTCTACATACGAGCAATTTGAGATACGAGACAAATTTTGATATACGAGCATACAGCGGACGCGAGAGGCTGCTCATAAGAACATCATGGGTACTGTCTTTAGTGTATTGTCTCTACGAGCACTGGACGGAGCAATGCATTTTTTCTGTGTTTTTTCAAATACAGATGTAACACTGCGGCTTTAAATGCGATGCGCCATATAGTCGTGAAAATACGATAGTTATTTGTTACTTTGTTAATAGATGGCGAATTAGGACAAATAAAAATGTTTCCAATCGAATATGAATCGGAAATAGGCTTTGTCATCATCGACTCGACAAAAGCCTATGAGACCATATCCAGCTGCGTATGACGAAATTGGTAAAAATCCCGTTTTGGGTGTTTTTTCAGAGGGTTGGAATGATTTAATTTGTTTTTAGTTAATTTCTATGGGAAACATTAATTTGAGTTACGAGTAAATCGACATACAAGCTCAATCCCAGAACAAATTAAGCTGGTATCTCAAGGTACCACAGTTCAACACTATGCAGCTGTACTATTTCAAAACAAGTTTGGATTATGGAAGATTTTATTGTTGATTTCAAATGAGTCATTTTTTTCCTGAAATTTTGCCTCGAGTATAAATAGAAAATGGCAGAATTATACGATACCACACACAACATGAAGTCAACATAAACAAGCATACGCTACCTGTTATTAACAGGTAAGGTAACTGCTCCCGTCGCGTGTGGACTTCCGGTAACTGCCGGCGTCTGAATCACTCCGTTCAGACCACTGCCGAGACCCCCCATGCCAAGCGTACTACTGGCTCCAAAGGTGCCCATGAGTCCTGACATACCGCCTAGCCCGGCTGTGGAGGTCCCCACTGCGATGACACCGTTCAGCTGTGGCTGAGGTGGGCTTTGGGAAAGTGAGGGGGGCGTTGACAGGGAAGAGGTGGAGCCACTACTGCTCTGACCACATGATACGCTGTCCTAGAAGGAAAACAAATAACACGCACAAATCTTGAGCAAATTCATGACATCTTAAAACATTAAAAATGCTATGTCCACAAAAATAAGCATGCCTGAAAACACATTTGTAGTCAGTCACAAGCATTAAAAAAAAAAAGGAAAAAAGGGTTTTAATCCTATCTCACAGTTCGCCAGAAAGCAAGGGTAAATTACCGGTAATGATATCAGGTAGGCTTTTTTGACACGCTGCACACACCTGTTTAGTTTCATTGCTGTGGCGATCGTGTCTTTTCCCCCCAAGCTATTCAATCGTTTTGTCAGAAAAATGGTGGAAAAAAAATGTTGTGTAGGAAATATCTCCAGCACGAACACTGCCTCTATTTTGTTTTATGTGCGAGCAAGAGTAGATTGAGCACATAAAAGGAAGTGGACAAGCCAGTAATTAGCCAAATCTTTTGTTTTGATTAAAACATTTTACTGAGAACGGCTTTGACCAACTGACAACTAATAAGTGGCCAATGAAAAGTTGTTAACAACAACATGGAAATCAAAACCACGATGCTACAGTCGACATTTTTGGCCCTGGCGTCACCCAAAGTACACTAGTGAAAAATTCAGGTTTTATTATTTTATTATATTATATTTTTAGATGATAAGTTATTAGTTATGCTTGGTTGAAGAATCGAGAGGCGTGAATATAAAATATTTAGCATTCAGTAGGTACCCGAAATCAGAATTTAATGGAACCCAAGATTCTTCAGTGTTTCTTTTACCCACTTGCGTCCTGTTATGAGGATTGTGCTTTCGGGTTGAACTTGTAAAGTCTCCCCATACTCATTTTTTTCAGGATTTACTTCGTTTACTAAAGCACTTTTAACTTTGTGTTCCAAGTTTTCGCACGATGTAGAGAACAAGTCTCGATTACTGTTTTCCATTGAGTCATGTGCCCCAGAATCCTTTCCTTTGACTGTCTTCGATTTTAACTATGCATGAACCGTGCGACATGAACTATTATTGTCCAATTTCAAAAGTTGCATTTTGATAATTTATTTTGAATACTCTTTGACAATATTCTATCATTTAATTAGTGTGTAAAATATAGTGGGACTATAAAGGGCGCCACTACAAATGTTAATTCTTCATGTTAGGACACCCAAGTGTTGGGTACACAATTTCAGTTTCTCAAAAAGCCCACTTTATCTTCGTTTGACGAAATAGTTAGTCATTAGTCATTTACTTTGGTACTAACAGCCCCCGGAGCGGAATGTTAGGGATGCAGATTTCCACCATATTCTATAACCAAGAATCATGGTTTAACAACTTTAATTATAATCTTATTTATTTATTTACTTATTTATTACCTATTTATTTATGTCTAAAATGTATTTTCCTGTGTCTCTATTCTCACCCTCTTGCTACTGTGACTGTGAAATTCCCCGAATATGGGATGAATAATGTTATCATCTATTCTAATAACAATGATCAGATGGTTAACACATATTACTACTAATAAAATAAGCAATTAGCCATAAAAGAAAAAAATGTAATATTAGTAGTCTTTCTACAAAAAAGCCACAAGGCATTCTAAGTGACAGAGATAGAATGAAACGATGAACCACCCAAAATAAAAGCCCTATAATGCATTATCCATTAACCAAATGTCACTAGTTACAATTGGCAATTTCTCTAAAATTTAGTCTCCCTCTTCAATTCTCCCAACCCATGCGGTGGGTGATGTAAATAAATGCAGATTTAGTTTTGGAAAACCCTGCTAAAGCAATAGCAGAGTTACAACTGCATATGCATAAAATAAACTACACGGCCATGTGTATAAGACGCTCAAATGATAAAACAAGGTAGAAATTGAGCAATTTTGTGCAGTGTGACAACATTCTCACACCGCTGCTTTATCATGTGTGCATGTCTGTGATCCCATATTGCCTTGAGGTGAGCAACACACGGGGTATTGTTAAAAACACAAAAAACATAGACTGTGGTCCTACTGATCCTAAAACAGAAAAGAGAAAGCAATTGCCTTGACTTAAAAGTTTTATTTACCTGAGCTGCCATAGGTAAAGATGAGTCAGTGCTTCCTCCCTTTATATCTACAACACAATGTTATCAGAGTCCTTGAATAAAACCAGAGAACAGATGTTCTGTTCATTGAGAAATGTTTGTATCTTGACTTATCAAGCTCTGTTTGTGTGTGTGTATCTGTACCAGAATAGGTTGAGGTGGGTGTGAAAGGCACTGATAGCTGAGCGCTAAGAAGCTGTAGTCTCTCTCTTTTCATGGTCAGTGTTTTAATCTGCTCCTCCAGCCTCCTGTTCTCCTCTTGCAACTGATGGAGAGACTTGAGCATGCCCACCACTGAGAATGAAAACAAGGGAATGCAAACATTTGATTGTTAAGCAGATAGATTGCCTGGAATTTCATTTTTGATAGCAGCAATTACAATAAAATAAAGCCACGCTGCGCTGACTTGCTTTCACTTTACATTGATTGATTTGACAGATTCGACTCAAGACGGAGGTCAAAAAAAGATTTTTACAAATTTAGGATCAACATTTATAGTACAGTGTTCCCTCGTTACTTCGTGGTTCAGCTACCGCGGACTCAGAGCTTCGCGGATTTTTTTTGGAAAAAAAATACAAATATTACATTGAAACAACATATTTTACAGTTTTTTTTTATATAACATGAATTTCACTCTCTCCCCCCGTATTCTATATGGTGTACTGTATACAGGGGGCTAAAAAAAAATTAAGAATTTAAAAAATAATAATAATAATAAAAAAATTAAAAAAACATTTTTTCTTTGAATTAAATTCAAATTAAGCCTTTTTGAAGGGGAATCCCTACTTCGCGGAAATTCACTTATCGCGGGTGGTCCCGGTCCCCATTGACCGCGATAACCGAGGGAACACTGTACACTTATTTTTACAAGAGTGGAATTATTTACGTGAAATCTATGCAATACACAAACATTTCCATAATAGGAGCACTAAACACTTAAATCTTATTTTGTGTAATGCCATCATTTGAAGTGATGTGTTAAAATGAATTTCCTGCAGTCCATTAAAGTATCTCAAAAGATATCTATAGCTTACAAGGGAATAAATATGACATTTTCCACACATAAACCAACATGGCTGAAACTAACAAACAAGCTAAAATATTAGCTTGACCTCAGTCCTCCAATCACACTAGATCTATCTGTGTGGCTTGCCTTTAAATTATTCTTACTCTAAGTTTGTGGATATAATGTTTGCCGTCGTCTCTAGTTGTGATAAGACATTCTGTTCGTCTTTGGGTTTGAATATGGAGCACATGCAATGTGTCCAAAAACGGATGAATTTTGACAAACTATTCATGCAATATGCACAAAATGTCATACTGACATTCAAACTGACAAAAACTACTAAAATTTTCGTCTCGTGAGCAATATAAATGTTTAGTTTGTTATCATTACATGTTATCAAAAAAAGGTCATCCATTAAACTTCCCAGATTTGATCTCTAAAAGTCTATTCATGGGTGTGGTGTGTTAACTTACCGTCTCCCTGTGCGCCCTGTTGTAGTAGAAAGCTTTGTCCCTCATTCCACTGTCTTTCCAGGAGCTGTTCTATGGTTGTAGCCACTGGGGGCAGTGTCTCGTCACCGCCTCCCCCGGTCCCTAGCAACCCAAGCCCCGGTCCTGGCAACGACCCTGACGAGTCATAACGGATCTGGAGGCCGCCAATTGGTGAGCTAAAAAGAGGGAGAGCCGGAAAATGTGAGCACGGATAGAAAAGGAGCGATTGAGAGGTCAATAGGGAGATTAACGACTAAACATAAATGTCAGACAAACATAGACACTGCTGGCGATAAAACTACATCAATTTGTTGTTACAGTGCCCTCTAATGAACAGGGGCCAGGCTTTCCTCTGTGTAGCTGAGTGAGAGAAGGAAACAAGCCAGGAGAATGAGGACATGCAGGACAATACATATGATGGGATTGAACTATGTTGAACAGTTAAATCTCAGATTATAAAAGCGCCTTGTATCCTTCCTAATACAAACTAACTCAAAATGCTCTGAGAACACGAGTCCATAAAAAGATCATGTACTAAAAGCTTTTTTTTATTGTCAAACATTAAACAATAATATTACACACTACACAAAAAGTTTTTTTTTTTATAAAATACTAAAATGGCCACAGACCTTTAAGTGCAATCGTCAATCCAAACAGTATATAAACCAGAAAAAAACATGTCATTGATATTCCTTTTTTTTGATCGAAACTTTCTAAAATCCTCAAAAAAAGTCTGTGATTGATATAAGAAAAATGCTACTGCAGAAGAAGAATGGTTACCAGCTTCAAAAACACAGGTTATCGTTGGCTGACAGAGCGAGAACTGCCTTTAGGCGTGTAGCAGCTAAATGGGAGTGTGTGTGTGTGTGTGTGTGTGTGTGTGTGTGTGTGTGTGTGTGTGTGTGTGTGCGCGCGCATGCGTGCGTGTGTGTGTGTGTGTGTGTGTGTTCGTGTGCGAGAGGAAGAAAGAGGAGATGGGGGATCAGCAGAGGGAAAAGCAGAGAGGGGGATGGGTGAAGTTGGGGGTCAGTTTGGAATGTAAATGGGGAGGAGGGAGAGCATCTGTGAGAGTGTGTGGGTGTGTATACGCACCGCGGCGTGGTCTTGGGAGAAGCCCTTATAGAGAACCCCTGCGCACCGACGCTGCCGTCTCCAGCCTCCGGGTCTACGTGCGTAAATTCACACACAAAACATTTTCCATTAAAATCTGTATCAAACAATAAATAAAAAAATGTGAAAAACATTCTTTGTTTGAGCAAAATAAACAAGTATAGTGACACGTGTTATCTAAACCTTGACTGCTTTGTTGATGCGGCAGTAGTTAATTGTTAACTGTTTGTGAGATGAGCCATTTTTAAATTAAGCTGTGTCAAGAACATAGCGTTTTTTTTTTATTTTAATGAAATATACAAAATGTGGATCATTCCAAATTTGGAGAACATGTTGGGCTTCAAAATTCTTGAAAAATTAGCATTCACAATTCTGATTTTTATGCAAGAATCGTTTATCATTAGCAGGAAAATGAATAGCTTGATTACCACTTCTTAAGAGTTTAATGATTAAAAACATCATGGCAATTGTGTTTTACGATACTTGGTATAACAGTAGTGAAAGGGTTGCAAGTCTATGTTAATGTAAGTTTTTCTGAAGTAAAATTAAGCTTTTTATCAAGCCTTTATGTTAACCAAGAGGACAAATTTAAGTAAATAAGAAAAGGCATGCCGTATTCTTTTCATACACAATAGCTTGAGATAGAATGAAACATTCATTTATAATTCCAGTGTAGCAAGGGATTCACTCCTTTCTTATATAGTAACACCATTGTATATGGATTGTGGGAATCTCAATAATGAATATGTTTATTAAAACAAATATCCACAAATACAACAGCCAGCAAGAAATTTCATTTCAGCTGTGATTTAATTTGGTCATTGAGAAAAATGGCATTTTAAATTAGTACTGCACACTTATTTGGCATTTCGTAAAAGTATTTTCAAATGTTGAATTTTTAGTCTTAGTCTCAGGAAATGCACATTTACTCAGTAATTGGATGTTTTGTTTGTGGATTTTTTTAACTTTAAGAGATGTAAAATGTCCTCCAATTCTGGAATGATCCTTGTATTAATAACAACTTGTAAATCATGATTTTTAAAAATGTTTACAAATTTGGAGTAAAGATTCAATGTAATTTTCAAGCATTATGAGGAGTGAATTTAAGATTTTTTTTGTAAATGTCAGCTGAGAGCGCATTGGTACGACATCATTATCTAACTGGAAAGCATAAAACTGCTTTTTTTGTCACAATAACACATGACACTTGATTCAAAAGCCCACCTTTTCCCTTTCTGTCCAGTGGGCCTCGCCACTCACCCTCGTATGTATCCCCCTGATTGTGGGATGGTATCCAGACGCTTATTTTTATTTCCCCCAGAGAGCGTAATGAATCACACATGCGCGCACACACATGCAAACGCACTCTTATGCATTTACATGCTTGAACTACACTCCCCTCAATTTAAGACAGTCAATATAAGAATTTACACTTCTGGTTCAGACGATAGTTTTGTCTCAACTTTTTCCTCACCCTTTTTGTTCAAATGGGCAAATGCTTCACAACAACTTTGCATTGTTTCACCTCCTACCACACACACACACACACACACACACACAAAGCGACGAGAGACAGCTGCCAAAGTAAACGAGTGCACCAACACACACACACACACACACACACACACACACACACACACACACACACACACACACACACACACACACACACACACACACACACACACACACACACACACACACACACACACACACACACACACACACACACACACACACACACACACACACACACACACACACACACACACACACACACACACACACACACACACACACACACACACACACACACACACACACACACACACACACACACACACACACACACACACACACACACACACACACACACACACACACACACACACACACACACACACACACACACACACACACACACACACACACACACACACACACACACACACACACACACACACACACACACACACACACACACACACACACACACACACACACACACACACACACACACACACACACACACACACACACACACACACACACACACACACACACACACACACACACACACACACACACACACACACACACACACACACACACACACACACACACACACACACACACACACACACACACACACACACACACACACACACACACACACACACACACACACACACACACACACACACACACACACACACACACACACACACACACACACACACACACACACACACACACACACACACACACACACACACACACACACACACACACACACACACACACACACACACACACACACACACACACACACACACACACACACACACACACACACACACACACACACACACACACACACACACACACACACACACACACACACACACACACACACACACACACACACACACACACACACACACACACACACACACACACACACACACACACACACACACACACACACACACACACACACACAATGACGGGATGATGACCCCAAAGAAACACACAAGTTGATAATAGCAAAATGATGAATACTGTTTAACTAATGTACTTAAAATATCCATTTTATAAATGTTAATAAAATTTATGCAGTTAGTGCAAAAGTAGTATAGTTAAGAAAAATACTTGCAAAATAATTTTCACTATAAAAAGGCAGCAATAAAAATAGAAAATAAACTTATGTGCTACTACTGCGTATCAATTAAAAAAAAAATTATAGGCATATTCCTGGTTATAACACATATATAAGTGGCCTAATTCAGTATTTGGGGACCCATAACAATGCCTGTTATAGAGGGGTTTTATATTTGCATGCTGCTATAATTATGGATGTTACCATACAATCAACTGTAGAAAAAAAAACAAATAAAATATTTTGTCCAGATTTGTGAATTTGTGTAAAAAAAAAAAACTCCACCTTTTTTGTTTTGTTTTTTATCTTTATCGAAAAAAAACACTGGTATGGTATACTGGTCTTAAGAAACATGATGCATGCAAAAGCCAAAATAACCTGTAGCATTCCATGTATTTAACAAAATTATAATCATAGCTTTGAATATCAATAAATACTTTTATCTTATTTTCATTAACATATTAGAACAGAGGGCCTGTGAAATTCTTGGGGCTTGCTACTAAAATGTATGACAACTCCTTTCTGAATGATTACAAACAAATGGAGATTAGCTGTCAATTGTGATAAATAAAACAGGGGGGACATCTATTGTTTACATTTTTTAAAACCTATTTAGGGACAGTGTGGTTGTCCGTGTAATTATTAAGTATGTACACACATTTTAGAGTGTACAATATTTTCAACATATTGTAGAAAATGTCTTTTTAGGGGAAAGAGCAGTGTATATTATCAAATATTTATAAACAATGCACCACTATTACATTCACAAACAAACAAAAACAAGTACACGGTATCACAATAACTACACCCGTTTGTCACTGTCATTCAGCCAGATTAGTTTTTGACCTGTGGTTCAGAGAGTATTTTAAGATTAAAATATACCCATTTAGGGGCACTTTGGGGTCATCCGTGTAAATATTAAGTATATACACGCATATTTTAGTGTACAATATTTTTAACAAATTACAGAAAATGTCTTCATTGGGTTGAAGAGCAATAATCAATGTATATTATTTGAATATTTATAAACAATGCACTGCTATTTTACATTCACAAATAAACAAAAACACACTGTAGCACAACCACACTCATGGCCACTGTCACATTCAGCCTGATTAGTGAGTTGTTGACCTGCATTTCAGAGAGGATCTGAATATAACATATCTGTCAACCTCCGCCAATTGCTGCTCCCCTTATTAATGATATCAATTCCCCTTATTAAGCAATAATTAACCCTACAAACAGAATGCGGCACATATTTACTCATATAGGGCACACTTCATTTTAAATTTTTCCCCAAAGTGAATGGAGTGGGGTGCCTAATCAGTGAATGTGCCTCTGTATTCTGTAGGTTTCGTTGTATGTCGCTGACAGCTTGACTGTCTGGATATATTGCTTGGTGATGCGGTATATTTATATAGTGAAAAGTCGGATGTGACTGACGTGCGTGTGCATATCATCCTTAAAGCATGACAATATTAGCAATCGATGATGACATTTTCGTCTGCTAGCAGTGACGAGGTAGGTTTTTTAAAAAAAATACTTTTGTTTATAAACATGTTTTTCCTGTACAGAAGTTATTAAACGGCGTAAACAGGTTGAAATGATAAAAAAAAAACGTGTAAAATACGGGAAATTCCAAATTTTTACTTTTTCTCAGATCACCTACAGCATGCTAACCCATGGGAAAGCAACTCTCGCACAACAATAAATTTAAAAAATGGACAGAGGAATTATGAATGTTTGATTGTGTTCAAAGTTTTGTGACTTTGACTGTTTTTTGCATCTCGGAATGAATGGTTTCCCATCAAAGTTTTTTGTAATCTGAATATTTCATATGTAGCAGAGTGTTGTGTTCCTGAGGAGGCACGTTCACTAGAGCTGGCAGGGAGGAGCCTGAAAATTTACCCAACATTGAACCATGACCTCTCTGCAAGACCACAAAAAGGGGGTGGTGACAATCCATTATCCCTCTTTTCACCCTCAAATTCACTCACACATGATTGCGTCACATTGGAATGCTCCATACCTGCGGGTGAGGCCTCCGATTGGGCGATGAGCGCTGCCATAGCAGAGTTTGGATTCAGACGGTTACCAAACATATGTGTGGGAGCCAGGTTGAATACTGACCCTGGAAGGCTGCTTACCTGAAGAGGGACAGAAAACGGAGAAAATGTCATACAGTAGAACAATGCTGCATAGTGTTGCTGTATATCAGCAGCAAAATCAATGCTTCCATGTTTTTTTTTCTTCCAAATACAATTTCTTCAGAGTGGGTGCAAGACAGAGACAAGATATTGCTACAAACTCCCATACTTTTACAGACCTCCCAATCCTCTTGGAGAAACAATACAAATTCCGCCTTATCTGAAATAATTTTGTCAACTTGTGTGACAGCCTGGGATTTTTGATAGACAGTAAGGCTACTTGGACCAAAGCAGGAAGAAAAATATTGATCGTACATATATATCGTATTGAGGGCCATACCTAACATTTTTTAACAATTTTACATTCTTAACTTTTTTTTTTCCTGAGAAGAGAAATTAAAGAATAATCAGGCTCTTGCAGGACTCAAGACGCCAAATTTAATTTTTATAAATTTATTAAGACCAAGTTCAGATCGATATCGGAATCAGAAGAATATACAAAAGATTTGGAATGCGGTCGACTTCATATGCCTCCACTAGCTTCAACAGTCTACTGAACTCTTCATCCTGAAGCCACAAATCATTAAACTTGTACTTATCTATGGGTGCAAGGGCTGTAATTCAGCTCTTTTAAAGTTTTCTCCACTGCAATGTGAATCAAGTTGTCAACACAAAACTACGTGCACAGAGCAATAGCTGCTGTTTTACAATTCTCACTGGGCAGCACAGTTTGTTAGTTACGTTACAGCATCCTCATAAATCAAAACATTTAAACGCAAGACTAAATTTAATGAATGTTTTAAATAAAATTTTGTATTGTCCCTTCATTGAATAAATTAAATTCAACTCAAAACGACAATAGATTTTCTAGTGCGTTCAAAATTGTATTTTACATATTTTAAGAGTCTTTAAGAGAGTTGTAGCCCAAATTCAAATTATTGAATTTAAGATGTTTTTGTCTTTTTAAACCCTACACAGATACCCTGAATAATGCAATCTCTGCTTGAGGTAAAACTGGTGATGAGAAAAACAACCTCCATAGCAACAATTAACAATTTAAAAACTCACATAATGAGAATTATGTTTAATTCTCTAAATAATGTTTAATTCATGGTAAGATCTTTAGCTCAACATTTATTAATACACTAATATTATGGGTATGGATAGTCCACTTTATCTTAAAATACAATAATGTGTAATTGATGAAAAGATTAGGGGATGTGAATTTCATAGAATGTTCATGACAATGCAAATAAAAAAATATATCCTATCTGTTCTGTTTCACACATGAGACCATAGCCCATCGGAAACTGATACAACACTGACATGGTGACAAAGTGTTTCTGATGCATAGAATTTAATCCAATTACGGTATTTCCCAAATAAGGGCAATGAAGAAAAGGCTGGGGTTTGGGTGAGAGGGTGGAGAATAACAGAAGGGGGGTGGGGGGGGGGGGGGGGTGCAATGGCTCGACGACGCAGAGTTGGTCCTATCAGAGAAAGAAAAGCACCACCATGATGTTTCCACAGTGCGCTGTTTAAGATATATTAATAAACGGATATTCAAGCGAATACCGACGCCATCTAATCAAACAAAATAATTTTTTAAATTTACATTTTTATTTATCAAAGGAAAACAACTATTTAAAACTTGTTAAACGTTTTAAAAAGTAATTGTCCCTTCCTTGTTAAATTGCTAAAAGACTCAGGCTAATTTTGCAAAGCTGAGTTATTATTTTTTTAATTGAAAAAAAAGCCTGTTTACTGGGTTAGGGCATGTATTGCCTTGCAACATCAGTCAATCACACAAAACTTTCTTATCTTTTGTTTTTCCTCGATGGATAACGACCACATTTTTCATTTTATTTGCACCAATAACTTTAAATAAAGAACTCAGTGACAACAAACGGTGGTCAAAAGAGTTGTTGTTGTGTGGCTCAAATGGAAAGTCAGTGGAGTTTCAAGCAGGACGCAGGAATACATTAAAATGAAATAACGGATACAGGAATGTATTGACGTCTAAGGGGATTTTGAAACTTGTATCTTCTTTTCGCTTATTGGAACCGACATTTGCAAATCAAAGTGTTTTGTGACCTGAAAATGTTATATTTAGAAATATTTGTAATTAGAGGTACCATTGTATATTGAATTATTTTTATTGGTTTAGCAAATATCGGATTGGACTAGAAAGTTATTTAAAAACCGAATTTTATGTTTACTTAACCTGTATCTGTATTTGCATTGGTTTGATGACAGCGGGGGAAACTATGCAAAGAAAATAAATTAAGAACGGCTTATATAATTTTTAATGGCACTATACATCTGCTTAAATTTATAATGTGATTTGAGAGGAGGAAGTCTTAATCTCCTATTACTAATTTCATATTAAATATGGAAAGCAACCTGGCAAAATCCCATTCCTAAAACCATTTGCCTCCATTGAAATTAGTTTTTTTCTTTAGAGCTCTTCCTCCTCTTACCAGTGTTATATTCCTTCATATTCCCATCAACCTTCATTTTTCATTTACGTTCATTTGTCATTCAAAGATGCTGTGTTTCTTTCTGGCACAGGCTGACAGCCAATAGCAGGCAGTCAGGAACGATCTAGTGGACTGAACATAACGAATGGCCTTGGCCAATCTTAAACACACTCTTAAACACACAAGGAAGACTGCTGTTGGAATTCTTTAGATAACTTTTTGAGTGTGTGCGTGTGCGTGTGTGTGTGTGTGTGTGTGTGTGTGTGTGTGTGTGTGTGTGTGTGTGTGTGTGTATGTGTGTTTGCGCAAACGCACATGTGTAAACTGAACGTACACATGACACACTCAAATCCAAAGTAGAAACAGCAAATAATCATAGCTTCCTGAGACCTATTCTTTTAAGAGGGAGCAGAGAGGTATTGGCTAAGACATAAAATATGAGGCCCAAAATAAACAAATCAGCCTTAACACACACATGCATAAAGAGATACACACACATACACACGCCCAAAGACAGACACACACACACACACACACACACACTTTCTAGTGCCCCTACCATCCCTACTGTGGTGCTTGTCAGATGTCATTACATCACAAGACAACAGAGGGAGAGACGGATGAATTGGGAAGGGGCAAAAGGGAAGGTGGAGGGGGAGATGTGTGAATGAGAGGGAGTGAGCAAAAGAGAGGTGGCGAGGGGACACGGGGGAAAAAATGGAGTTGGGTGGACACTGACAGAAAATTCTCTCGGAGGACATATTGAAAAGGAGGACACTGAGGTCAGTGACTACAGATTAACCCCCCCTGGCACTCTCTTTCCCTCCTTAGAGAGCAATTAAACGGCGCTTCAAATAAACTAACAAAACATCTCAAGTTTAATTTATGGATGGAAAAAAACTTGATAAAATACATTTGATTCAAGAAACCATTTTTGGTCCCAGGGGACAACAATTGGCAATTTGAGAAAATGAATAAATAAATAAAATAAATTGCTAATAGTTGGTAGTTTTGTACCTATCACAATCACAAATGTATAATAAATAAAGTATGGAACTAAATTAGCTACAAAAGAATGTTTGCTCTGAATATATCCTAGATTATTTTTTCTAATATACCACTAAACATCCCTTCACTCAAATCAGGATTTTTAAAAAAAGACTGACACTAAATTACATGGATGTTTTTCCATGAAGGCCAGAGGAATCTATTGGCAAGCACCAAAGATACCAAAAGATATGAATAAACGTAAACCACTCCACGTGCGCACATTACTATCATCTGGCCAATAATTTACTGTGAATAGACAATTCATACAAGATCAGGACTATAGCGCCTTATGGAATTAACATGCCGTGCAGAGAGATTTACTCTGGAAAACATTTAATTCGTGAGTAGTGGTGTATTTGCATTTTGCGCAGGTAATCTACACCTAATGGTTAATATGATGGCTTTACAGAGGATGTGGATTAAACTGCATGTGTAATTTTTGAGTAGGAAAGAGCCAAACAGCAGGAAAAGTGTTTTGTGCTCGTGTTTGGACTCACATGTGTGGTGGCTGTGCTGGTCAGGGGTGCGGTGGCAGTGAAGGGTGAAGGAGGGGCCAGTAAAGGTGTGGGCTGCAGTTGGTCGGCGGTGACGCCACCCATGGCAATAGCACCAGGCCCCGATAGTGATGACCCATCGCCGCAGGAAAAAACACCTGTTAACAGTCAGTAAAAAAAAAAAAAAAAGCATCTATTTGAGGAGAACGGCGGGCACATTATCGTATAAAGATGAAAAATTGTGAGAAAGTTGGAAAAAATTTGACACACAGATTAACGTTTGGGTTTTTAGTGTAGTCTTGACACTGATCTTAAATTCAACAATGTAGAAGTGTTGTTCTAGTTTTTATTCAAAGGAAAGGTTTTCAATAGTAATGTCATATTTGTTCCACTATTGAGTTCACAGGATTACAAGGCACAACACCAATTAATGAGTTTTCATAAGACACATCTGATTACAGTTGTTGTATTTTTCATTTGTTCTTTATCTTCTAATACTGTCACTTTTATATTGATTAATTTATCATTTATTCCCATTCATGGGTCGTGTGTCTTGAGCAGGTCAATTGAACAGTTTAATAGTTCTCATAACCCTTAAAAAGGTTTGAAACAACAGGAATTACAATTTAAAGTAAAATTTGGTAAAAAAATAATAATAATTTTAAGGGCACCTCTAGCCCAAAGAATAAAGTACAACAAAATACAAAACATAAAACAACAGCTTTTTGGGTCCCTGACTTTGCTGAAGAATTGTCAGCATTTAGTTTACATTGCAGAGCCTAAAAAGCTCTGAACTCAATGGTGAAAAAATAAAATACAAAGACAGCCAAAAAAGATTGGTTCCGAACAAATTTGAAGTTTTTATTATGTTTGAAGGTTCTAGACCTCAAAAGAGGAAAATCTGAGTCCATAGATAAAAATAGAAATCAAGGAAGCCATAATCCCATATATTGCGCACCCATGCCACCTAATTTTGAGGATTTGCCGATACCAAGCCCCGTGCCAATACAGAGGCAATGTTTAAAAAACACAGAATAAGCAGCTTTATGTATGTGTGTGTGTATGTATACACACATACACAAAGCACACACACACACACACACACACATATATACATACATATATACATACATACACACACACATACATATATATATATATATATATATATATATATATATATATATATATATATATATATATATATATATATATATATATATATATATATATATATATATATATATATATATATATATATATATATATATATATATATATATATATATATATATATATATATATATATATATATATATATATATATATATATATATATATATATATATATATATATATATATATATATATATATATATATATATATATATATATATATATATATATATATATATATATATATATATATATATATATATATATATATATATATATATATATATATATATATATATATATATATATATATATATATATATATATATATATATATATATATATATATATATATATATATATATATATATATATATATATATATATATATATATATATATATATATATATATATATATATATATATATATATATATATATATATATATATATATATATATATATATATATATATATATATATATATATATATATATATATATATATATATATATATATATATATATATATATATATATATATATATATATATATATATATATATATATATATATATATATATATATATATATATATATATATATATATATACATACACACACACACACACACACACACACACATACATATGCAAAGGACAAAAAGACTCCCTTATAAATTGCACATAAAATGAGCAAACCTTTTTCGCACTTCGCTTATCTCAGCCTACCTGCCGCTAACACACTCAGGCAAACGCCGGTGTTGAACCACTAACTGGGGACAAACCATGCCCCAGCCCCCCTCTGATTCTAACAGAGGTGGTGGGTAGGGGGGAGAGAGGGCCCCTTAGTCCCACAAAAGCTTGAATGGCTCAGGGCAGCATACATTCACAGGGGAAACAAGAGATCTTTGTGCCAAGAGGGAAGAAGGAAGATGATGGGGGAAGCAGAGAATTATCTATACACTACATGGGCTTACATACTATTTATAACACTTTGTAATATGCACCAGAAAAATGAATATGCAAAATACAGGCTGCAGTCACTCAGAGGGCATGTGCTCCTGTGAGATGTTCAGCAACTGGATTAGGCCAAAACGACAATTTTCTCTGCGTAAACATTGAAAAGCTTCTCACGTTCATTGAAGCACTAGAGAAAGATGACATTGTGTCAAAGTGTGAACAACTCAAGGTTCATTCAAACATTTTTGTTTGTTTACTAAATCAAATGGTGGTTTTTGAGCTAGATTGATTATGGCTAGAATAAAATTCTTCATAGAAGTGTTGAACTAATTTAACTCATTAGCTTCCATAGTAAATGTTCACAATATTTGATATTATGGACTAGAAGGAAACACATAAAAAATCATGATCACAATAAATTCTTTAAAACTACATTGAAGACATGTTAGAGGGAAATTTTCTTTATTATTATTAATATATATATATATATATATATATATATATATATATATATATATATATATATATATATATATATATATATATATATATATATATATATATATATATATATATATATATATATGTGTGTATATATGTATATATATATATATATATATATATATATATATATATATGTGTGTATATATATATATATATATATATATATATATATATATATATATATATATATATATATATATATATATATATATATATATATATATATATATATATATATATATATATATATATATATATATATAATTTCCCTCTAACACATCTTCAATGTAGTTATAAAGAATTTATTGCGATCATGATTTTTGATGTTTCCTTCTAGTCCATAATATCAAATATATTGGATAATACACACACACACACAAGCTTATCGATGTGTATATTTTACGCCAGCATTTGATGGCTCGAAATATAACTCAATTAAAATACTGTAACCAACACAATGCTGAGAGACATCTACATTCCGCCAAAAATCCTGTTTCCTGCCACAAACACCATTCTAGCATAGGTGCATAACCTAAAAATAAGCTAGTGTCCTTTCATGGGTTGTTATAGTGAAGGAAAAACAAATGTTATATTGAACCACAAGGCAAATTAATGTCATTGTGCTGAAATCAACAATTGTCATTAATGAATTATGTGCATCCAAAACATTGAATTAAACGTGTAGGCTTTCCAACTACAAGTTAGATACCGATAAACTTTTGACTCACTTATTTTTTTGCCCATTTTGGAGAGAAAAAACGACTTTAAGCACAATAGAACTCAAACACAATGCTCTAGATTGCGAAAACAAATTTTAGCTAGATTAATGAAGTATATATTTTATAACTTCATACAGTTGTGGTCAAAAGTTTACTTGTGAAGAACATAATGTCATGGCTCTCTTGAGTTTCCAGTTATTTCTACAACTCTGATTTTTCTCTGATAAAGAGAATGGAACAAATACTTTTTTTGTCACAAAAATACATTCACAAAGTTTGGTTCTTTTATGACTTTATTATGGGTGAACAGAAAAAAGTGATATAATCTGCTGGGTCAAAAATTTACATAAAGCAACGTTAATATTTGATAACATGTCCCTTGGCCATTTTCACTTCAATTAGGCGCTTTTGGTTGCCATCCATAAGCTTCTGGTGAGCTTATGATTGAATCTTTGACCACTCCTCTTGACAGAATTGGTGCAGTTCAGTTAAATTTGATGGCTTTCTGACATGAACTTGTTTCTTCAGCATTGTCCAAAAGTTTTCAATGGGGTTTAAAGTCAGGACTTTGGGAAGGCCATTCGGGCTGATAACTTTAGGTTATCTTGAAGAATTTGAAGGTAATCCTCCTTCTTCATGACCCCATTTACTCTCTGTACCAGTTCCATTGGCAGCAAAGGAGCCCCAAAGCATAATACTACCACCACCGTGCTTGACGGTAGGCATGATGTACTTGGGGTTAAAGGCCTCACATTTTCTCCTCCAAACATAATGCTGGGCATTGTGGCCAAATAGCTCAATTTTTGTTTTGTCTGACCACAGAATTTTGCACCAGAAGGTCTTATCTTTGTCCATGTGATCAGCAGCAAACTCCAGTTGAGTCTTAAGGTGGCGCTTTTGGAACAAGGGCTTCCTTCTTGCACGGCAGCCTCTCAGTCCATGGAGATGCAAAACACGCTTGACTGTGGACACTGACACCTGTGTTTCAGCAGCTTCTAATTCTTGGCAGATCTGCTTTTTGGTGATTCTCGGTTGAATCTTCACCCTCCTGACCAATTTTCTGTCAGCAGCAGGCGAAAGCTTGCGTTTTCTTCCTGATCGTGGCAGTGAAAATACAGTGACATGCACTATATAGTTACAAACAATTGTTTGCACTGTTGCTTTTGGGACCTGCAGCTGCTTTGAAATGGCTCCAAGTGACTTTCCTGACTTGTTCAAGTCAAGGATTCGCTTTTTTGAGATCCATGCTGAGCTCCTTTGACTCCCCCCCCCCATTGTAGCGTCAATGAGCCCCATTTAAATGGCCTTAGAGAAGTCACCAGCCGTAGTCACTCATAATCACTCAGAAGTTAAGAGGCCATGCTATGAAGCTCATTTCACTGACACAACTTTCTAAGTCACCAAAATTGCTAATACGTGTAACCGTATGTATATTTTTGACCAAGCAGATTTGATCCCATTTTCTCTTAACCCATAATCAAGTCATAAAATAACCAAACCTCATAAATGTTTTTTTGTGAAAAAGAAGTATCTGTTCCAATCACTCTATCAGAGAAAAATCTGAGTTATAGAAATAACGAAACTCAAGAGAGCCATGACATCATGTTCTTCACACGTGTACGCAAACGTTTGACCATAACTGTACGTTTTCGGTTAGTGAACGCTAATTGTGAAAAATTTAAAAGAAACATATTTATTATAATTTGTAAAATGAATAAATCCCCACAGACAATTAAAATGACCATAAAAAGATTGTAAATTAAAAAAATTAAAAAGTAAATTTTGTTGAGGGAAAACAATTATTTTTCTTCTGTTATTTTCATTCTCTCTTTTCTCTCACACGAACAAGATAAATTCAGGTCCACCTTGTATTTTCCAAGCACAAAAAACAAAACCCCTAGTCCCATCTTTTCATTGCCCTACCGTTAAACATTAATCCAATCAATAACAAAAGCCCCGTCTCTCGCCACCCAGCACCACATATTTAATAAGCTAACTATCTACCCATCAACATCGTGGAGTGAGCAGGATGATGGGGGTGGCGGGGTCAGGCAAAGATTCTCCTCATTACTGCCCTGAATTAACCCCTCATCTAAATATTTACAGTGTAAAGATGAACACATTTAACACACAAAAATCAAGGACATATCATACACTTTTCCTACCTTTTCCCACCAGTCTTAGTTATAAATGAAACCGCTACCCTAGCGCTATACTATGCCGGGCAACATGTCCCATACACACTGAATCGCAAACTACTCTTTCCTCAACCATCTTAACAAAAATCCAGTGCCTCGATGTTAAAGATCAGTCAAAGACTAAATCCATAAACATACCTCCCTGATGAGAGGTATCATTCCAAACTCAGATTTTTGGGAAAAATACAAAGAAAACATTTGACGTATCAAGATCTTGAATTATGTCAAAAAAATGAAAATACTTTCAAATTTGAGGAAATGAGATAATTGAGAGCACTTGATTCAGTGTCACTTAATTTGACAAATATGAAAGGTCTTGGATAAATTTAGATTTTCTGGTTGACAGTAACCGTATCTCAATTCATATTATAAGAACAATAATGTTCATTTCATTTTTAGTTTTAAAACATCAATTGATTTCAAACACTAAACAAAAGAAAAATAAATGTAAAAAAAACAACAACAATGTAGCATTTGCAAATTGGAGACTAATGATTTTTTTTAGTAAATTTGACTAACAGTTGAGTTAAAGGTAATGCTTTAGTTTTATCATGAGTTAGATGATATTTCAGTCCTATAATTAAATAACTTATTAGAATCTTGAAAATAAAGCAAGCAGCATCAGGTAAGGTTGAATGTGAGAAAAAGAGGAAAAGTGGAGGTTAGCTGACAGCCAGGATAAACAAAAAGGAGGTAATCCTGGAAGAAAGCAGAAATGTGGAATGAGAGCTGTACTGAACAATATCGTCCACCAGAGGGGAACTCCAAAAGAGGTTGCCAAGCAACAGCACACAAAGCAGAAAAAAAGCTGGTCAGGTCCACACACCAAAATTTCATTGCATGAAGCCAATTACAAAGGGTTGTCTAACTACGATTAAGGGTTATGTTAATGATTAGACTTTTGTTCATTTCAATCGTTGTCATTTCGATGAAAGTGTCCCAAAACTAGCAGATACGAGGGTCCAAAGAAACGAAAGCTGAAACGACAATGTATCATTATCCATTAATGCTACTTTTGAGTATTGTGCCGGAAGGAAACGTCTTCACTGACTTAGACCAGGGGTAGGGAACATATGGCTCGGAAGCCATATGTGACTCTTTTGATGGGGCTGAATATGGCTCTCCGCTAACCTGTGGTAAAATAAGGGAAACGCTGGTGAGAGACCTAAGTCCCGAACGCACCAATGGGAGCGTCACACCGGCACTGTGACGCCGACACTATCTCTAGCGGGTTTTTAATCATAAGTTTTCCTCATTAAGACTCTTCCGCATGCATAATCTCATTGATGCTCATTGATTAGCAACATAAAAAAAATGTTCTCAAAAGAATTCAGACTTTTTTTTTAACTTTCAAAGTGGTAAGATGATTAATAAAAGTACACATTTTCATCTATTTTCTACTTTTAAATTCTGAGTATGGCTCTCAAGGATGTTTGAAAATTGTTTACGTCTCTCTTCGTCAAAAAGGTTCTGTTGGGTTTATTCTGTGTTACTATTATACATATATGTGTAGTAATTCATTTCTTTGTTAAATCATTAAAAGTCTTTCTATTGTTCGGCTCGAGGTCATAAACTGCCACCTAGTCCACTCGCACATGTTCTTCTCCAAGGATTGTTGACGCTACATCTCACCCAGTATCTGGCTGTGAGGGTGGTTGATCGGGCAAGGACTCGGGATATCTGCCATTTCCATAACAAAGATGTTGTTTCTGCCACGTCCATAACACTTGTGACGCACTTCGGGCTTCTTTATGTAATTGTTATATGATTGTTAGGTCAAATGAAGGCGTGATTGTTTTTGTTTTAATGCCTCAAAGCTGTACGCAAAATACTGTTCGAAAGGATACTTTTGAAGATCTCCTCCCTTAAGGTTTCTTATCCGTGATCCAATCTATTTAATTAAATGTCAATAATTGAATAAGATGTCTGCCTGCAGTTATTGATAATTACAAAGGGGAATTATTAATGAACCTATCAGGTTCCCAACCCCTGACTTAGTCAGATGCCAGTCATTTAAAGAGACGGGAAATAAATCTGTTATTGTACAAAATCCTTAATTGATCAAAGTCATTACTTTCAAGAAAAGAAAATCCATATTTGTTAATCCACTAACAGTGAATAACAAAAAAAATGCGAATATGACCAAAATCACTCTTGTAATAATTAAAACAATTAGCCACGGTGGTAGAATTGTTTCTATAAACAAAAACTGACAACTTGACAAGAAAAAAAATGCATTTTCACAATTCTATCAAATCTCTTGCTTAATTCTCAAGTCCTTGGCCCGGATGGGCCAAATCAAGAATACAGACAGATGAGAATTCACACCAAATAATCAGTTGCCTACCTTGTCTTAAAGTTCAGAAGAAAAAAAAAGAAGAATACTTCTTGTCATAGACAATGCATTTTTCGAACCATAAGCCGCACCAGCTAAAGAATACAACATGACTAAAAACATAAAAATAAATATATATATCTAGGTTCCGCCGGCCTAAGAGTAATGTTTAAAAAGTGTAAATTATAATACGGAAAACACGGCAAAAGTAATATTACTTTTTTGAACCCCCTCCCCCAAAGCCATTGTACCACAAAGGAAATGTTATGTTTATGTGCAAGACTCACCTGGGCCACTGTTGGTTTGAAGACTTCCATTCCTGAGGAGTGAAGGGGACTTCTGAATCCCACTGCCCACTCCTATGACACCAAGACCCCTCTCTCCTCCTCCCATTCCTAAACCACCGCTGGAAACTAAACCGGACCTGGCAGAGAGCACCGAGGATGATGAGGGAGGGGGGGCTGCGGGAGAAGAGGAGGTGTTTGCCGTGGAGGTAGTGGGCAGAGTGTGGGAGTGTGACGACTCAGGTGGCTTGACGTCTGTTGTGAAGCACGGTCCAAATCTGTTGCGCCAGTTGCCTTTCTTTTTCTTTTTCACTCCATCCTCGCCTCCCCCCGTTGTTGCACCAGTGATTCCCTGTCCGGTGCTCGAGGACTGTGGCCGTTTGTAGGCAGCAGAGCCGCTGAGGCTTACCGTTTCGCATGCTGAGAGACTGTGGGAATTTTCATACAGCTTTCCACCCACTGCAAGTAATAAAGAAAAGCAACACTTTATATTTATTTTTTTCTTGCACATCAAAAAGCTCCAGGGAAATATGTCTAGTATTATAAGAAAAGAGGAGAAACGCATTATTTTCAGGCAAATTAAAGAAGTTCTTCTATTTTCTCACACAGGCCATCATCTAGATGTTCATAAAAGACAGGCTACAGGTGGCATTTGCTATATTCTCAAAATGAACTCAAACTGTAATTGACAGTGACAGACATCCAATCAATTGAGACTCAAACGGCTGGAACCACACATATTTAGCCTGTGTCTAATCAGTTAACAAGTATTTCTTTGTGCTTTTCTTATTGTGCTCAGCATGACCAATGCAAGCTAAAAAACTAAACAAAAAAAAAAAAAAGAAGTTTTGAATTTGGGGCCAATTACTTGTAGCTTTGGTTAACAGAATTTTAAGGTTTTAAAATTGGAAAACTGTAGAACAGATGTGAAAATGCTTCTGTAACTGTACATTTTATTTGTTAAAATAAAAAGAAAATAAACTTTTTATTTTAAATTGTTAAATGAAAATTATTGGGGCGGCCCGGTAGAGCGAGTGGTTTGCGCTTCGGCCTCACAGTGAGAGACCTGGGTTCAAATCCAGGTCGGTCCACCTGTGTGGAGTTTGCATATTCTTCCCAGGCCTGCGTGGGTTTTCTCCTTTTATTCCGGTTTCCTCCCACATTCAAAAGACATGCATGGTAGGCTCCTTGCACACTCTAAATTGCCCCTAGGTATGATTGTGAGCAATGTTCCCTCTAAGCTGCGCGCGTGCGCAATTGCGCTCTACTCTAGTCTTCTCTGCGCAGCAGCAATCATATAGCGCGCAGTAAATAAAATCCAAACTTTTTTTATTATTATTATTTTTTTTTTTTACCCCTTTCCCCATTATGGCGCTGTTTACGCGGCAGCCAGTGGCAGTAGCTCTGTCCACTCTTATGTTTTTCGTGATTTACAGCATGTTTTACATGAAAAAATAGTGGGGAACATTGACATGCACCTGCTTATGGCAGGTGTGCCCATAACGAGCAATGATGATGTCGCTCACACTGGTACTTAGTGCGCTCAGGGAGGTTGTCTTTCTGCCCAGACCAACGAAAAATTAGAGGGAACATTGATTGTGAGCATGAATGGTTGTTTGTTTCTTTGTGCCCTGCGATTGGCTGGCCACCAATTCAGTAAAGCGGTTCAAATGAAGTGAGATGAGACAAAAAATTTCGAAAAGTATAGTACAGTAATCCCTCAAATATCGCGGCTTCAACTTTCGCTGTTTCACTAAATCGCATATTTTTTTTATTTTGATAAGTTCATAAAAATGTGAAAATATACGCTGAAACTCACAAGCGGAAGCCACTGCCCTGTCCTCTGGTTGCTACTAGGACTTAGCACTGAAGTAAAAAGAAAAAATATATATATATATAGTGTTTTTATTTTCTAATTTTTAAAATAGCTGTGACCCTACTTCACAGTTTTTTATTTATCACAGCAATGTCTGGTCTGCATTGAGGGATTACTGTATTTTTGGTCTGTGGTGCATATATGTAACCAGTTTTGCTTTCAGAAGTGACAATAATGCATTCCTTTTCTCAGTCTACAACAACGATTTGAACTCGCAATGACAATTGAGTGTGCTAGCTACTGAGCTCAGTAATCAGCAAGCTTGACTGCCATGGTTTGTGGCACGAACAGAGGTGCTTTAAATGCACAATTTCTGAAGAGAACTACACAGTCACCTCTTGCACCAGCTACTGTTGATCGGTTGGAATTTTTTTTTTTTTTTTACAAAATCAGTGGAGGACCATTGTGATGGAAGATTTTGTAACCCAAGATGACATCTGGATATTTAACAGTATTGTCCCAGTTGAGGCGTTTGTGTGTGTTTCTTATTTTTATTTTTTATAAAAGACTTTCAGCGGCCTGCTTGAAAACGTTTTCAATATATTGTTATATTATTCAGATGTACTGTATTTTTTTTGTATACAAATGTAATTTGGTGTCTTATTTCATAGTTGAGTCTTGAAATGTATTTTGATTCGGGCCAAAACAGCAGTATATATTTGACAACCATATTTTCTAGTACTTTAGTGTAAATTCAAGGTTTATGTGTATTTTTTCATATATTTTTTTGTGTGGAAAAAAAATTTGACGGCGCTGTTAGAGTAGGATTTGTCCTCAGTGCTCCCTGCAAATAGTTTGAATATGTTTTGGAAGTAAAAACAAAACAATATAACTAAGGATAAACCTGACTTGTTTTACTGATTTTTTTTTAAAAGCTCAATCAAGTAGTATTTTTATTTGGGATAATATCAATATTGTTAATATAAAATTTGTGTGAAACTAGTTTCTGACTGGTCTTTGGCAACATATACTTGCATTGTGTTGCGATTATCCATGATAGTCTTACATATTGATATTACTTGTAACACCATCTTCATTGAACGATACATTTAATCATTTCAGTCAACACAGTCAAATTTGTGAGGTGAAATTTCCACTTTGGTCAGCGTAAGTACGTTCGCTTCAATTGATTGGAAAAATGATAAAAGGAAGTATCACCTGACGGCGCAGCCGCAGCAAGAGAACCAAAAAGATTTGTTGTTCCCTCTGAAGCACCACCTTCTAAACTGGGCTTCACGAGGCAGCTGAAAGATGGCGGTGACGAGAAGGAAGTCACGCCTCCCGTGCGCAAGGAGGAGTCGGCGAAGCTTAGAAAATCAGAAGACGTGGGGGCTGAGGCAGTCTTGCTGGCGCTCGTCAACAGCAGCCCTTGGTACAACATTTTCACAAAGGAAAAAAAGGAAATGGGATAAGTCACGTGAATGTGTATTCGTTTGAATTGAGCTGTGAAGATCTGACAGCAGATGGGAGAAAGCTAGGGGAGATGTAGGAGAACCAGACTTTAATTATTTGACTGCCAAATACACATTTTTGAGAACAGTTTCATCACAGATCTAACAGGCAAAAATGCAATGGTTGCTAATAACATATTTAGCGCCCTGCTACATCTATAAACGAAATATAACATAGAAATGTGAAGTGGTGCCATCTCTCGCCAGGCTAAAGAAGTAATCACCCTTCACAAAAAAAGCTGTTTGAATGTAAAAGTGCGGAGAAACATTTTACTGGATTTTTTGGGGGATCTAAAACTAAAAAAAAAGTTCATTTTTCAAGAAAAAATGTAATAAATATATGAATTATTTCAAAGAGCTAAAATTGCGTAAATCCTCCCAGCATTGTGCAGCCAAAGAGTTAATGATCCACGGCCTTCATACATTAATCCACATCCGCGTGGGGAAAGTAGAAACAAGATAACTAAAATAATCATACAATTGTTTTATTAATCTGCATCTGCCCTTAAGTAAACCCTCCCTCATCATGTAGTCCTCCCAAGGAGGTAGCACAAAGGCAGAGGAATAACCTTTGCTACTTTGAGGATCGAGAAAACATACACCTGATGAAAGCTCAAGGTTCTGATTATAGAAAACACAAGAGCTTAGTGTAAGCACTGACTCCTTCAGGCTCTGACCTCCTAACATGTCTGTGTATGTCTTTCTCAGACAAGTACCAAGATTACAGGCGCCAAAGACCAGAAACAAACGTTGTTATCAAGGGCAAGCATAAAAACAAATAAGTCACGTCTGGTATTTAAAAAAAAAAACAGTCACACAAAATTATAAACACGACCAGCAGGTGGTCCAGAGATGAACTGTAGGTTTGCGACTGTATTTATGTTTAAATTATCACTCAGGAAAATTTGCTTCTATCAATTTACCTTGGTGGAAAGGCCCTGTTGAGGCAGAGGCGGCTGTGGAAGAGGTTGTCATGGTGACCACAGTTGAAGGTAGCGCTTTCCCCGAGGAGGTGAGAGACTTCCGGCCCCCCCTCTGTCCTATTGCATGACTTCCACAAGAGTTCTTCTTGGGCTTCATGTCAGACACAACTTTACCGGCATCAGCAACAAGACAATCCTTGGAACTTCCAATAGAGTGAGTGGATGACACTTCCTGAAAGTTGGCATTGGTAAAACGGGCACTACCGTCGTCCAGTCTCTTCTGCGAGGATGCTTGGAGAGCCCCTCCCACAGAACTGCTGCTATTGTAGGCCTGAAATTGGAAGAAGAAAAGGGAACATTAATGTGGGACAAAGATCGTTAAAGCATGACACACACCAGATAAAGGAAATACAATAGAAACTAACTAGACAGCAAACAAGGTATTAACATCCAGCAAGGGTTGTTAATTTGCTGTTAAAATGAAATATTCACACAGATTTTATGTAAATTTCTCATTGTTATTTATTTGATTGACACATTTTTGACAAGCATAACAACATGAGTTTGTTAGGGTTTGTTTTGCATAATCCAACTACCTGGATAACTACAAAGAAAACATGTCTCTTATGAGGGGAAGTGAACACACTGCCAACCAAAGCAAGAGAAAATTTGTCGCAAAACAGGATTTCATATTTTGAGAGCAGTTCACTCTCTGGGACCATAATGTTTGGAAGAACAAGGGAGGAGGACATGTCCATGGAGGTCTTGTTATGTTTTGGTTTGTGTCTGTCCTATTCTTTGTGTTTGTATGTGTTAAGAGTAAAAAAAAATAATTAAACAAGAAAAATAGAAGGGGGGGGGGATGAGAAAAGAGGAAATAACACATAGGCAAGGCCAAACAAAAAAAAAATATTGGTAGACATCTTGCACACTGAACACAACCTTTCTGGGAATGATTATTTCCAAAAGAGTGTCTAAATCATAGGAACAAGACCATGTGCATGTGGGTGTGCGCGTGCGCGCACTCGCAAACGAAAAAGCATTAGATTTCAAAGGATCACTCAAAGATGAAAGTGTCACAAACACAAAGAAAGAGGAGAGGGAGGAAATAAAGCTTCAGGAGCAACATGAATCTTGCTAAAGTTAAGAATGGTGTGGTGAAGATCTCATTGTTTCAACCAATTCTAGCCTCCTCCTTAGACCGTAACATCTTAATTAATTTTTCAACCTATTTATTTATGTTTAAAATGTATTTTCCTGTGTCTGTATTCATCCTCTTGACAGTGACATTTCCCTAATACAGATTGAATCAAGTTATCTGATCTAATCTAATTTACACCCTATCCATTATAGGCACAGTCAGGCCTCCTCTCGCACCCGTAAGGTGGTGACCGAGTGGGTTTTAGTGCATTTTCACCTCAAATGAACACACCCGTCACACCTTTTTGCACACTCATCGGTGCAGACAGAAGCGCATAAAGACTTACACACATACTGTCAGTTACACAGGCTGCAAAAATATTTATCAATCCTGAGAGGTATTTGTCACGTTCAAAGTCGTAACAACTCGGAAACCACACAAACCACACTCCCCGGCATCTCTCCCCCCGGGTCTCATTGGGAAATTATCACATGTAAGGTAGTGACAGTTTAGCCAGACATCCGCACTGAGTGGCAGTTAACAGAACCCACCATCCGAAGAGAGAGATAGCAGTTCCACTGGAACCTGTACGCAAGCTGCCTTCCGCTATTGCTAATTTGCTGGCCTCAGCCTGTGCATATTTTTAAATGAACTGTTTTGTAATAGTGAAATACAGCAATAATTGGGCAATACCAGTCCTGGTAATTAAATGCCCTACTATTCAACTATCTCCTATGTTTAAATGTAATAGCTAATACAGGAACAAACTGTATATACGTTTAGATTTACTGAGCACTTGCGTCTCATACTAGATTATAGCTTCTATTAATATTTTTTTGACTGTCTTGCTACTCAAAGGCTCGAACATAAAAATTCGTACATGAAAATTACTGATAGTGATTTAAAGTGCAAAATACAGGGCGGAAAGAAAGGGAAGGGCTGTCTACGCGCCATTCTGCCAATGGCGGATAAAATATGGTGTGGTGATGTGGCTGTATCCAGTGACATGTGGGTCATAGGATTGTATGATTCAGCTTTTGTAATTAGTAAATCAAGTTGAAAATAATTGCGATTAAAAACTCAAATTATAGGGTAATGACAGAAATAAATCTAATGAATTCTTTATTAGAAAACATTTTCTATTTCCCATTGTTTATTTATAATTATTAACATGGAAAAAATATTAAAATCGGCTTGTCCAATTTGTTTTATTTTGCATTATTAATTACCTTACAACTATGTTAATGGCGCAAGCATTTTAGCATGAGCAAATAAAAATTCCATCCTGGTTCCTAAATTATTCTCAACTTACATTCTCTATAAACGTTTATAATTTAAATTCATGAACAGACAATTGTTCTCTAAGATGTTAAGGTAAAGCACAGCCAAGGTATTGGTGTTTTTTTTTTTTTTTTATAAAATGTAAAATACCAATACAGAAAACTCTTAAAAATCACTTTTTGAGCACAATTGCTAATTACTAAAGTATTTAAAATGTTCACCATTATAAAATTAAAGTCTGCACCAGTAAACGGTAAACTGATTTACCGTTTTTACGTTAGCTACTATTTGCGAATAGATTGTAGCCACCTGGAAGAACATATAAAAATCGGCGTTTTTGATGACTCATTTGGATTGGATAACTTTATTCATCCCGTATTCGGGAAATTTTGTTGTTACCGTAGCAAGAGGGTGAGGATGCAGAAATAGGAAAGGCATTTGGACAACTGTTCAACTCGGACACAGAAAATGAGGACTTAGGATGGGTTTGTGGGTGATGATGACGCGAGTACATTGTAAAATGGCTAAATAAAGTGCAACGGAACTCAATTTTGCTTCCGTTGCATTTTTAAAATCTTTTTTTAGCGTGTGTCCGTATGCTTAATCTGGTGTATGTTTAAGGTGATGTATGTTTTGCCATGCCTGGCTGCGCCTTTAAAAAAGTGGTGCGTCCTGTGTGTGTGTCAAATACAAAAATAGAACTTGTTACTGACAATGCGCTTTTAAATGTGGTGCGCCATGTAGTCGTGAAAATACGGTACAATAATATCATATAGCGAGAGATCTTTTTAAACATGAAAAGACTCGACTCCAAGAGAAGAATTTCCTGTAGATTGAGTACAAACAAACATAAATATGTAAAATTTGAGTCAAGATGAAAATATTTGTCACGAAACAATGTAAGGCTGTGGCAGTGTCATTCAGTAAATGGTCAAAGAAACAAACATCAACAAATGAAATAGTACTACGATATGACCACTACTAAAAATAGATTTGATCTATTTACTACAGAGCAAGTCTCATTAACAACTACAGTACGTGTGAATCATGTTTTTTCCGTGAAACTAACTTAAAAATACAACATTGGAAATTAAAATCTATAGAGAAAAATTTAAACATCGGATAGATAAATTCTAAAATTCTTTGTTTGTTTCCATTCACTATTCATATTTGTGCGGATGGAACAGCTAGGATAAGATATTCACTCACAAAGTCATTCACGCATGCATGCACAAGAACCCAAAGCACAGTCGTGGGAACACTAAAAATAACCTTACACACCCTTATCAATCAGGATTATTGATTATAATGGCAGAGACCATGTCTTTCAGTCTGTCCTCTTGCCCTTTCATTCTCGGAATGCCACTATTACCGCACAGCCCTTTTGACATGCCCAAGTGCTCTTTCAAAGTGTGTGAGATAAATTTAAGTGTGGTGGAGGTTGAGATCCACATCTATTTTTCAACAACGGCTTAGACAATGAGAGGAACAATACATTGACACTTCCTCAGTCTGTGTAGAATAAGGATAAAAAGACATATTAAAAGGTTAAATAGTTGCCCGAATGTATGGAGGAAGATGTCACAGACTCTAAGCGTACACTTGGTCAATGAAATAAATAGGTCAATTATGTTTTTCTGATCTTTAAAACCGTAATAAAGACTAAGAAATAGGCTGCTGTGTTTAGTGCCATGTTGGTGGAGGGGAAAATGGCACTTGCACTTTTCCTATGTGTTACTAAATTAATATGTGGTAATAAGATTTATACCACCTAAGATTAAAGGCAAAGAGTCACCTATGATTGCAGTAAAGGAAGGAGAAGAGATATACCATGGTACTTTGTATGATTGCACTAAAGGAAGGAGAAGAGATATACCGTGGTACTTTGTAAACATTCAGCACAAAGGCTTCAGGAAGAAAAAGGGGAGCGGGTATGGCTAGAGAATGAAGGCAAGCCTGGGGAGGTGAGGTAAGACAGGGTGAAAAGAAGGAACAGGAAGTGAGGGGGATATGGTATAATCTGCCTTAGCCTGGCAGGAACTCCCCTGCGCCTTTTCCTACAGGATTTGTGCGTGTGTGTGTGTGCACATTGGTATATGTTTGCTTTAGGCGTTTACTATCCATTCAATGTAAAGGAATCTTTGAAGACCTGCTGTATTGAGTTGAAGGTCTAAAAGCAGGTGTCGGAAACCTTTTTGACTGAAAGAGCTATTAACAATTCATATTTTTCAACTTTTTCTAGGGGGGGAAAATTGATTAAGTTCATAACAGCTTTTTTTTAAATGGCCAAATTTGGGGTAAAGTAACAGTTTTTTTTAGGCTGGCAATAGTCTGTTTTCCAAAGGTGATGATGTCTTCAGTTGATTCTTTCATTAATTTGATACTGCGCAACCTTTGTTTTGAAGGCAAATTTATAAAAATAAAGACGCCTATCAAAATTTCTCCAGGTTTTAGTCTTCACTTTTGATAGTGTAATGAGGGAGGTCTTCTTTTTTCATAGTAGATGTCGTCTTATTTTTATTGTGCAACAGAACAACTAAAATACTTTTAAAGTCATCATATTTTATATTCTCTTTTCTTCTAATGTAAGGGTGTGTGTGAATGTTTATGTGTCATCATTTACCTTCAATCGGCAAAAGGGACTAAAGATGGAAATTAGCCTTTGGCTACAATCTTATATATTTACATAAATGGTCATTAACATGAATGTGAATATATTCATTAATCTGTGCCCCCCTTATTAAATAAACTAAACTCAAACGTTTATAATTGAATAAGGAGGTGAGGAATTTGTTTGTTGGCAGAAGTTCGAAGTTTCCAATTTGAAAGAAAAAATGTGAGTTATCGTGACAATTATTGATACTGATTGTTCTTTAATTT